>NW_028261385.1:30807974-31157974 GCF_051295495.1 Thamnophis sirtalis | reverse complement strand
CGTTTTCATCTGATTATTAGCAACCCAGCAGGGCCGCTGTCTTCCTTTAGAAAAGGCAGCTACAGAGTTGTAAGAGGCAGTCGAGCTCTTTGAACAATGATTTTTGGGGCAAAGCAAGAAAAAGTTTTAAGATCTATCTTTCAATACATCATAAGAGCCTGATGAACAAAACTTGTTCGCCTTATCTGAAAAGTCTTCTATCCCTGATTTCTTCAACAGAGGAATTAGCCTTGAACCAGGATGGTGGAGCTTAAGAGCACTGCTCAAACAACAGATCTTCACAGACATAAATCCCTTTAGGGTTATGAGTGCACATAGCCAATATTAGAGTCATGTATATATACATGAGTAGTTGGTCATTGTATTGTTGTAAGATCCATCTCCCGCAGAGATTACAGGAATTAGAATTTAAATTAGTCCAGAATGCAGCCGCGCGAGCGGTTGTGGGTGCACCAAGGTACACCCACATTACACCTATCCTCCGCGAGCTGCACTGGCTACCTATTAGTCTCCGAATGCGCTTCAAGATGCTGGTCGCTACCTATAAAGCCCTACATGGCATTGGACCTGGGTAACTGAGAGACTGCCTCCTGCCGATTACCTCTCTCAGACCAATTAGATCGCACAGGTTAGGTCTCCTTCGGATTCCATCTGCCAGCCAATGTCGGCTGGCGACTCCCCGGGGGAGAGCCTTCTCTGTTGCAGCTCCGGCCCTCTGGAACGAACTCCCTGTTGAGATCCAGACCCTTACTACCCTCCAGGCCTTCCGCAAAGCCACCAAGTCCTGGCTGTTCCAGCAGGCTGGGGGGAGCTGAGAAGCATCTACCTCCACAGAAATTGTGAATGTTGGTTTTGTTTTTAATATGCTGTCTTTGTCTCGTTCCCCCCTTTCCCTTGTCTTTTGTGAGCCGCCCGGAGTCCTCTGGGAGTGGGCAGCATATAAGACAAATAAATAAATAAATAAATGTTTAATATAGGCGGACTTGCCCTTTGCTGAAATCCTTCTTCAGTGGGCTTATGTGTACCAATTACTGTCTTCCATGTTACTTAATTTCTAATAAGTTTACATTCTTCTGAATAGTTCTGAAGGAGCATCTTTGTTGAATGCTTCCACCCTATTTTTGAGATCACCAGGATGAAGGGTGCCATCTCCTATAATGGTATAAAAGACTTCTCTGTAAGCAACACTGGTCTGAGGAATACTCTTCTTTGGTAGCATCCTCTCTCCTACAGAAGCCATAGTTTGGAGATGAGCCAGTGATTCTAATAAGTCACCACACATGCCATTGGTCAGCAAAGTGCAAGATGACTCCCAATCAGAGGCATCGTTGAAACAGAGTTTTCCCAAGACAATTCAAATTGATGATGGCTTGCATAGCTTCAACAAATCTGGAATTGGGCTAATTGCACCAGATCTGAAGTAATCTGCAGAGGGTCCTGGCTGAAACAGATTATCATTCTGAACTCCTTTCAGTCAGGTTTCAGGCCTGGTTATGGGGTGGAAACAGCATTGGTCAATGATCTCTGGTGGGGATAGTGCAACCATCCTTGCTCTTCTTGGCCTCTCAGCAGCTTTTGATGCCATTGATCGTGGTATCCTCCTGCACAGGGGATGGGAGATGGGTGGCACAGTTCTGTGCTGGTTCGGCTTCTTTTTCCGTGGCAGGTACCAATTGGTATTGTTAGGGAGTGAGAGATCCAGCCCTCAGCCATTATTCTGTAATATACCTCAAAATTTGGTACTTTACCCCACTGGGATTGACCTGCACCACTCGTGCTGGCAGAGGAGACATGCTGAAGGTCCCATATCCCTTTTATTCTAGCTGGTGGGATCCAGGGGGAAGTTTTTCTCTGATGTTACTCCTACCCTTTGGAACATCTCCCCCCATGTGAAGTTGGCCTCAAACTCCTATCTTTTCCTAAGGGCCTAAAGACTGGGCTTGAGGTCCCAGTGGGGGAAGATTACAGGGGAAGTGGTTGACAGATAACAGATCCCACTCCCCCCCACTCTGCTCCCACTCTCCCCATGTGTCCTTGGTTTTAATATATAATTTTAACTTTTTATGTTTTAACTGTATATGCAACTATAAGATGCATAGAGATACCCTAGGGTAAGATGGGAGGCCAATAAATTTTATAAATAGATAAATAAAAAATAAAAATCCAGCGAATATGATAATATCTGTGTGGGCGTGCACCCGCACATGCACGAGCACACCCATGTACCTTTGAATAAGTATAGACTGGAAGCCTAAAGTGGCAAGATTTAGGAAGGGGTTTGCCATTGTCTTCTACCTTGGGTGGAGGAGTGACTGGCCTAAGATCACCCAGCTAGCTTCGTGCCAAAATCAGGATTAGAACTCACAGCCTTCTGTGCTTTATCTAGCCTGCTGTCTTAACCAGCATATGAAACTGGCTCCCATATTAGTTAATTTGGCTTCCTCAAAGCAATTATATGCATCATTAATTATATTAATTTTCTAGGATTTATATATCCCTTTTTAGAAGACAGCATTTCTGCATAGTGGGAACAGTGTGGAATAGTATTTTTTCCATGAGAAATAAGGAAATTGCTTATTTCTTTGTTTCAATGAAATTGCTAAAAGAGCTGAGTTTATAAAAAGAGAAATGTATCATTATGAATGCAAAACCTTTAACACTAATATACTTTATAGTGTGTTATATAATGAGATGAAAATTACTTGACAGCAGCTAGTAATCATAGCATAAATATGAATAAAACATTTACATAACAGCACATTAATTTAAGTGTTACCAATCTGCTTTTAAAAGCTACTTTATGAATAATAATAATTTTTTAAAAAGTAGGAAAGTTTCTAACAAACCCCAAAAAACTGTTGCCTATAATAGAACTAAAATAGAATTCGATATGCAATTACTATGTGTTACATATTTTTAATATGTGTTATATTTATTTCTTGCTCAACCGTAACCCTTTCCTGAAGTGGCTACATACATTCATTTATCATTTTAGAGCTTTACAATATCACAAGTTTGGGGTCTTCTTTGTTAGATTCTCAGGAAAATATGCCATTTTTAGGAAATGATGAATGATTTTCAAATGCTGTGGTTTGTTTTTTTTTAAACCCATAAACAATCCATTTACTCAATCTACACCATTCTCAAAATTGCCTTTGCTTGTCAGATTTGAATGAGCTTTACTTCCTTGCTCTGTTAGAAACATCGCCTAATATATTGATATCCGTGTGCCTTTGGCATTTAGTCATGCTGGCCACATGACCAGGGAGATATCTTCAGACAGTGCTGGCTCTTCAGCTTTGAAACAGAGATGAGCATCACCCCCCTAGAGTCGGGAATGACTAGCATATATGTATGAGGGGAACCTTTACCTTTACTTTATATATTCAGTGGTTAACCAGCACAGTGGTTAGAATGCAGTACTGCAGGCTACTTCAGCTGACTGCTAGCTGCAGTTTGGCAGTTCAAATCTCGTCAGCTCAAGGTTGACTCAGCCTTCCATCCTTCCAAGATCGGTAAAATGAGGACCCAGATTGTTGGGGGCAATAGGCTGACTCTGTAAATCAAGCGGTGTATAAGTCTAAGTGCTAAGTGCTATTGCTATAAGTACGCAACTACTACACTTCAAAATATTGTTCTTTCTTAATAAAATAAATACTAGTAATATAATGCTGTGAAAGGAGAAAAAAAGGAAAGGAGAGGAAAGAAGAAGGTAAAGTTGAATAAACTAGGTGGATGTGGAAGAAATGAGAATGGGAATAAGGATCTGCAAAAGTTGCTTCTTTACAAGGGAAAGCATATATGAAACCATTAAAATAACACAACTAAAACTCAGCAGCACTTTGGGATAACATTGGGTTTTTTTGCACTTAAGGTAAAATAAAGCACTATGTCTTTATGAGTTTACTGCACCTATTTTGCCCCTTTGACTTTTCATCTACTCACACCTCACTCCCAAATATTAATAATTTGGTACTATGACTTTAGCAAGGCTTTCAACAGTCTTTTTCATGAGATTCTAGTAAAGATGGGAAAATGGAAGGTGCATTATACTACATCAGACGGCTACAGTACCATCAAGTCATTGTCAAATCTTAGGGACTATATAATTTTTCTCCAAGATGATTTTTTCCCTAACCTTTTCTTTCAACAGGGCATCCAGCCCAACGGTGGGATGCTGCCGGTTTAACAACCGGTTTGGTGAGTGTGTGATTTGCACACGCATGCAGCACTGAAAATAGAGCATTTAGATGCTCAGCTGCTTACCTTCCAAATAAGCAAGGGTAAGTAAAACGGCTGGGGGGGGGAATCAGATGGGCTGCACAATTGAGATGAGCTAGAAAGCAGGAAATAAAGATCAGGATAGAGCAGGGGCAGATGGGTGGGGCCAGCTGATCCTTGGAACTACTGGTTTGCCTGAACTGGTCCGAACCGGCTAAATATTACTTCTGATCCAGCCTCCCTGTAGTCTATTCACCTTGTGACTGGTCTTCCTGATTTTTCTCTTTCTTTCTCCTTTTCCTAGCATCAGGGCCTTCCCTAGAGAGCATATTCTACACAGTATGTCCAAATGGGATAATTTGAGCCTGGCCATTTTAGCATCGTGAGAACTTTGGGTTGATTTCTTCAATGACCATTTGCTGATTTTCTTGATTGTCCACAGTATTTTCAGGAGTCTTCTCCAATGAACAATTGTACTTGATAAATGTATGTCACTAGCTCTGTATTAATCTAGAAGAAGCCTTGAATACTGTGTCGCAGGTTCCATTCTTGGCACTACACTGTTCAATGTATTTATAAACGTGTTACAGGAGTTCTTAGAAAATATGATAACAATATTTCAAGATAATACAACTGTGAGGGAATAGCATGGAAAGCAGATACTTTAAGGGACAATCTAAAGATTCAAGAGGATCTTGAGAACAACTGGAAAAAGTCAACAAATATGAATATCAACACAATCAAATGCAAATTCCTAAATTTGGGCAGGAGGAATCCAAGGAATGGCTATAGAATGAGGGGTGGAAGGACCATATCGAGAGGCAGCACATAGCAGTATGATGCAACTGTAAAGAAAGAAATTCTAGACTGAATCTAGAGAAATGCAGTGTCAAGATGAAAGAAAAGCTACTGTTCCTAGATAGTCTGCATTGTTCAGGCAGTTGCATCCAATTCTGGACACTGCATTCTAGGAAGGAAATTTATAGACATGAGTATCTCCCATAGTCAGCAATCAAGTGCAGAAGGAAAACCCTATGTGGAACATTTGGAGAGGATGGGTATCTTTAACCAAGAGAAGAACAGATGTGGAGAGATATACACACTACCTTCTGATGGGCTACCATCAGAGGTAAAATGCTACCAGTTCGGGCTGGTTCACCCAAACTGGTAGTAAAAAATGCTATCGGTTTGCCTGAACCAGTAATTAGAAAATGCTAAAAAGGTTTTTTTTAAAGTTCCAATGATTGTGCGGCACAGCTGATTGTTGGAACCTTTTTTAAAAAAAAACCAGCATTTTTAACTACTGGTTCGGGAGAACCGGTACTTAAAAATGCTTTTAAAGGTTTTTTTAAAAGTTGGCCATGCCCACCCAGTCACATGACCCACCCAAGCCACACCCACCAAGCCACGGCCGCAGAACCAGTAGGGGAAAATGTTGAATTTCATCACTGGCTAGCATGTAGAAGAGGTGGCATCATTGTTCAAAGTTTATTGAGAAGGCTGGACAAGAAATAATGGGCTTGAATTATAAGAAAGCAGATTTCATTCAGATATCAGATAATGCATAACAGGAGGAGTACTTGAAAAATGAAATGCCTTAGGAGGTGGTGAACTTTCCCTTCCTGAAAGTGTTTAAACAGAAGCTAATTGGTCATAGAGGTTTTCTGATAGTCGATCATTTAAAGGAGGCTAGATAATTTCCAAAGTCCCTTCCAACCTTTATATTCAATGACATGTAAGTCACATCAGATCACAGTAACTAGTTAACCTTGCCTGATCTCAGGAAAAACTATGCAGGATCAGACTGCCTGTTACTTGGGCGATACCAAGTACTTTTAAAAAAACCCTGGAAAGTGGCAGACAGTGTCTATATTATTGCCCAGAAAATTACATAGATGTGCCCATGTGGTCACTAGGATTTAAGCAAAAATTTACTTAAATATAATGTTTAAAACATAGTAAACAATCGAACAAATTCATTTAAAACTGTAAAGTATTCTTTATTTGGTATGCACTCGTCTACAATTTTTATTTTTAATCCATGTATTATAGATTTTACTTCCTGCATGAAATGGAAATCAGTAGTTTCCACAGGAGGTGGGCTTGGACCTGACCCTTTCCCACTGCTGATGTGATTGCACTGCTCTTGTTTGCAGAAGAGCCATTGGTTTATTCTCTTGAAATCATTTTCTCTCCAATCTCTCTGCTCTATAAAGGAGAAGATTGGAGAAGGAATTCCAAAAGTAACATAAGCTGTTTGCATAGCATGCCTGTGGCTCCTAGCCCTGGGTGCCTGGCACAATCACATTTCTTTAGATGTGTACAAGAACTAAACCGCTTGGTTGCTTGTAATCCTTTTCTCTAAACTCTCTAATTTACAAGGTGAGAAAGAAAGAAAGAAAATCACAGATCACTCATGGCTATGGATCAGTGGTGGGTTTCAAAAATTGTTGGAACCTACTCTGTGGGTGTGGCCTCCTTTGTGGGAGTGGCTTGCCACCCATGTGACTGGATATGAAATTATGAATTAGTACTTAGGTCGATCCAAATAGCTATTCAGAAACTCTGGCATTGAAGCATGCAAGTCTTAAAGCTGTCAAGTTACAAGATCCTTGCCAGTGGTGGGTTTCAAAACATTTTTGAACCTCTTCTGTAGGCGTGGCCTCCTTTCCGGGTCTACTGGTAGAACCTCTTCTAACCGGTTTGGTAGATTTGACGAACTGGTTCTACTGAATAGGTGTGAACTGATAGGAACCCACCTCTGCTATGGATATCATGTAAACGAGGGATGCTAAGATAGTCATAAATAGTTGTAAATGAGCTACAAAATTTTTTGGAACACTCTTGTGACTTCAAATAGTTGTAAATTCAATCAGTTTCCAGACAAGGACTCAGCAAGCAAGGATTATTTGTCTATACATTCAGGAAAAATCATTTCCCTTGGGTTCAATTAAATCTTTTTATACCCAATGTTGTAGAAGCCAAATACAGTATCCTGAGAAAGACACTAGAACTGCATACTTCAACGTTGGCAATTTTAAAATGTTGCTACTGCTGGGATTAAAAGATGAAGACTGCAAAAATCTGCACACTTATTTATTACCCGCTACTGATCTTCTTCCCAGCTTTGGTAGTCCTAATTATCACTAGCAAAATAAAAGGGCCCTCAACCACTTCTAGTCCTCAAATGACAAATTGCTGCAGGATGTCCTGTCAACAGGATGGCAAACTAATGGGGGCCATTTCAGCCCACGTCTACTATTTAATATGATGAAAACTTGGCTAGATCACTGTTTACAGTGACTTAGCTGCCTCTGCTTTCATCAAGTTTGTGCCATTTAAGCTGATCTTGATGAGTCTTTCCTTGATTATAATGAACACTGCAGTTTCAGGGCATAAGTTCAGTCTGGCAGTGATTTCTTTGGGCTCTCTTCCACGGATGCAATAATCATGCGCCAACTTGAATGTGACTCAGCAGCAGGTAGGGAATATAACATCTTAAGAATACACTAATTAGCTTCAATTATGATTTGATAGACGAGCTAGAAAGTTTCCCCTAGTTTAAAATAAGAAAAAAGTAGTTCCCTTGTACATGCTGCATAAAGAGACATTTGATAACCGTAAACCAATCTAAGGACAAATCAAAATTAAATTATTCATGAGAAATAGCTATAAGAAACAATTTATTGACCCATCCTCATGCATTCTTCTCTTTTTCCCATATATTCAGGAAAGAATATAATACATCAATTTCCTAATACAGAATAATTACATTAGTGATCTGTTTGATTAAAGATCTCCTAGTGCCATGAGGATGAACCAATGCCACGCAGGCACCACAGGTGGCATGTAGAGCCCTCTCAGAGAGCACGCCAGCCGTCGCCCCAGCCCAGCTCCACCACGTATGTGCACGTACCTCCCATTGGCCAGCTGATTTTTTGGTCTCTGCTGCGCATGTGCGGGGGGAGCATGTGGGTGACACATGTGTGCATGTGCAGGGACCGCATGTATGGAGGGCCACTCACATTGCATTTTGGGACCTCGTGCAGCACCCCCCATGTCCCGTTTTGACGTCCAGGTTGTTGCGGGAGGCCTTCTAGGACCAAAATGGGGTATGGGGGCACGCATGCGCAGGGGCACATTGCACAGGGGGGGTCACACTTACATTATGATTGAGGGGGCACACTTTTGGCACGTGACAAAAAGTTTAGCCATCACTGTCCTAGTGAATATTGCTGAAGCAATGTGGGAACTTCCAGGTTTATTACTATTGAAGGTCCAAATCAATTGGTACTAATTTTTCAGTATTTCATTGACCATCAAAGGACAGTAGAATTTAGACAGAGTTAAGAATTAACTCTATGTCCCTTCTTATCAGATTGCTAATCTGCAGAAACCCAGGGACATTTGAACAGAACACCTGCTCTTTTGATTTTCTACCTAGTACATTCTCTTAGATTTTGCCTACCTCTATAATGTTTCTCCTGTAAATAAACCTTTCTGTTCTACACACACACACACACACACACACACACACACACACACTCACTCACTCACACACACACCATTCCTAATTCTTGCTCAAATCACATTACTGCTGTCAAGGAGTGATTGTACACACTTCAGCTTCCAGCAATTATAGATGGTCCTTGATTTCTGAGGAAGAGGTCCAATTTAAAACTAATCCAGGAATGAATACATCCAATGGACATTTGTAACCACTGTTACAGATCAGTTACTGAGCTAGCTCAGACTATGGAATACAATATCACTTTGAATGTGAATAGACAATCCTTCAGTTTGTAATCCTGTGTATGTATTAGACTATAATTCCCATCATCCTCAATCAGGACTGCCAAGAGAAGCCTGCAATAGCAATAGTACTTAGACTTATATACCATCCTATAGTTCTTTACAAGAATCACTGATGGTGTACAACATCAATATGTTACTCTCAACAGTCTTGTTCTTCATTTTACTGACCTCAGAAGGATGGAAGGCTGACTCAACCTTGAGCTGATCAGGATCGAACTCCTGACTATGGGCAGAATTAGTCTGCAATACTGCATTCTAACAACTGAGCCTTTATGGTTCCTTATAATAGAAGTCAACCAGATATCGTTTTTATAGTTTAACATGTTATTTTTCAAGTCTTAAAGACTTGGCTTGAAACTTGATCAACCTTCATCTATTATTATTTTATTTAGTTTTGTACTTCAACAAATGTTAATGCCAATAGGCACATAAGCAAACCAAAACAATAGCATACCCTATTTATTCCTTTTTTCTTCCAGAAAAATCTCTATCTTACTTGTATTGGCTTAGCAAATGGCTAAGAATAGAATGCAGTATTATGTACAATGATATTAATCCAATCTTTTATAGATTATGTGGTTTCACTGAACAGACAGAATGAAGAGATGTCTGTGAATACAATATTATTTCTGCTTTTAAAAAAAGAAAATGAAAGAAGGATTTCCAGAAATAAAATGAATACAAAAGAAGTTAAGAAGATTGAAGAAACTGATTGAAGGATAATTGATGGGAGATCTAAAAATATTAATCACAAAGTGAATGTTTTGGAAAATAAAACAAAAATAATAAATAGGAGGATGGAGAAACATTTAAACAACTTGGCATTATTGAAACTGATAGAAGAAGAATTTTATTAAAGATTTACAGCAAATACAGAACAACATAGATACAATATTAGAGAATAGTCTTGGTCTAACTTTTTCAATTGAGATGAAGATGTATTTATAGGATCAATACACAATTAGCATTTTTTTTTTAAAAAACGGATCCAAGGGATGCCCTGTACACATTGTCAGGTTAGGGTTTAGGTTTGCAGCAGCATTTTAATACTAGATTGAAGATCAATAATAGAAATATTTCAGAGCATGACACACCAGAGTATAAGTTGCAACAAGATTTTGAAGAGGTAAATTTTTAAAAAAAAGTTTTTGCACTCTGCAGACCTCCCAAACCCTCTGCACGCCTCCTTTTTTGTGAAAAACGGAGCATGCAGAAAGTTTGAGAAGGCTGCAAAGTGCTCCTGGGGGCTGGAGGTGCAAAAATGAGCAAAAAACTGCCCATTTTTGCAAAAACTGGCCCATTTTGGGCCAAAAAAGGGCATGCATAGCCTTTAGGAAGCCTGTAGAGTGCTCCTGGGGGCTGGGAGGTAGGAATGAGCAAAAAACAGCCCTTTTTTGCTTATTTTTGCCCTCCCCAGCCCCCAGGAGCACTTTGCAGGCCTCCCAAACCCTCTGCACATACATTTTTGTGAAGGGGGCAAGGTTTCCAGAGGCTAAAAATGCTGTATTCAGTGTATAAGATGCACCCAGATTTTCACCCTCTTTTTTTGGGGGGGGGGGGGAGGAAATGTTATACTCCGAAAAATAAAGTAATTGTACTTAAGGAAATATTTTTAGATGCAATGTGACAATCATTTACTATTTACTGTACATTTATTATATATTTTTCTTTGAATAGAATGATGATGTTATCTATTCAGTTGTGTCCGACTCTTGGCATTTCTATGGGCCAGATCATCCCACCTATTCCGATCTTGCACTTCTTTGAGTTGTTTTCTGTTCTGGCTAATGTCAGCTTTGATGGTATCCAGCCGCCGTGTTCTTTGGCAGCCTGTTTTCCTTTTTTTGCTAACTGCTTCAAACATAATTGCTTTCTCTAGTGAATTCTCCTGTATGACATAGCCAAAATAAATGAGACGCAGTGTCAGCCAGATCTCCAGCATGGTTTTTTGAAGCTTGCTTGCTTTCAGCTGCCATAGAAATGGGGAGGGTACCTGGGCATTTGGGTTGGGGAAATGATCTGGTATGAAGTAGTCCCATGAGAACTAGAAGGGACAGAGTTGTTTATACTTCTTCAAGGTCAACCATCCTGAGATTCCAGATGCAAAACATATCTGCAGAGGAGTTTTCCCATAACATGATACTGGATGTTGATTGGACTCTCAGTGCTGGATGCTGGGAGGAGGGATTTGGGGTGACTTTCAATGTATAACATTCACACACTTTGGTTCAGATCTTGCCTTGCTTTCGTGCTATCAATTCAAACTTAGCAAAAGTACCTCTTTTCTAAACCAATGGAGTGGGGGTTTTCTGTCTTAGGTTTTAAACAGCAGCAGACCCGACACAGTTTTGTAATTTTGCCCTCCAGTGACATATCTGATTGTGTGCTCCAGTATTTGATTATTAGCCACCTTTGCTGTCCAAGAAATACACAGGAGACTTCTCCAGCACCACAGCTCAAACGAGCTCAGAAAAGTCAATTTTCTTCCTCTCTTGTCTTTGAATATACTTCTTACTATATACGTAAAAATGTTTTAATAAAAACTATTTAAATATATTTATTCCCAAGCAGTTCTGTATGGGTCTTCATCATAGTTCTCATTAAAAGTCAGGGTCCAACATTTGATGAATTAATCATTTTAGTTTCTCACCTTAAAAAATAGTAATCACTTTTTAAAAATGTATCTCCTGTCCTTCATGGGCCCACTTTGTAGTTCAGGTGAACTTGCATCTAAGGTTCATGGAAATAGTAATTCTTTACTTATATTTCTTTCTGATTTGTGGACTTGAGAAAATAATTACCAAATGAAATAGATAATAGTGTTAGTGTGAATTTAGCAGTTAAAGATTAACTTCGGGTAAAATTAAACTCCAGAATTAAATTAAATTATCACTAAAAATTACTGATAATTTATTTTTTAAATTGTATCTTTATCATTTCAACTATCACAGTTGATTGCAAAACAGTTTGGTCTTTGTATGTTTTAAACACTCAGAGCTGCTTCTAAATGAATTTATAATTACTTTGTCTTCAAAAGTAAGCAAGGGAACCAAAGGTGAATTGCTCCCGATTCGGCCCGGTGCGACTGAACCAGTAGTGGTATTTTGGCCTGGGTCACAGAACCGGCCAGGGATGTGCAGTCAGGGGAGGCAGGGGAGGCAGAGCCTCACCACTGTCATCATGAAAAGAAAAAAAATGTAAAAGGAAAAAGACAAGAGCTGAGATCAGGCTGAGCTAGTTGCTGCCAGAGTCACTGTGGATGACTCTGCTTAACTGTTTAAAAAAGCCTCTAAAAAAGCATCCTCTAAAGGACGAGGTGGGAGAACGACATGCCTCATCTTGTCTGGCGTTTTATGATCACTCGAGCAGAGTTAAGCAAGGATTAAAAGCCTAAAAATTCCTGACATAATTGAGGCACATCATTCTACCGCCTCCTCCTGTAGAGGGTGCTTTTTTAGAGGCTTTTTTAAACAGTTAAGCAGAGTCATCCACAGTGACTCTGGCAGCAACTAGCTCAGTCTGACCTCAGCTCTTGCCTTTTTCCTTTTACATTTTTTTTTCTTTTCATGATGGCAGGCAAGAGCAGAGTTGAAATCCTCTCTGAAACAGCTGGAAAAGGTATGTGTGGGTTGGAGGGAGGGGGAGGAATTCAAACTTCATCCCCCTGGTGTGGGGCTTTGGGCAAGGCTGGAGGGAAGTGCTCTCCCTCCCCAAGTGTAGTTTGATTGCAGGCAGAGCCACGTTGTCTTTTCAAACCTGTAATCAGTGAAGCTGGGCTGGATCCTTCCGGGGCTGGGGGAAAGACCTGTGTGTGCTCCAGTATGGCTCTTTGACTGGCTTCCTGCCTCCTCCTGTGATCTCCCTGACTCCCTCCAATCTAACTTTGTGTGTGTGTGTATGTGTGTGTGTGTTTGAGAGGGGGGAAGGGAGGGAGAGAGGGAGGAAGGAGGGGAAGGGAGAAGAAAAAGAATGAAGGAAACTTATTTAGCAAAGGAGAAAAACAAATGCTGTCACTTTAAATCGGAACTGAGCATGCCTGGCTGTGGAATTCTGGGAGTTGAAGTCCACAAGACTAAAAAATTTGCTGCCTCACCAGCCATAAACCTTACCGCACGTCACTGAAACCGGCAGCAACCCAGGCTGGCCACGCCCCTGAACCGGTTCCCTTGTGTTTTTTAGTATTTTTTACATGTTCTGCGCATGCACATAACAATTTATAGTCAACTGCACACACACACGCAGCAAAGTTCACACAAAGCGAACTGGCAGCAACACCGGAAGCAACCCACCCCTGAAGGGAACATGTCATTCTTTATGCCAAGATATACTTGCTGTTCTTCTGGATCTTTTCTAAATATTAGGGTTGGCCATTGCAAATCACAATATTTATTTTATTTATCCACATTTAATTATTTATATTTGCTCTTTCTGCCATGACATGGTATATAAGACTAGCTGTCTCCCTTGAATAATCAAGCTGTAATAATATTAATAAACAATCAGGACCATGGGCCATTTCATTCAGTGGTTTATTTACCGTAATCATATTTTATTTATTTGCTGCTTTTTTATAAAGTTCATTACCTTTTAATATGTAATTAACTTTGTATGGCACATAGAAAGGTCACTTAATGAGCAGTTTAAATATTTGATGGATGGATGGTATTCTTCATTTCACTAATTGTTGGTATGGAGGCATCCATTAGAAGTTCAGAAAATTTAAGGTGTCATCCCCTCTAGTGATTATTGGAAGTCCTGCTTCAGGAGGGTTTTCAGAAGATAAAATGTATCCCTAGCACTTAGGCTTATATAATGCTTGATAGTGCTTTACAGCATTCTTATGCAGTTTACAGAATCAGCATATTGCCCTCAACAATCTGGGTCCTCATTTTATCGACCTTGGAAAGAGGAAAGGTTGAGTCAAGCTTGAGCCAATCAGGATTAAACTCCTGCCGGTGGGCAGAGTTAACCTGCAACACTGCAGTCCAACCACTGGGCCATCACAGCGCCTTCCTGTTTAAAAATATAATTGTCTCTCTGAAAATATATATACATTTCCACACCTTAAAAACTTAAAACTACTAAATTTCAGAATATCAATTCTGTTTATGTATCTCCTTCTCTAACACACACATATACAATATGTGCATTGATGGGTGATAAATGCTGAATCTCGACATCTTCCTTCAACTTTTAAAATAGCATTTTTGTCCGCCTATTCTTAAAATGTATGGAAACCAGTGAACTCTATATGCCATATCCTGTCTTAATTTTACATTTTGATCGATGTTGAGCTCCCTTTATATTATTTCCCTTCCCAGCTTTGTTTGTTTGCTTTTTCACAGGCTTATAAACTGGTTTATATGCCAGATTGCATATTTATATTTTTGCCCTCTTCACTTCTCTAACCTTTCCTTATGCTTTAATCGCTTCTGGTCCTATTCCTTTTACACTTTCATGATCTCCCTGAGGAAAATTTCAGGGGTCCAAAATGCATTTGATATCTAGCCAAAAGGAACCAATCACCTTTATCTTCAAAACACTTTGGCTGGCTTTCTTTATTGCCAGAGATAATTCAGATTTGCTTTGCTGCCTTTCAAATGTTTCCATGAACGTACCCTTCATCGTTGACATTATTAAACTCACTTAAATTGTCTGTTCTTGCTCTGTAAACACTTGGAATGTCTCATCCATTTTATGACACATCCTTGCACAGAGTGAACAGCAAAAAAGCTGCAATTAATCTTACTGTTAATATAATTCTATATTGGTCGCTCCTAGGCAGAAATTGCAGGACTTTTATGAACTCAGTTATTTTTCTTTGTGAATTTTGCACAAGAAGGCTTGGTGTAAAATGCTGCTTCTTGGAAAGGTACCAATCAGTTTAACCCCTTATGTCAAAGCAAGAAATATTTCCTATGTCTTCAAACATACCAGTGACCAGAATAACAAACAGGGAGGGTGCGTAGAGGGCGGATTGGCACTTCCATCATTTCATGGAATTGTTTTGTTAGCTGATATCAGGAATCATATTGCATTTTAAAAGTATCCAAATGGAATTTCACATTTGTCTGAAAATAACATAATTGTTGTGCATTATTGATTTTCCCCATCAAATTGCATTAATTACTTTGGTAATAGGAAAAATGGCAAGAAATTTATACTTTCTTTGTCTCTCTGTCTCTCTCTATCTCTTTATCTTCTCTCTTAACCTTCTAAATAATTTGACCATATTTGGACATTGCTACCAAACGTTTTGCGCAGCTTCCTGATCATCTGCAAAAAAAACCCCTCAAAATGCAACTTTTCTGGTTGCAGTTTGGGCAATTGCTTTCCATGGGATTAGGAGTGGACCTAATTAGGAGTTCTGCATACTAATTCCCACAACACTGTTAAACTATTTACGAAGACCGTATTGCTATTATTCTTCTTATCTTTCCTATTACCTATTTTCTTTTCTACTTATGACTATAACTTTGTTGCTTGTATCTTTACGATTTATATTGTTTTATTTAGTTTCCTGGTATGATTTTGATTGCTTATTTAGTATCCTATGACTATCACTAAGTGTTGTATCTTATTATTCATGATGAATGTATTTATGATGACTAGGATCACGATTTATCACTTATATCTTTTATGTACACTGAGAGTTTATATACCAAAGACAAATTCCTTGTGTGTCCAATCATACTTCGCCAATAAAGAATTAGATTAGATTCTAATGACTCCATCTTGGCAAGACCTACCTATCTAGGTGACACAAAGCAAGTGCCTTTTTTTGAAGACTTGAAATGATGACCAGCAGAAGTCAGGATCTACCATGTGACTCTCTTGACTTTCACTTTGTTACACCAAATACAACTAATTGGAATGTTTTGTTGTCCTGTCTAGACTACTACTACTACTACTACTACTACTACTACTACTACTACTACTACTCCATGACATTTGCCTATAATGATCCAAGAGGAAATCATGACGTGCATATTTTCCAACTTTGACTACTTTGTAATGTATCTTTTTAAGAAAGCCCTCCAAATTGTGCCTGTTGTACTTCACAGTTGCAAATTGTACTTTACAGTTACTGTAAAGTAACTCTTTACAGTTACTGTAAAGTAACTCTTTACAGTTACTGTAAAGTAACTGGCCAGCTGAATGGCCGCAATGAAAGAGAGAAACTGTAGAACAGAACAGCCTACCTGCCAGAAAGAGAGGGAGGAGGAAGCAAACCAATCTTAGGGAAATAATAGCAAATCATAGATTAGAGCTATAAAAGGTGATAGGTAGTAAAAATACATGAAAATAAAAATTGCAAGGAAACTGTTAAACCAACAGAACATGAAACATCAGGATAATGGGACAATTTCCATGGGAATAGAGGTAAACAGAAAAGAAGCTAATTGCAGATCTCTAACAATGCAGAAAGGCAGTAAAAAATATGAGCTCTAATAATTTATGACTGTATATTCCTTCAAAAAGACATGCTCTGTAAGAATTGTATTGAAATGGATTAAAATGGGCAACATGCTTTTGGAATTTATTCCCGAGCATCAATTATTCTGTACAGCTTTGCAATGGTCTGTACATCTGAAGTAACTCAGTTGGGCAGAGCATACCCAGCGTTCCTGGGATGACAATAGCAGTTAAGTGTCAGCTTCCACAGAGTCTAATCCAGGGGTGAAATCCTACCAGTTCGGGCTGGTTCGCCTGAAACAGTAGTACAAAAAATGCTTAACAAAGTAAAAAAATGTTCTGACAATCAGCTGTAATGGTAGGAACTTTTTTAAAACTTTTTTCTAGCATTTGTGGCCCATTTTTGCTCCCAGGAGGCTTCCCTGAGGCCCACTAGGACAAAAGTGGGGGGGGGGTTGTGAAAGAAAGAAAGAAAGAAAGAAAGAAAGAAAGAAAGAAAGGAGAGGAAGGAAGGACCACAAATGCACTAGACGCAACTTCAGAGGATAACTTGAAAGAGCACAGCAATCCAGGCCTGGAGCAAAAATTCAAAAATTTTTAGAACCTCTTCTGTGGGTGTGGCCTGTTTTATGGGACTAGTTTGCCAGCCATTTGACCGGGTGGGAGTGACTTGCCGACCATGTGACTGGGTGGGAGAAGGCCCCAGGCTCGCGTACTGTAGGCTCCCACTGCGGCCGCCACCAATCCCCCACTCTCGCACTTAGTTGCATCTTACCTGAGGGAGGCAGCAATAGCAGCAAGGAAGGCCAGTGAAGAAAGGATCCAATCCGCAAATGACAACGCGAGAGCCAAACAGGAAAAGAGGTCAGTGGGCCGTTCGTGCCGCGGTTTTAATCGGGAGTTTAATTAAGACTCCTTGTCTCCTACCTTGGCAACTGAAGCACTTACAGGAGTAGGTTCTGATTAGTTCTATAATGGCTGTAATGCAGGTCTTTGAAGGAACTGTTATATTTTCTGATATTTATCAATTATTAATATATTAGGGGAGGGAACCTTCCTATATTCCTGGACGCACTTTCCTTTGTGCCTTTCGTGGAGATCAGAAAGATTTGAACCATTGATATATTGCATCATTTGAATGGCCAGCCAGATCTCTTTAACCATTTTGTAGGATTTGGGGTTTTAAGGAGCAACATTGGTACTTTAAGACACCTATCAAAAGTCTAACTGTACTTTGCCTATTAGTCGATTCTTATTGATACATGGTAAATGTATGAATAGCATGTCTTGGGACATGCTACCCACAAAGGGTTCCTCCCCAATCCATCAGGATTGCAAATATGGAGTTTATCTTTAAGCTGAAACCTGAAGCATTTACTTGGTTAAGGATGTTTATGCTAATCCTTAAGATTTGCAAAGCTGATCAGCAAAATCTAATGATTGGCTTAAGAGAACATTATGTCTCACATCCCTCAATCTTTATTACAACTATAGCATACTAAGAGGCAATCGGACCTTTCACAAATGCACAGCATGAAACACATAATTGTCACATGATCCCCCTTGCTTTAAGATGTTAAATGTCACTGCATATTCCAATGTTCCAATATGGTACTTCTCTGTCCCATTAAGTGCTGAAGAATATGTGGAATTAAAGCAGAAATGTTAACCTATTATAGATTGCTTGTATCTTTAAATTTTATATTGTTTTATTTGTTTCCTAGTATAATTTGATTGCTTATTAGTAACCTATGACTATCACTAAGTGTTGTATCTTATGATTCTCGATGAATATATTCTATTTTATTTTTCTTTATGTACACTAAGAGCATATGCAGCAAAGACAAATTCCTTGTGTGCCACTCACACTTCGCTAATAAAGAAGTCTATTCTATTCTATTCTATTCCATTTTATTCTAAAGGCTTGATGATCTCCTTTCTTCCTTCCTCCCTCCCTCCCTTCTTTTTCTATCCTTCTTTTCTTTCAGAAGGAAAAGGGAAATTGGTTTTCCATCAGGAAGACAGAAAAGGTGTAAAATAAATCTATACATTAAAGGAATATTTTTGCTTTGTAAAGTAAGAACTTTAAAAATATTACTAAGAAAACAGCACGTTTCCCCCCACATTTGCTTAAATAGCCAATGCGGCTTAAATCTCAAGAAAAACTCTCTAAATACAGTCTGTTCTAAAGAGCCTCTAAAAATAAAAGATAAAAATCCCAACACGGAGAACATATAAATGTGCTTGCACTATTTTCAAAGCAGCAGATACTTTATATTTCTTTCACAGTTTCAGGAAAATTATCTTTCTTTCCAAGAGAGTTTAAATGGAAGGATTCTTTTATATTTCTGCAACATTGAACAATAGAAATTATATGTCATTGTCTTTAACTTTGTAATTAGGAAAAGATAATTTTTCAGGACAGATACTTGAATATGATACAAGGACAATACCTGAATATGAGTCCAAAAAATTTAGCATTCAGTTTTTAATGTTCTTCTTGGAACACCACCAAACTCTTATGTTCAGCTTGATTTAGTCTTACCTAGCCAATTTTAAGTGTCTAATTTGGCTAGGTATTTACCTAATTAAGTATACTCATTACTGGGGGGAGGGATACAAATCCCTTTGTGTTTTCCCAGTCCTGTATTCTCCAGAGATGTTAGAATTACTGTTAGAAGTTCCACAATCTGTTACCAATATGGCTAATAGAATGAATAGCCAAAGAATTTAGATAATGTAGTCTTAACACATCTGGAGACCATTACGTTAGAGACAACTAATTTAGTTTATTAACTGTCTTCAAAACTTGCACTTCTATAGAGAAATAAAGCATTTATTAGGATATATTTAACACATACATGCCTCCAAGATCTCCAGATCTCCAGACCTTTTTCTCATGTAAGTTGTTACAAAAAGAAACTGGAGGAGAAGGGGCAGAAAAACGAGGGTTGATTTTAACTTCTGCCTCAATGTCTGTCTGTCTCAATGTCTCCATCTTGGCAAGACTCGCCTATCTTCAGGTTTAACACAAAGCAAATGCCTTTCGTTGTAGACCTGAAACAGTGACCAACAGGAGGCAGCCTCTACCATGTGACTCTCTTGACTTCCACTTCACTACACCAAAGACATACAACTCTCTGGAATGTTGTGCTGCCTTTCTGTTTTCCTTTTGCTTAAAGTTCATGGCATTTGCTGATGATGATCCATGAGGAAATCATGTGTTGTGCGCATATTCACCAGCCTTGACTGTCTTGCAGTGTTTGTTTTATTTGTCTGTTTGTTTTGTCACTCATGTACAAGATAACAGGAATAAGAATAAACACAGGAAATGGGTACAAATAAATGGGGACAGTAGGACTGGGATGTTAGGCACAATGGTGCATTTATGAAAGTTTGTTTGTTTGTTTGTTTATTGGAATTTGTAGGCCGCCCTTTTCCCTGAGGGGACTCAGGGCGGCTCACATAAACTAGGAAGGGGGGGAATACAGACAACAAAATAGAGACAAATACTAAAATGGTAAGCAACATACATTCATCATTCGGGAGGGGTCACTATCCTTATCCCCAGGCCTGGCGGGCGAGCCAGTTCTTCAAGGCTGTGCGGAAGGCTTGGACGGTGGAGAGGGTACGGATCTCTACAGGGAGCTCGTTCCAAAGGGCCGGGGCTACTGCTGAGAAGGCCCTCCTCCTTGTAGTTGCCAGCCGACACTGGCTGGCCGATGGAATACGGAGGAGGCCTAACCTATGAGATCTTATTGGTCGCAGGGATGTAATTGGCAGAAGGCGGTCTCTCAAGTATCCAGATCCACTGCCATGAAGGGCTTTATGGGTGATTAGTAGCACCTTGAAGCGCATCCGGAGATCGACAGGTAGCCAGCGCAGCTCGCGGAGGATAGGTGTTATGCGGGTGAATCGAGGAGCACCCGCAATCACTCGCGCGGCTGCGTTCTGCACTAGCTGAAGTCGCCGGATGCTCTTCAAGGGCAGCCCCATGTAGAGCACATTGCAGTATTCCAGCCTAGAGATCACTAGGGCCCGAGTGACTGTTGTGAGAGCCTCCCGATTCAGGAAGGGTCGCAACTGGCGCACCAGGCGAACCTGGGCGAATGCCCCCCTGGTCACAGCCGTTAGGTGGTGGTCAAATGACAGCTGCGGATCCAGGAGGACTCCCAAGTTGCGAACCCTCTCTGAGGGGTATAGAATTTGACCCCCCAGCCTGAGTGATGGTATATTGGTCAAATCTTTGGGAGGAAAACACAACAGCCACTCGGTCTTTTCCGGGTTGAAAAGAAAGCCCTCCAAATTATGCCTATAAAGTAAGTGGGCAGCTGAATGGCTGTAATGAAAGTGAGTAACGGGAGGCCCAAGCATGCAATAGAAAGAACACAGGAGCTCCGAGGAAGTAGTAGCCAGACCTATTCCACTCAGGCAATGGATTCTTTTTCTATCTGGGGTAATGGCTCTTTCTGGGCCCTATCAGATAGCAGTCCTTCAAATTAATGGTCTCAAAATGCTTTTAGGTTGCAATCTAATTCCTTCCATGGTTGATAGGATGAAGAAATTAAACACACGACAGATCTGCTATATATAGAAATATAAAGTACAACTATTAAACAAACTTGTCCTTCAAAATGTAAAGTACAACAATTACACAAACTTGTCAGGTTGGTAAATATTTTGAAGGTGATAAAGGGTAAATGTTTACATTAGCAAAGAAGACCTCTTTTCTCCTCATTTTCTGATATGATTTTCTATTCATGGACATATTGAACTAAATGCAGGGCAGATTTGTTTAGCTATGTTTGACTAGAGTGCCTTTGTGGCATGGCAAATCAAAACTACATCTCTTTTATGCAATAAAAAATCCATTTATAGAAGGAAAGGAGGGAAAAAAAACATTCCAAACTGACATATTTCAAAATGCCAATTAAAACCATTGCAAATTGTATCAATGGTTACACAGCGCAGGAAAAAAATAAAGATTTTAGTATGACCTCAGATTTCTATCCCTCTGAGATTTAAATACCAGCAGTAGAATTATTTAGAAACCTATATTTACAGTTTCAGGAGAAGGGGAAATTGGAAGAGCTTTTAGGAGAAATTAGAAAATAACATTTAAATATGTGTTATATATATGTTAGCATTGTAGCACATGTTTCCTCTGCATTTTTTACAATGTTCATTCCATTTGCTGAAATGAAGTTCCTTGCCTAGCAATATTACCACTGCTGGGATTTAGGATTCTTGTATTTGCCTTCATAAGAAGGAGATTGAGAGGCCTAAGTACATGACCTCTCTTCCATTCTACATTATATGTCTAAAGCAGGGGTGAAATTCAGCAGGTTCTGATGGGTTCTGTAGAACCGTAATGGAAATTTTGAGTAGTTCAGAGAACTGGCAAATACCACCTCTGGCTGGCCCCAGAGTAGGAAGGTAATAGAGATTTTACACTATCCTTCTCCTGCCATACCCACCTAGCCATGCCCACAGAACCAGTAGTAAACAAATTTGAATTTTACCACTGGTCTAAAGGTCTTCAGTCTCCTTGTGTTTTCAGTTTCACTCCAATTCAAGGGAAGGCATCTTGGAAAAATTCTTCCCACGGTGCTGAAGGAAGTTAGCACCCACCCCTCTACTAGAAAAATGAAATATCCTAGGAAATATTAAAAAGGCAGAATATTATATTTCCCTGGATGAGAAAATAGAGAAACATATTTTAAAGACAAAGTAGCTTCCTGCAGCTCCCTGCTCCCCCCAGCTCCAGGGTGATGGGATTAAGGCATGGTCCTCAGGACATGATTTTGTTTTATTTTTGTTTTTGTTTTATTAAACATTTATAGGCTGCCCTTTTCCCTGAGGGGACTCAGGGCGGCTTACAATAATAGGGGAGGGGAGTGCAGGACAAAACACAAAAAGAAAATGTGAGTAAAAATAATTAGCGGTAAAACACAACATTCATTCAACATTCGGGAGGGGCGAGAGTAAAGTCTTATCCCCAGGCCTGATGGGATAGCCAGATCATGAGGGCTGTGCGGAAGGCCTGGACGGTGGTGAGGGTACAGATCTCCACGGGGAGATTGTTCCATAGCGTCGGAGCTGCAACTGAGAAGGCTCTCCTCCGCGTAGTCGCCAGTCGGCACTGACTGGCGGATGGAATTCGGAGGAGGCCTACTCTATGCGATCTGATGGGACGGAGGGAGGTAATTGGCGATTAGCACTCTACCCATCTAGCAACAGATCTCACCACATGGCACCTGGGGAGATTGCATCACCCTAGCCTGGGACACAGACAGCCTACGAAGTTAGCTAAGAACCCCGCCCCCTGGAGACTGACAGCCAATGGGATACATTTCTTGGACAGGAACAAGAAACTCTAAGGTGTGGCCCAAGAGAGGATATAAAACTCAGGCTCTCTCAGCATGTCTTCCTTTTTTCTTCAAGATCTTCAAGACATGTGACCCCCTTTTCTCCCAAGACCTAAAACCCTGTGGTCCTGTCCACCATCAATAAACCTTCTTTCCAAGCAACTTCCATGAATCCAGTGTCTTTTTCCCCACTTGGAACTGAACCCAGAAGAACATTTCTTCCAACAATGCCTTTTCAGATCAAGAAATTGTGGTAGCTGTGGAGCATAGAAGAAATGTACAAAGAAAGAAAGAATAACAACTCCTTGTGATGATCAAGTAAGCTCAAAAATACCATGCAAATAAATTCCTGAGAGTCAGATATTAAAATAGAAGCCACAGCTGGGGAGGAAAAAAATACTGATAAACAGTTGCACAGATTATGACAAAATAATCAAAGCACCTGACTGACAATCACCTGTGCTTCTTCTTATTTAATCTTTATTCTTTGGTATTCCCTTGTATTCTTTTTTACTTGTATTCACTCGATGGATATTAGTCCATCAAGCATGAGCACTCACACAATACTAAATGAGCTGATGATGCAGATATTCCAAAAACTTCAAAATCTATTCTTTTGTTTCAAGTGTATTGCTGTCGTGCTATGCTTTGATCTGCCTAGAGTAAGCCAAGATTATAATTGTTTATGCTGCCAGAGAAATTGTTCCTTTGTGATGTTTGATTCTTCTGTGCCTCTCCACAGCTTTTGCCATTTGTCTTTCAATATGAGAGAAGTGGTTTTATATTGCTGTGAAATTTATTATTAGAAAAGTCACTCTAAAGTTTGTTTGTTTTCATCGAAACTTTCTTAATTAGTATTGCTATTTTTTCCAATATTTATTTTGTTTCCCTTTTGGTCTCTATTTATTTAGTTTCTTATTTGTAGTCTACTCTAAATACCATGTTTTTCGGAGTATAAGACTCACTCCCCCCCCCCAAAAAGAGGGTGAAAATTTGGGTGTGTCTTATATACCAAATGTAGCCAAAAACACAAGGCATGGAGGAGGCAATGGTCTGTGGCAATCCCTGAAGCCTGGAACAGCTGATTGGGGGTATACTGGGAGGCTGATCCACCTGACAATCAGCTGCTCATGCTGAATCAGGCTGCAATAATGTGCTGAAGCTGACCCGGCTACTCACTCTTAGCTGCAAGGAAGTGTCATTTTGAAGCAGCAATGACATTCAGAAAGCACACACAAGTAACTGATTCAGCAGATTTCAATAACTTCTCTTTATATATAATATAACACATTAAGTAAATATACAATACCAAAAGCAGGTTTTTCAACATGGTAGTTCAGCACAGAAGTTTCACTTTCAGTTTTAGTTTCAGATATCAGCAGAGCATGCAGCTTTAGTACAGAACAAACAATGCCCTGGCTCCTTTCTGTCTCCTTCCTTGTTGCTCACACAGCAAATACTTTTTGTTTCCAAACAGCCTCAACTCTCTCACACACTGACAGGACACTAGCCAGATGAATACCATGCCTGCTGGTAGGCAGAGGCAGAATTTTATTTTCTTATTTTCCTCCCCAAAAACTAAGGTGTGTTTTACACTCCTGAGTGTCTTTTACTCCAAAAAAAATACAGTAATCTAAAGCAGTCTTCACCATCCACCAAGTGTGTTCAGCTGCAACTTCCAAAAGTTGCCAGACCAGAGAACAGTACTTTTGAAAAAATATATATTTTGGGATGATGTCCAAAGAAATGATTTCATAGTTCTTTAGCTCACTACAAAATATAAACTATTAAAACTGCCACACACCTCTAAGGCTTATTGCTGTAATCTCTTCCTCCTGAAAAATCCAGCAAATTTCCTGAGAATTCAGTAGGTCATGTATCTTGCTTTATAGAGATTAATCCTAGATGTGACATTTCCAGGAGAATAATTCTGCATTTCAGTTTGAAATACAACTCAAGCTTAAATTAAAGGATTTCAAGAATGGAGAGTAGGAGCCTTGAAGTTACCAGATAAAATGGGCAATATCATTGAGTCTCAGCAGGCAGGCAGGAGACCTACTTAGAGTCTTCCCAACAAGAGTGTCATTTGTTGTCTTTCAATTTCAGCTTCAGCAATTGAAGGGAAAGACAATTTCATATTGTCTCCTAGAAATGTACGATGAATACAGCCATATAGCAACCAAGAGTTAAGTTCAATTTAAGGAGATTTTATTTTATCTAAATAAGCATTCTTAATGTCATTCAAATATTTCCCCTTTCTTCTCTTTTGGGGAATATATATTTTCTCTTTTGGGAGAGCATGTATCCCAGAGGTGTCAAACTCATGTCATCATGGCGACATCACATGACGTATCGGGACTTTTTCCCCCTTTGCTAAATGGGGTGGGGGCAGCACATGATGAATCTGGCCCGCGGGCCGCGAGTTTGACACCCCTGATGTATCCTGTTGTGCAGAAGACAATCTAATTCCAATGTCACCATAGGCCATAAAAGCATGAACGCCAGGGCACCCAATAATTTAGGAACAGATAAACAGATGGAACTTTGAAAATACATTGCGGTAGATATTCTTGAAATATAAGTTTGACAATTAGCAAAATGTCTTCCAGGAAGATATATGATTGATTACAAAGTATCTAGTTTACAAGCATGATCTGTTTATCTTTCCTTGCCTTTATTCTTTTTAAGTTAGCGATATATTTCCAAAGTACTAGATTTCCACTGTTCATCATCTGTATTTTGTAGAAAATATTATGGGATTCTCTTGGAACACAGAAACATTCTTGGAAATACAATTTATGCAGAAAGTTTAGTTTTGTGAGTGTTTCCTGTTTTCCTAACTTAAAGATATAACAATTTAGTGGCCCAGAGACCTTAGTAGATCCCAAAGGATATTTCCTAATGCTCATGGCCATGAGTTACAACAGATATATGTTGCAGATTTCTTTATGGGATTATTTATATATTTGATTTATACTCCCGTCTTTCTTTTAGATGAGCACTCAAGGTGATTAGTATTTTAATAACTCAATCAAAATATTAAAAATCTAATATTTCTATTGATAAAATCAAGGCTTGGTGAAAGGAATGCAGATACTATACATATTTTATTTTAGTTTAGTGTTGTGTCTGATTGATTTGTTTGACTGCCCACTCACTATGTGACTTTGGATAAGTCTACAGGGCTCTTTTCAGGTGTTACTGTTTTCTTCACATACTGGTAATTCTAGTCCAAACTTTGGCAAACTGTCCTCAAGGAAAACTCCCAGCCAATATTTCCTAATTTTTATTCAAAATTTAACGAAGTCTGCTTCTACCTTTTTAATGAGGAAGATCTCTAAGGTGGGTTTCCTTATCTTTTCTACTGCTCCAACAAGACTTAGTTACATTTCCACTGGTATATATTTACTCTGTTATTTTGCATTCAAAAGCAAAACTTGAAAACTCTAATTTATTTCTTGCAGTAATTCCTAGTCGTCCAGACCTACTGACAGATTTGCACGGATGTATAAACATGCAAGAATAGCAGCTCTTTAAACAAAGATGATAAAAAGCACAAACACGGGAACATTCCTTCCTGCTCACAAATTTAGCAACCTTACAAAAGGCTCATGGAACAGTTGGCAGTTTTCTCCTTTCACACTCAGCTCAATTTCATTTGCAGCATCTTCTCACTGTCCCTTATGCAAATCTGGATCAGCTGCTCATTAGCTTAAGGCTTTGCCAGGTCCACTGGGCACTCCCAATCATCACACACGAAGAGACTTTACCCTCTTAGTCTCAATCCTCTTCAAGTGTATGTGATTCTCTGTGGGAAACTGTCACCTCCCTTGATCCCCAAGTTTACAGTTATGCATGCAGGTCAGTAGGGCATAGCACTGTAGGAGGCAAAGCCTTGGGGATTCTCTCTTACTATCAAAGAAAATATACGTGACTGAGGGTTAAACTATGGAGTCCTTGATGTTCTCTGCACTTGGTTATTTCAGGAGTCCTTGTTTCTTTTCTTACAGACATTTCATTATCCAAGCTAGGTAACATCAATGCTAGAAGCTGTTTCATTACCAAACTAATTAACATAATCACTGCTCATTGGTGTGGTGATTGCTCTCTGTTTTTATGCAGTAGCTTACCATGCCAATTTTGATAGGGATGAGGTTTTCTCATTGACAGGAGTTTGAGTGTTGTTTTCTGTCAGAGGGTTTGTCTTGTATTAATCCCTACTTATCTTGGTTGATGGAAAATATGTGTTCTGACCTTTTTGTTTCCTTCTTAGCTTGTAATATTTTGTCTTTTGAATAGTGTGTAAATGCGATTTACTTCTATATGTTTATTAATGGATTAGTCTTTCTCCCTTACTATCATTTGTATTTTCATAACTCCCTTTCACCTTCAGTTGCCTTTTACTCAACAGTATTTTTTAAATGTTCCTAATGCTGAAATGTTTTGGGGTTACTTTAAATCACACGATACCCATTCAGAATAAAGCTGAATGGGACCTTGGAGGTCTTCTAGTCCAAACCCCTATTAAAGCAGGAGACCATTTCAGATAAGTGGTTGTCCAGTCTTTAAAAAAAACCAAAAAAAAAACCTCCAGTGATGAAACACCTTCAACTTCTGAAGGCAAAGCTGTTCCACTGGTTAATTGTCCTCACTGTTAGAAAGTTCTCCTTAATTCAAGATTGCTTCACTACTTGATTAGTTTCCATCCATTGTTTCTTCTCTTGCCTTCTGGTCTTTGGAAAATAGGTTGACAATCCCCCCCCTTTTTTTGTGGCAGCCCCTCAAATACTGAAATACTGCTATTACATCACCCTAGTCCTTCTTTTCTCTAGACTGGCCATTCCCAATTTCTGCAAACATTTCTTTATCTTCATCTAGCTAAACCAATCACATATTTTTTTCCTAGTCATCATTTCCAAAATTGGACTTGCAGCTAGGTCAGTATCCCTGAACTCATAACTCTACCTCTTTTCTCCAAAACTTCCTTTAATAGCAATAGCAATAGCAGTTAGACTTATATACCGCTTCATAGGGCTTTCAGCCCTCTCTAAGCGGTTTACAGAGTCAGCATATTGCCCCCAACAATCTGGGTCCTCATTTTACCCACCTCGGAAGGATGGAAGGCTGAGTCAATCCTGAGCCGGTGAGATTTGAACAGCCGAACTGCAGAACTGCAGTCAGCTGAAGTAGCCTGCAGTGCTGCATTTAACCACTGTGCCACCTCGGCTCTTTAAGTTTGGGAGTCTTCTTTCATTATATTTTAAAATAACCCAGTGGCATCACTAAGGCTTTATTTGTATATCTGATTATAATAAAGTGTATGGTATTTTTTGTAAACACAGACTGTCTATACATTTAACATACAAATATACATTTAACATAGCATACATTAGATCTTTAGTTCCAATCCTAACCATAGTCCTTCAGTATTGTAATTTGTAAATTTTGTTATGATCTTCTGTTATGGTTTTGGGGAGGGTCTCTCTTTTCTTTTTCTTTGATTTCTTAGCTTGATTTTTTTACTGTTGTATGTTCTGGTATTCTATATTGTGTGGGGTGGGGAGGGGAGAATCCTCTTATTGCTGTAATGGCAAACCTATGGTACGCATGCTGGAAGTGCATGTAGAGCCATCTCTCCAGGCACGTGAGCTGTCGCCCATTGTTCTTCCAGGTTTCGGCATGTCAACCAGCTGGTTTTCACATGTGTGGGAGCACCAGAAACTGGAAAAGCAGCGGTCCGGTGCACATGATCTTCTGGCTTTTGGGACTTGCATGTGTGCTGGCCACCTGCTCTTCCGGGTTTTGCGCAAACAAAGATCAACTGGCTGGTGCAAATGCACATGCCAGAAACCAGAAGATCATCTTCCCAGCACGCCCATGCGCACCAGGTGGCTGCTCTTCCAGTTCCTGGCACGCTCACGGATGCTCCCATTTCAGCCCTCGGTGCCAAAAAGGTTTGCCAACACTGCCTTATTGCATCTTATGATTTAGTTAATTAATTAAACTTTTTTCTCTGTAGCCCAGGTATAATTCTGATCACTACGCTGGGCATCCACATTCCTAGTATTCAAGCTAACTTCTTGCTTTCTGTGACAAATGCCTCCCAGCTTTATGCATTTTTCCAACTCCACTGTAGCTCCTTCCTCCAGGGTTCCACTAAAAAAAAAAAGTGAATTGCTATTGCAAGAAGTCTCCTAGCTATAAGTACCAGAATCTGCCTTGCAATTGCTGAAATTTTCTTCCCCTGAAAAAGAGACTTCCGTTGGTGTCTTTAATTTTTAGAGTGCTTCTGCATTTCTTTCAGGCTTCGTGATGGGGATTATTGCTTATTTTCTTGCTGAATGTGGCTGGCAGAGTTGTTGCTGGCATTATTTTCTACCTCTTTGCTTCCATGTCTCTGAATAGCCCCCCTGGCTGACCAAGAACCCGATCTGAAAAAGCTCCCGAAGGAAGACTTCTCTTCTGATCTATTGCTATAGAGTTTCAGTGAAGTGTGAGAAATTAATCACGCTTAATAAATAAATTTCAAAAGCAAAGTTTATTCTGTTTGATGAAAACAAGAGCTAAGAAGATATCCAGGGGGGGGGGGGAATTCTACATCATTCTAACATACAGTACTTTTATCATTTGATCCTTCATACATATTCTTGGGCTGTATTTGGTTCTGTATTTGCAATCCCTCAGTT
Organism: Thamnophis sirtalis; assembly: GCF_051295495.1. Lineage (NCBI taxonomy): Eukaryota > Metazoa > Chordata > Lepidosauria > Squamata > Natricidae > Thamnophis > Thamnophis sirtalis. The sequence continues at coordinate 31,128,468 of NW_028261385.1, read as the reverse complement.
CCAATATCTCTTTAAAAAAATGAAGAAAGAGCTCCAAATATGTTTTGACAGTTCTACCTTCTCTGGTAATAAAATTATTTCCTATTTCAAGTGATTCTTTAAATGTTTAACTCCCATGCAGCCAAAAGAATCACCCAACCCTGCTCTTTTGACAATTAATCCAGAAATATATACATTTATTTATCCTATACGGATTGTGTGAGGGTGATGACAAAGACAATACAGCTGGAATGGCCATTAAGCAGATTTCTAAACAATGAAACAATTAGAAAACCGGATTTGAGTTCAATCCTTGGCAAAGAGAATTGTGTATCAAAGCCCTACCTCCCTTTTTGGAGCAAAGGAACAACACATCGGAGTGCAAATCATCTTCTGAGACAGAACCAGAAGTTCTCTCTAGACCAAATTGGCAAGGAATGGCTGCATTGAAAGATATTAAAATCACATACCAGCATCTATGTAGGCTCTCTGACCGCCATCTACTGGACAAAGAGCTAAAGACAGAACTCATTGCATACCCTCTTCCAAAATGCAAGTCCTTCAAGAACCTGAATAACTCTGTCCCACCTTTGTAGATTGTGCATTTTAACATTAAAAATGCTTTTGCCTTCAGATTTGTTTGGAGGCAATATAATCACCACATTTTCTTTAAAAACTACCTTCAGTTTCCTTGTCAGGAAACTCTCAAGGCTTGGACAAACGCAAAGGCTTGTCAGAGCTCAAAGACAGAACGGATGCGATCTTCATAATAAGCAACAATAAATAAATAAAAATAATGTCCGCTCATCTTGGGAACAAAATCCTCAGGGAACATTCTCACCAAGCTACTAAAAGTATTCTTCCATTTGTCACTGAGATTTATGATGCAAGGCAATCTCATTTATTCATCCAAATTACTTAAAAGATTTCTCGAGCTGAAAAGTGCAAAATATACCTTGTCGGTTGACATCTTCCTGGCCAGGCTTTGGCACAAAGGAGGGCCTCTCTTTTTCTGGTCAGTATATCTTCCAAAACAAATACTGCTTTGTTTCTTTACACTGTCAAAATAACTACTAGTAACTATACCCAGAGGTGGCAATGTGTCTATACCCATGATGGCAAACCTATGGCACGCATGGCACAAATGGCACACAAAGTCCTCTCTGCGGGCATGCCAGCCATCACCCAAGCCCAGCTCCACTGCACATGAATGTGTGCCTCCTGCTGGCCAACTGGTCTTCAGGTGTCTGCCATGCATGCCACCCCCAGACCCCATTTTGGGCTGGAAAGCCTCTTGCACCAACCTGGAAGCCAAAAATGGGCAAGGGGGGGGAGGCAGAACACATGTGCAGAAGGGAGCGCAGGGGAGTCACACATGCATGTGCAAGGGTGGGGCACACAGGGGGGTTGCATGTGCATGCGCGGGGTCAAGGTTACATGGGGTTGTGCACGCATTGCATTATGGGTGTGGGCATGCCAACAAAAAGGTTAGCCATTACTGGTCTATAGTCTTTATAAGCTATTTTCCTGCATATAAAAATGATTGCTTTGAATATCCAACACTCCTGGTTATAGATTACTAATGAAGCATAATGAACAAAAGGCTTTTAAAAGATGTAAATAAAAGTAGATACTTAAATGAGTAGTGATATCTATAGCAGTAACAGAGAGATTATTCTTTTTGAAAAAAAACCAATGCTGACATCGTGATGGTAAGTTGCAGTCAAAAGTCTTGATGCATCTGTTATGATGAGGAGATAGAGAGTGGTTTATTTGAGTCCTAAGATTGTAAGGCAAGAGGTCAGTGTGCCTTGCTTTACATGGATACTTACATATGACAGGGAAGAGCAGGCTGACTACAGAGAATGTGAAAATGAGTAGAAAGACTGAATCAATTTGTGACAAATTGCCTGTGAAATGTGACAGGTGGCTCCAGGTTCAGAGAAGGAGAGACGGAATGAAGTAAGAATTCCCACTAGGAATTTTATAAGGCAAATACATATCTCTGAAATTGGTAATGCAACTACTATTTCACTGTCTATAACAATATTCTTTAAATATCCTCAGATAACAATTTTGGCTTCAAATGGTATTTTGCACATTGTGATGAAAATTATCCATATTTTTTAATGGCAGCACATCTAATTATCCTGTTACAGTTTATATACATCTCTTGATATGAAGGAATTTAAATATCAACGGAATTGGATTTGTGAAAGCTTTGATTCAAAATGGTACAGGTTATGTTTCTTGACATATTTCACATTGTCTTATAGATGTAACTATTAATTATTGAATGTGAGCAAAGAAGGGAAAATCAAAGAAGCAAAGACATGCATAGAAAAAAAAACCCTATTCAAAATACAATTTCTAAAATATTTGGGAACTGAAACCTTTTTCAAAAAGATATAAGAATAATCTTTGTGTTTAGTGATAACTTTGGAAGTGGTTGAGTGAACTGAGCTAAAATCTTAAAATATATACAGCAGGGTATATCAGTAAGTATAATTCATTAAGCCAATCAAGAGCTAAAAATTATGAATTCCGATTTCTATTTTGAAAATGAACTTATAGACTTGCTTTCAGCCTACAAATTCTACTTTGATAACCATCAACAATATTGCTTTTTGGATCCCAAATGTGAGTTAAATTTGGATGATCAGAACCAAAAACCATATAGGAATTCTATTAGACCTAATTCATATAACAGGGGATGTGATGGCCAAGGTGGCGCAGTGGTTAAATGCAGCACTGCAGGCTACTGCTAGATCAGCAGGTCAGCGGTTCAAATCTCACTGGCTCAGGGTTGACTCAGCCTTCCATCCTTCCGAGGTGGGTAAAATGAGGACCCAGATTGTTGGGGGCAATATGCTGACTCTCTGTAAACCGCTTAGAGAGGCCTGAAAGGCCTATGAAGCGGTATATAAGTCTACTGCTATTGCTACTGCTATCAGTGGCTAAGGCACTGAGCTTGTCGATCAGAAAGGTCAGCTGTTCAGTGGTTCTAACCCCTAGCACTGAGTAACGGAGTGAGCTCCTGTTACTTTTCCCAGCTTCTGCCAACCTAGCAGTCCAAAAGCACATAAAAAATGCAAGTAGAAAAATAGGGATCACCTTTGGTAGGAAAGTAACAGCATTCCGTGTGCCTTCGGCATTGAGTCATGCTGGCCACGGAGATGTCTTCGGGCAGGGCTGGCTCTTTGGCTTTGAAATGGGGATGAGCACCGCCCCCTAGAGTCGGGAACAACTAGCACATTACCTTAATTCTTATAATATTAAGACTAACAATAAGATAATTAAGAAAAAACAGGTTATTTGCAGTTAAGTCCAGAGGAACTGTAGGAAAATTCATAGGAACCTTCAGAAACAAGGCAAAGGAAAATAAACTCGTGCTCTTTGACTTATCTTCAAGAACAATAATTGTGACTTGTAGAGGCACAGTAATCTACAAATCTAAAAGTTAATGCAGATTGGTTTATGTAAGTAGAAATAATAGCCATTTATTGTTGTAGAAGATTACCAAAAGTTATTGAACACGACACATGGTCTTAGATTTAGGATATTTACAAAATTTAGGTTATTTACTGTGCATGGATTGATTACATGCAGTTATAAATCAAAGAGAAGAAATATAGGGAAAACTTATACCAGCAAGATCAAAAGCCAGGTTATTATGGAATGAAGTTTCTACTCAGAATAGCATGCTATGGACTGCAAGAATATGATGTTTGGAATAAGCAGAAAGCTGGTCAATGTTTGGTTATATAAACATTTGTTCTTTTCTGTCATCTATACAGTATTATTTTTTTCCTCTTATCACCTAACCCAAGAACAAAAAGGTGCCCCCACTTATCATTGCTGAAACTTTGGGAACAAAGGAAGGGGCAGTTTAAACAAGCTATGTTTGGTCAAGAAATAAAATGTAATATAGAAACTCACAGTGTTCGGGTTTGAGATATTGCCCCTTTTATTTAATATGATCTTCATTTTAGCTTTCTGCCTAGAGGGCATTCAAGGCACCTAGCAATAAAAAATAGAGCCTAAGCACAAAACTTTTATAAAAGCAGTTAAAACTCACTAAGTAAAACTGAAAAAGACTTGGCTAAAGAAAATTTATTCAGTGGTCTTTGCTGTTTTTCCTTACTTTTCATGCCAACCCTTAGCAGACTGAGTCTTCACACCTAGATTTGCACCCCCCCCCCTTCAAAGAAGGTCATTCTTTTACCATTAAAGAAATACAGTAACATATGAAGAACAGTAACAGGAACTGGGCATGGCTAGTCTAGTGAAGAGAAGAACCAGGGGAGACATGATAGCAGTCTTCCAATACTTGAGGGGCTGCCACAGAGAGGAAGGGGCTCAACCTTGTTGAATTGTTGTTGGGGGCAATATGCTGACTCTGTAAACCGCTTAGAGAGGGCTGAAAGCCCTATGGAGCGGTATATAAGTCTAACTGCTATTGCTATTGCTATTGCTATTGCTATTGCTATTGCTATTGCTATTGCTATTGCTATTGCTATTGCTATTGCTATTGCTATTGCTATTGCTATTGCTATTGCTATTGCTATTGCTATTGCTAACCTCTTCTCCAAAGCACCTAAAGGCCAGATAAGGAATAATGAATGGAAATTGATCAAGGAGAGATTCAACCTACAAATAAGGAGAACTTTTCTGACAATGAGAACAATCAACCAATGGAATAGCTTGCCCACAGAAGTTGTGGAAGCTTCACCACTGGAAGCTTTCAAGAAGTGACTGGACTGCCACCTGTCAGAAATGGTGTCGGGTCTCCTGTTTGGGTGAGGGTTGGACTAGATGACCTACAAGGTCCCTTCCAACACTGTTATTCTTTTAATGTGTTATGCATCCTTGAAATGTTGATCAGACCCAAAGCCTCTGCAGTTGTTCCGTGCGGTTGATAGTTATGGTATGCAACAGTTTAATTGGGCTTTTGTAATGTTAAGCATTTTTGTCCTTACCTATCATGTGACATTCCATTTCTGAGTTAATTAAATTTGAAAGGGGGAAAAATCAATGAATTTAGTTATTTGAAATGTTCCTGTTTCTTTTATATTTTATGGATCATAAAGAAAGAAATCAAAACAAATGCGGAACATTTCAAATATAAACCAATATCACTGCTGGAATGGCAAGCCAGCAATAGATAAGATGAAAGAACATGTCCTTAATATCAATTTGGTCAATGACCAGCAAGGTTTTATTTCCACTTCTAATCATGTCTTCTGCTTCAATCAAACCTGTAATTAAATGATTTGATACAATATGTATTCACTTCTGTGAAACATTAACCAAGCGAAAAACCTTTAGGTTGTTCGGATTATATATATATATCTGCACAGTGAAGTGCAAAATAACTTTTGGGATTTTTCTGCTTAGATCATTGTCACAGCTCAGCAGAGCAATACAAAGAAGCATTATGTTTTTATAACGTGTTGCAAGCCACTTGATATTCTCTGCTTCCAGGATCTGCAATAGGACATAATAACCATAGAAAGCAGTGGTTCTCAACCTGTGGGTCGGGACCCTTTGGGGGGGTGTCGAATGACCCTTTCACAGGGGTCACCTAAGACTATTGGAAAACACATATTTTCGATGGCCTTAGGAACCGAGACACCAATTTTATGGTTGGGGGTCACCACAACATGAGAAACTATATTAAAGGAGCGTGGCATTGGAAAGGTTGGGAAGCACTGATGTAAAATAATGGTTTAGATAATGGAACCAAAATCAGGCAAGACAATCATTTTAAAAAAGAGAGAATAATACCAGCTCTAATCTCTGTTGTGCTCTTGTGCTCCAGCTAAGATGCCTGTGCAACATTCTGCACATAACTCTACGGGACCGATGGAAAAACGAAACGGTATTGCAGCTGTGTAAAAACCAAACTACAATCGAACTTTACCTAAGAAGACAACGACTTAGATGGTTTGGACAGGTTTGCCGTATGGACAATAGCCGATTACCTTACCGATCGATTAACTCGCTGCGACCGGATGGGTGGAAAATCGCATGAAATGCCCCAAAGAAAACGTGGACATCCCAAGTGGCTCACGATCTTCAACCACTCCATTTCTCGATAACCGATGCCCAACAAGCCGCCCTAAATCGGAATCAATGGCGTGCTGTAATCCGTGACGTCCTGCCCCTGACCTTCACAATGCAACGGTCACTGCCTTATGGACGTTGACATTTACGAAGATTAAGTCCAAGCTCTTGTGGTGAAAGGATATTAAAGAACTTTTTTTTTGTAATTTACTCGATTTTACCTACTTGTTCATTATTCTTTAAAATCACATATGAATGGAAGATGCACTGATTTCAGAGGACTGCACAATCCTTGCTGTTTTTTTCTTGTAAACATTTCTTGTAAAACAGGGTTTCACAATTGAAACAGGGTCAAAGAGTTGTCCTCAGTTTTTAAGTGGCATCCTCATTCAATGGCTTAGGCAAAGGCAGGGCAGAAAAGTAGAACAAAGCCTAAATTTTGTAGCCTAGAGATTGACACCAAATCTCAACCCCAGGTGAATTAAACGTTTCAAAGTCTCTGCTTCTCAGGAAGATTCACTTTACGTTCCTTTTTATTCTATTTCTGTGGCTCATTTGCCTGGCTTCTTCTTTAGGCACAGTTGGCTATCTGATTCCAGAGAATGGATACCTCATCCCTGTGTCCTCATTCCTGACATTGATCCTCAGTCTGACACCAAATAGTCAGGAGTAGTGGAGTCACAAAGTTTCAGGGATGGGTAGTGTATCTTTTTAAGCCAAACCAGGAAACATTTTTCTGGGTCAAAAATTACATTCGACTTTTGATTGGCATGCTGGAGGTGTTGCTCCTTAAAATAATGAGTGGGATCCAAAGAACAAAAAAGTATGGATTTCATGTATGTGAAAATAAATATATTCAATACAATTGCTTGCCTATGTATATAATAATCTCCGCCTTATCACATTCAACACTACAATTTGTTCATAATGTTTAGAAGAAGATTGTACCCCAAATCTGGGGAACATAAGAGCCATGAAGCTTCAAGTTGTTCATCTCTGATTGAAGGAAATGAGAAGTTCAACTAGCACTCAATACTATTGATGCTGGAAGCCAGCTCTGCAAGGATTGATCAAGATTTTGAAAAGATAGGACAAGACTTTCACAGACAGGGTTGGAGACTGGCCTTTTGTCATTCACCCATTTTGACAAACACTCAGTCAGCAAACACATATTGCAAAGAATGGCTATAAGACAGGGGTGGGGCATCAAACTCAAGGCCTGCAGGCTGGATCTGGCCTGCAGGGTGCTTAGATCTGACCCGTGGGGCCACCCTAAAAAACAGCAAAGGACTGGCCGGTGATGCCTCTGCCAGCAAAAATGGAGGTCAGGAGGGACACATGCAGCCCTCCTGAGCTGTTTTCGGCTGCGGCTGCCTCCTGAAACCCTCTGGCAGAAAAAATGGAGCTCAGGAGGATGGTGTGGGGTCCTCCCGAACTCCATTTTCACTGGCAGAGCACTTGGGCCACCACAGGAGCCCCTGACACAAGTGATGTTGAGCTGGCCACATACATCCTGGCTACACACACTCCTGCTCCCCCGAAGTTAAACACAATCCTGATGCAGCCCACAATGAAATCGAGTTTGACACCTCTCCTATAAGGTCAAGAATGCTACAGTTCTGTAGTGGAGCAGTGAGGGATGTAATAAAATTTTTGTATCCAAAAGATGGAAAATGTAGATTCTATCTACTAACCATGTTAGAAACTTCTCATAAACTTCTGGAATATATTTCTATACTGTCTGTTATCTCGCCTGAAAACAGAGGAAGAAACGGAAGACCTAGAGAAGTAATAACAGCAGATGGCAAAAAGTTCATGAAATGGCAGATGGAGCAGATGAATGTTAACAGATAGGTCTCCCCCACCCCCCTGGGTACAGGCTGTAATAACACAGGGCCCCTGGAATTGATAATTATCATTTATTAAGAATTTCTAAATCAAGGTATTCTGACATTAAAGTGGCTCATATTCCATGAGGTAGAATAATTGAGTATCATTCCTATTTGCATAGGCATATTAGGTTAGATGATTGTAAAACGAAAATGTCAAAAGTATGATTACATTTTAACTGCAAAATCAGTCTGGCTGCTGTTAATTACTGTTCTTTACTCTCACTCCAGAGCAATGTCTCTGGCAGCCTGATTCTCTGTTTAGAGGGGGGAAAGAGTTATTTACAGATGAACGTTTAAGGTATTGCACAATAAATGAAGGATACCATCATGTTCATTTCTACCAAACCAGTCATCCTTCTCCACTTTTTTGGTAATCTCCATATTTGCAAGCTTGAAGGGCTGAAATTCATTATCAAAGAGCTAGAGACACACCTGTCATTAATAGCTGATGTCAAGAAGTTTGCCTTTTTGTGGCCAGATATTCAATAACTTAGTCTTTGGCCACCTAATGAGAAGGAAGGATTCATTGGAGAAGAGCCTAATGCTGGGAAAGATTGAGGGCAAAAGAGAAGGGGACGACAAAGAATGAGGTGGCTGGATGGACTCACTGAAGCAGTAGGCATGAGCTTAAATGCACTCCAGATGTTGGCAGAGGACAAGAAGGCCTGGAGAAACATAGTCCATGGGGTGGGACATGACTTGGCAACTAATAACAAAGTCTTTTTACTTTGGACCAGCACAAACAAACTTGCCAGTCTTGCCACAAACCAACAAAGGCAACAGATTCTTCTGCTATAACCTTTGTATTGGCCCTGATTTAATTTTCTTATGATAAGGATATGAGCCATGCTGTATTCTTTTCAAAAGAGCCTCCAGCTGAGTCTTGTCTTATGCTGAAGGAATGATATCTACTAAAAATTCCGGTGCTGTATTTATGTACCATCTGAAGAAAATTACCATGGAAAATCATTTTGCCCTCTGCAGATAAGCCTGATGAAGCTTAGCGTCACAGCAATTGGATACATATGAGCAAAGTCATTAGAAACAGAAATAGCAGATGTTTATTTCACAAAGGCCACTATGTTTACTGCTTCTGAGAAACAGGCTTCTCCTGTTCAATGTAGGAGGAAGCAGCTTTTTACTCATTTTATGTTTCATTCTCAGCCATGAACCACTCTAGTGAAATCACTAAGAAAAATAAAGATGACTTTCATTGACAAAATTTTTAGTAAAGTATTAAATAAGTCTCATAGACTGGATCAGACATTATTCTGAAAAATATTCAGAGATTGTTTAGTTACTGGAATGTTCAGCATATGAATGCACTTATAATCCACTCTCTGCTCAAATGATGTTGGTTCTCCAGGCAATTCTGTGTTTAGCATAACTGCATAAAGAAAATCAAAGCAGTAACTTTTCCTTCAGCAGACATGCATGTGGGCATTTGCAAAAGACAATAGCTCAAGGATAACATTAGTCAGTGAGGGCTATGTTGTGGCCTGCCATCAGGCAGCGGAGCTGGCAGCAGAGTTGGACAGTGAAGAGGTTGGGGAGGCCATGGCTGAGAATGAAACATAAAATGAGTAAAAAGCTGCTTTGGGGAAGGTTACCAGAGGGAAGAAAGGAATAATCTGTTAAGGGATAAGTTTCAGAAAATATTACATGGTCCTAAAATAGCAGTTAGCAGTTAGACTTATATACCACTTCATAGGGCTTTCAGCCCTCTCTAAGCGATTTACAGAGACAGCATATTGCCCCCAACAATCCGGGTCCTCATTTTACCCACCTTGGAAGGATGGAAGGCTGAGTCAACCTTGAGCCAGTGAGATTTGAACAGCCGAACTGTAGAACTGGAGTCAGCTGAAGTAGCTTGCAGTGCTGCACTCTAACCACTGCGCCACCTTGGCTTCCCTCTAAATAGAGGGAAGTATTAAAAAGAAACCCAAAGTAACCCCCTGCAGGACATGGCCAGGCTGAGCCTGAAGGAGGGGTCAAATGTGTCATAAGTCATGAGTCCCTGCATGCCTGCAAGAGATCTAAGTCCAGCCTATTTTGAATGCCTTTCTTATCACCCACCATTTCCCTTGATCTTTAATAGTTCAGATTCTTGTACAGAGCTTAAGCTTGCAATAAATCTTTATACTCGTTTGAACTACCTAAATTTCCTGATTTCTCTGGTGCTTGACATCAACTTTGATTTTATTTAGTATAAAACAGAAATAAAAGCTTCAGCAATCTTTCAAGATACTATTAGTCCACATATTATAATAAACAGCATTCCAGAAACCCATACATGTTTATTTCTGAACTTGGTCAACCTCAATGGGCTGATATGGAGCTATCAATATAGCTGTAATCCATTTGGACTAAGTTGGACAAAGCTTTAATTGATTTGTGGGGGTTTCTAACAGATGCTTTTAAGAAAAAAAAATCCATAAAATAAAAACATATTTTAATACATAACTTCAGAAATTAATCTGTTCATATATGACATTAATGGTTATCAAATACTTTGGCCATTTAATGAGAAGGAAGGACTCACTGGAGAAGAGCCTAATGCTGGGAAAGATTGAGGGCAAAAGAAGAAGGAGACAACAGAAAATGAGGTGGCTGGATGGAGTCATCGAAGCAGTAGGTGTGAGTTTAAATGGACTCCAGAGGATGGTAAAGATCAGGAAGGCCTGGAGGAACAGTGTCCATGGGGTCATGATGGGTCAGACACGACTTTGCAAATAACAACAACAGTGGCTATTTGGGTTATTTATACAGTTGGGGTCTTGCTTTTCTGTCAGATGCTTAAGGCAATTGACAATTAAAATGCAAAACATTAAAAATCACTGTGAGCAGATTCAGACTGAAAAAGCTGGGCCAAAGAATATCTTAACTCGTTTTCTAGAACCAAAATAAGTAATAGCTTAGAAACAACATTACTTCTCCACGGCTTAATGGTTTGTGTTAACATAAGTGTGGTATCTGATCCGTGGATTTATCCTTAGTATGTTCTTTGAACCTAGCCAATTGTAGATTATTCATTAATCCATGGATTAGTGTAATATGTGAAGTTAGTTGTGTGAGCCTCTTTTACTAAAAATGCATTTTAAATTTTTTTTTCTAAGCACAGAGTGAGAAAGTGCTTAGTTCTCCCACTTGAAGCTGTCATCTGTGTAATGGCAGAGACAGAAGCCTCTTAGAAGATAAGGTGGTGAACAGGAAGCTTTACTCCTCCATCTCAGAAGTCACCAAATTGTCTTTGTCATGGCAAAAAACCATCAATATAATGCATTAATGAAAAAGATCTGTGGGTTGGTTGGTTCAAACTGTAGAAAATCTTAATGAAGAAAATATTTCATTGCATCAAGGAAATGGAATAAAGTTGACGGGAAGAAGAAAAAGAAGTAGTAGTAAAAGGATCAAACAATTGAATTCTAAATAGCTTATTTACAGCATCAAATATCCTCTTGAGGAAATAGATCCCCTCCCCGCAGTAGACAGTAGCACTAGGACTAAGACTTATATATTGCTTTACAGTGCTTTACAGCCCTTTCTAAGCAGTTTTACAGAATCACCCTATTGCCCCCAACAATCTGAGTCCTCATTTTACTCACCTTGGAATGATGAAAGGCTGAGTCAACCTTGAGCCTGGTGAGATTCAAATTGCCAAATTGCAGGCAGTTGACAGTCAGTAGAAGTAGCCTGCAGTACTGCACTCTAACCACTGCGCCACTGTAGTCATTCCTAGATTTCTAGTTTTGACAACAGAGCTTGGATGGGAGCTGAAGTAAGATATCTTCGGGAATAACCTTGAGGGAAAAGAATGAAGAGCCTCAGCCTTGAAAATGGTCAGGCAAGAGATACCTTAGTAGTCCACAGAATGATGGAAGCAGGAAAATTTCTCTGAAAAGACATTCTCTAGTTCACTGGAAAATAAAGATGAAGTGGGGATGGGAATCCTTTTGGACTTGCAATACATGTAGTGAATGAAGGTGATTGGATTGGATTGGATTGGATCCTGCAACAAGTGTAGTGTTAGTACTCGTGATTTTGTTTATTGTCTCAGAGGGTTGAGGCAGCAGAGATTTTAAAAAGAATCTCTGTATAAGCCCTATAATTGTATGATTAAAGAACATCTTGGGCTGAAGAGAACTAGATGTTTGCAGGACTATTGTTCCATCAAAATAGAATTGGAAGGGACCTTAGAGGTCTTCTAGTCCAACCCCCTGCTCAAGCAAGAGACCCCATACCATTCCAGACAAATGGCTGTCCAGTCTCTTTTTAAAAAAACCCCAGAGATGAAGCACCTACAACTTCTGAAGGCAAGCTGTTCCACTGGTTAATTTTCTCACTGTTAGGAAGTTTCTCCTTAATTCTAGGTTGGTTTTCTCCTTGATTATGAGTAGAGGTAGAGTAGAATGTTTAGCAGCAATGCCCTGTATTTGCCTGTAGAACATGTTTTCTGTGCAGTTTCACATCTGAATCATAACACCTTTCTGCAATTATACATAACCAAGGTTCCTGAAGAGATTCCTCTATTAAAATAAAATTTGTATGATACTGACCATAGAGTATTTCTCAGAAGAATTAAAAACGATGACATTGTTGTAATTTTCATATTTGTCTTTTTTGTCCTGATATGGTTGGTAGGAAGTAAGAAAAAAATCGATCTTTCCTATGATGTGGTGTTTCATTTGATCAAAAACAGGAAAATACAATGCCATTTTGCCTACAATGCAACAAATCAGGGCTATAAAATTGTATTCTTTGTTTCTTGTAATTTGCAGTTAGAGTACGCAAGACTTCACACAACATGATACATATGCTCAAGTTAGTTTTGTTATTTAGAATTCACAAAGGATTCTTATACTGATTATATAAAAACATAATGTTGAAATCTTTGTAATAACTCAGCTCCTGTAGCACTCCTTAAGATTAATCAAGTTATGTTGCGACCTTGATTTTTTGCATATTATTACCTGTAACAAAATAAATGTTCTAGAGATGAAATGCCAATTAGTGTGAGAAATTTTCATGCTTTCCTAAATGATATGCATATATAATATGATAATTAACAAGTTCATCTGAGGATTCATAGAGTGTTTTCTCTTTCTCTTCCATCTCTCCCTTCTTTCCAACAACTTATGTTGAACAAAAACAAGAACTTAAACTGATTCAGATCAAGCAGGAACAATCAGTGATAAGATCTAGAAAACAGCTGCTCCAAAAGTTGGAACCTTTGGCTCAGATAAGGGAAAGAGGGGTACATGCACTCAAAATGCATCTGAAATGTTTAATTTATATGGACCCCAATTTCAGTCAGATTTTGGGCCAGGATAAGGAACTCCTTTGCTCATCTAGGTTGATGGTCCATGCCAAATAATCAAGGTTATCTGGAATGTGTTTTGGAATACAGATTCTATTTGATGATTTGAACTCTAACTGAACTGAAGATGGACTCAAAACATTAATCCTGTCCTGCTTGGCACAGATTCTCTCTTTTTTGTATTTTTTTTAAATACGGTAAATTATTAGTAGTCCAAATTATTAGTATTAATACTCCAACCAGGAGCTTATTTAATTACCAGAAACATGAAAACTGTAAGCAAATATTTATCCGATTCACTCAAATCAACACAGTGCCCCTTCCCACAAATCTTCTTTCTGGTCTTTTTTTAATGTAATGCCATCCCTTTCTCCTACCCATATCCACTCAGCATCCCTCTCCAAGCTCATTTTCTTTTTTGTATATTGATTTGAATTCTGAGTAGATGGATCCTAGGAAATCATAGGAATTTGCCTGTTGTAACTGCGCTTGCACTCTTTCAAAATTAAAGGATGCAAACAGCCAAATTCTTGAGTGAAGCATTTACTGATGCTCGTTACATTTTTGTTTAGGCAATCTGATTGCCAATTGGCTACCAAATTGAAATTATGGCTTTGTGTTGAACTAAAATTAAATATAAAAAACTAATGATCACAGGTGAAGCAACTTATAATAAAGATATTGAAGGGGCAAATAGTTTTTGCCAGCAAGAATGCATTTAGAGATGGAGAACGTGGCCTGCTGTTTCCCCTTTTGAGGTGATAAAGGCTGCTGGGCCTTTATCTTTTCCTCAGAGAAAAGGGAAAAAATTACCAACTAGACTGAACTGACCAAGAATATTCCTACTTCTGCATCCCAAACTCCCAAACAAGTACTTTTGCTTTTTAATAGCCAATATTTAAAGATATATTACCCAGGATGTTTTATTAAAAGGCATACAGTTTTATGAGCTACAACTTTTTAATATACATTGTTAGCCAGAAAAAATATTATCAGACTCCTGAATATTTGCCACCATAGACTAACTTGGTTTGCCTCCTACTATACCTATTATATTGGAAATGTCTTTTGAAATATTTCATTTACACAGGAATTTGAGAATATGTCTGCAAATTAAACCAAACGAAAAGTTTATTGATAAAGATGGTAATTACAAAGTCCAACTGGCCAGAGTTTGTAAAGGAAAAACTCAGCTTACAAATAACAATTTAAAATATAAAAAATCAGTATCCCAAAGACCCTGATATGTCTCCAGTCAGTTATCCTCAAAGATAATTGATAAAGAGCCAGGTGTTTACAAAATATAAGGGGGAGGGATTGGCTTAAATTTCCGACTACTTCAGAGGTGGAATCCATCACTGATGAGAATTAGTGTTTGTTTGTTTAAATATATCAGCTGCCCAACTCCAGTGGACTCTAAGCTGGCAAGAAAATTGCTGATCAGTTTCTTTAGGCACAGCAATTCTGCTGGAAGTTTAATAGCACTTAACTGAGAAGGTTTCTTTACAAGAAATTTGGATTGAAATAAATCCAGTAATTTCCCATTCAAACTACATGTTTTTTTAATACAGTTTAAAAGCAGCCAGCTTTTTTTCACATTTTTCACAGAAGCTTGAAAAACGATGGGCTGCTTGAATGAAGAAGTGAGCACTCTCCTTTTAAATATGTGTTATGTGCGTGATGCACGGTTAATAATTGGTGTTTTTGTGTTGTAGGCCACAAAGGAAATGTACAGACCCAGATTTTCTTTCCACTGAAAAAGTATCTTTGGTTCTTAGCTTGTTCCTGTAACATTTCATAGGAATAATGTAAATTGACCATTAGCATTTGTGACACATTGGTAAGACACATTGGTAAAGAATGTGTCTTTCATTTAACAATTCAACAGTTTGGTGCTTTGCCTGTTTTGGATTGAATCTGCTGGAGAGCTACACTTCCATTTTTCAAACTATTGTCATCAATTTTCATGGCAAGAGCAATTAGAACATTTGTGATTTGCAGCTCTCCAGTGGCAGCAATAATTGATTGCTATTAATTTGAGTTTTTTTTTTAAAAAAGACCAAATTCACAAAGGAGAGCTCTGTGGAAAATACAGCCTGCTTAGAAGCTCCTTTCTCTTCAGAGCAATGAAAGCCATTCATCTTGTTCTGTTTAGCCCTCGTGACTTTATGTGGTCTTCTTAAGTTAGGAGGGAAGGAAGGTCTGTTATGAATGCATAATAAATATCTGTCTTAATTCTTACATTTCTCTTTGCAAGTATTTGTTGCCAGCTGTATTGGCATTTCAAGTGCATGAAATATTTACATATTTTGTTATCTGTAGCTAGTTAACTCCCCAGCGCGGCACAGTTCCGGGATGGCAGAGAGTCAAGGCTAGCTCTCCGCCCACCACCCCCACCGCCGCTGCTGCCGGGCACATCCGCACAGAACTCCATGGTACAGTTCTGGGATGGTGGAGAGCTAAAGCAAGCTCTACCACCACCACCATGCCCAGAATATTTCCCATGCTGGAAAATGGATTCCCTCCCTCCCGTGTGTTTGTGTGTGCCTGTACGCGCGAGAGAGAAAGAGAGAGAGAGAGAGAGAGGGAGGGAGGGAGGGAGGGAGAAGGAAGGATAGACTCTTTGGGGAAATATAATTGATATCAGGATCCTTTCTGGATATAAGATGATATACTATAACAACTAATTTTTCTATAATGTTGACATATGAAAATTTTTGAATAGTATCCACCCTGTGAATATCAAAGGTATTTAGGGTCCATCTGGATTCATTACAAAATTTCGAAAAATATTTCCCATGCTGGAAAATGGATTCAGAAGATGGAACTTGCTCCCTGTCTCCCTCCCTTTCTCCCTCCCTCCCTCCCATCTATCTATCTATCTATCTATCTATCTATCTATCTATCTATCTATCTATCTATCTATCTATCTATCATCTATCTATCATTATCTATCTCTATTTACCTACCTATCTGTCCAAACAGTATTAAACCTGAGAGGGTACCTGAGTTGATAAAATGTCTGCTCCTTTCAAGCTGTTCTTTTTATCCAGACAAATAAGGCACCTGCAACAATGCCTTTATATTGCATGGATACAAGAGACAAAATATTATGTAAATATAAGGAATATTTTTTTCATAGCAGTCAAGTGTCTGTTGCTCAGTTGGTGGGTCAGCTTTGTAAGGTGGCATACATATTTATGGTGCATAGCATCTAGTTAGGTCCACCTATTGTGTCCCTTTAGAAAGAAAGAAAGAGAAAGAGAGAGAGAAGGAGAAAGAGAGAGAGAAAGAGAGAGAAAGAATAGAAGAGAAAGAAAGAGGAAGGGCGAGGGAGAGATAAGGAAGGAGGGAAGGAAGAATAAAGAAAAGAAAGAGAACTCATGAGCACAATTGAGCCCAAAATTTTGGTTGCTAAGCAAGAGCGTTGTTTATTGAGCTTCACCACATTTTACAAGTTGGCCACGCCCAGCCAGTCACATGACTGCCAAGCTACTACCAGACAGTCACATGACCATCAAGCCACTCTCTGCCAGTCACATGACTGCCAAGCCACTCTCCCCCAGTCACATGACTGTCAAGCCACTCCCACCCAGTCACATGCCCGTCGAGCCACTCCCACAAAGCAGGCCACACCTACAGAATAGGTTCTAAAAAAATTTGAAACCCACCACTGCTCAGCTCATAACAATGATATGTCATTAAAAATGGTTTCATTCCATTAATATACAATGTGTTGTTTTAAGTATTTATTTATTTATTTTATTTATTTATTCGACATTTATAGGCCGCCCTTTTCCCTGAGGGGACTCAGGGCGGCTTACAATCAAAAAGGAAAGGGAGTGTAGGACAATACAAAAATAAATGTGCACAAAAGTAAATTAAACAGTAAAACTCAACATTCACTCAGCATTCGGGAGGGGCAAAAATAAACTTATCCCCAGGCCTGACGGGCTAGCCAGTTCTTGAGGGCTGTGCGGAAGGCCTGGACGGTGGTGAGGGTACGAATCTCCACGGGGAGATTGTTCCATAATGTCGGAGCCGCAACAGAGAAGGCTCTCCTCCGAGTAGTCGCCAGTCGGCACTGACTGGCGGATGGAATACGGAGGAGGCCAACTCTATGCGATCTGAATAAGTAAAAGGAATAAGGTTCTACTGGTAGTAGCCTGCATTCTAGGGCTTTAAACACACACACACCCGGAATAATGGATATTTATTAGAGAGGGTGGAGGTATTCTGAAATGCGGTAAATATTCCAAAATGTGGTAAACCATGTGACATTATCATAGCTTGCATATTTGTGTCTGATATTGGGATGCTAGGACAAATGATTGTTCATCATTTTTTTCAACATTATACCAGATGCTTATAATTCTCCAACACACAGTATGATCAATAATTTCCAAATGAAGATTGATACAAAGAATCAGCTGCCTTCTCTTTCTTTCATCTTATCTCTGTGTTCAAACAGGGTTTAATCCACACTAGAGTTCCTAAACTGAAGAGCATCAAATGGCCACTAGAAGGCAATTAATGAGTCTTCTTTATCCCATTGCTGCCATCTAGTAGTCATCCAGATAGTCCAGATCTTAACCTTAATCTAACAAAGGCTGATAAACTGGATGACTAATTGGAACTCTAGTCAGCAGAACCTTTGACTTCAGAAGACTAAATGGTCCTATCTATGAGTGTAGATTAGATCTGTATTAATTGCAAGAACATGGTTTAACCTAAAGAATCCTAAGATTTTTAGTACCACTTGAATTATTTTTCCATTCTTGTTCCTGCTCTGGCAATGTGTTCAAATATCTACAGTCATTCTAAAAAAAAGTGGCACAGAAATTTAGTTAATTAAATGAATTAACACCTACTCTTACTATCAACAGCCAACTCTAACAAGAAGTCTGTATTTTGTGAATGTCTTTTCTTGTATAAACCTTTAGAATGTATGTTATGGTGTTCTGTGTGTTTTAAAAAGAAATTGAAATGGGACACTCTTCTTGAAATGTCATAACCTTCCTGATCTCAGGGAGATCTCTGGTACAAACTATACAGTGTATGCTACTTGTTATTTATTATCCACTCTTGCTGGACAATAAATAAATTAAGGTATTTTCTTTTTGATGTTGCTTGATTTTTGTTTTATTGTTATTTGTGTTTGCTTATTGTTGTTAGTGAAGTCATGTCTGTGAAGTCATGTCTGACCCATTGTGACACCCATGGATGATGTTCCTTCAGGCCTTCCTGTCCTCTACCATGTTCTGGAGTCCATTTAAGCTCATGCCTACTGCTTCGGTTTTTCTATCCAGCTACCTCAATCTCTGTTGTCCATCCTTCTTTTGCCTTCAGTCTTTCCCAGCATCAGGCTCTTCTCCAGTGACTCCTTCCTTCTCATTTGGTGGCCAAAGTATTTGAGTTTCATCTTCAGGATCTGGCCTTCTAAAGAGCAGTCAGGATTGATCTTCTCTAGGACTGACTGGTTTGATTGCCTTGCAGTCCAAGGGATTCGCAGGAGTCTTCTCTAGCACCATAGTTCAAAGGCCTCAATTCTTTGGCGCTCAGCCTTTCTTATGATCCAGCCTTCATAGCCATACATTGCAAGTGGAAAAAACATAGCCTTGACTTGTGTTTTCTAGCTGCTTTAAAAAAAATCTTGTTTATATGATGTCCATGTAATTTTCTTGGCAACCTTTCAAGAAGCCATTGCCTTATAAGTTTTTTTAACTTCACAATCTCATTCTGATGTCCTGAGAAGTCTTCTATTTTAATTCTAACCAGATACAATCTTTGCTTAGCCCAAAGTGCACAAGGATATTAAAGATGAAGAAATAAAACAGTAGAAAATAAAAGATATCATGAAACAAAAAAAAAGAGCAGAAGCAGTAAAAACAAGATTCAGTTGTTGACAATAACACTAAAGAACTTTATTAAACCTTTAGGAATCCTACTTGAAAATCCCTCAATTTTTACCATTTTCACTAGTGCCTTCTTTAAGAAACAGGCATATTTTCATGAACTGAATCTACTTGAGAAACTATTCCACCTAACTTTAATTATAGCTTTATTAGGTTGGATGTTATGGGTTTTTTAATTAATTAATATCAAAAGAATCACAGCAGACAGGAGCACATAGCCAATAGCCAGTAAAGCAGGAGCAGAACTAGTTAGATGGGAGACTAATACAAAATTTGAGTGAGGCAGATTAAGTATGAAACCTGAAAAACATCCTGGATGAAAGATAGCCCACATTAATACCATATATGGTATTATTAGATATATATCCTGTTTTTTCCTCCAAGATTCAAGGTAGGAGGTAAAGAGATAGATCCCTTCTTTTTAACCCTGCAACAGCAATCCTCTGGGGTAGTTTGGGTTGACATGGGGTAGCTGCCCCAAAGAGCTTAAAAATAGACTGGAACTTGGGTCTTGTCCTAGTCCAGCCTCATAACTACCACATCCCACAGCTTATAGGATTCCTTACATATTTTATTCATGGCAAAAGAAAGAGAGAGAAAGATAGAGGAATGAAAGGGGCTTAGAAAGATTACCTGAAAAGGAAAGTTATTTATTCAATAAATAACCTAAAATCATCTTTCTATTTAGGAAAGAATATGAAATTCATTCATTCATTCAAAGTGCTTTTGTGATCCTTCAGCTAAATGAATCTAAGTGACTTATAAAAGCTATAAATAATATACCGCAATACAAAATATTATATATTCATTTCAGTTTCAGATCATAACAGTGGTGGGTTTCAATTTTTTTTAGAACCTCTTCTGTAGGTGCGGCCTGCTTTGTGGAAGTGGCTTGCCAGCCATGTGACTGGGTGGGAGTGGCTTGCCAGCCATGTGACTGGGTGGGAGTGGCCAACTTGTACAATGTGGTGAAACTCACTTAACAACACTCTTGCTTAGCAACCAAAATGTTGGCTCAGAAACTCTGGCATTTGAAGCACGCAAGTCTTAAGGCTGTCAAGTTACAAGACCCTTGCACCCCTAAACCTTTAGAAAAAAAACCCAGGGTTGTTCAACCTCGACAGCTTTAAGACTTGTGGACTTCAACTCCCAGAATTCCTCCTCCAGTCATGTTGGCTCAGGAACTCTGGCATTAAAGTGTGCAAGTCTTAAAGCTGTCAAGTTACAAGACCCTTGCACCCCTAACCCTTTAGCAAAAAAAACCCAGGGTTGTGCAAACTTGACAGCTTTAAGACTTTAAGGTTTAGATAGGACTCTTAGAGGCAGGCGGGGCGATTGGTGAGCCAGCCAATCAACTTCCAGAATTCTTCCTCTCGCTCTTCATCTTGATGATGTGCGGACGGAGGGAGCTGGAACCGGTTCTAAACAGCACTGTAGATTTGTGGAACCTCTTCTATAGAAGAGGTTAGAACTGGCAGGAACCCATCCCTGGATCATAATAACAAGCAACCATAAACAGTGTCCACACATATCGCAGTGTCTACTTCATCAAATGTACAATATGTACTCACCGTTTGCTTGCTGAATGAAAATATTTATCATCTCTTTAGTTTGGATCTAAAAAAAACATATGCAGGATTACACTTATGAATTTTTTTCTCCAATTGTTGCTTCCCCCACTGGTCTTTTTCTGTGATGAATCCTGGAACTACAAAAAAAAATAGCAAATGACCATTGGTATTAGCAGCAGGATGACATTTCAGTTACACAATGTGCCATTATTCTGAGTTAAGGCAGATTCCCTATGTTTGGAAAATAGAGATTGAGATCTATAAGGATGAAACAAGATTTTCAAAGCCGTGAACATACCATGCCACATAGGGCTGGTATTATTAACTGCTACATTTTACAGATTCTGAAAACCATTGGAGCTGAGTGATATGGACTTGTCCAAGGCTATTCAAGACATGAAATTTCATTTGGAAGCACAAGGATCCTGCTACATTAGGCCAATGTTTTTATCTCTATGTCTCAGTCTCATTCTCATTCCCTAGAAGTACCAATCAGCTGTAGACCACATAAAAGGTTCAAAAGCATTAGGCAATGTGGTGACATATTCAGAGACATGTTCCCTCGAACAGGAAGGTACAATACAATTATCATCTCAATTAATAATATGCCAGAGATTATTCTAAAAACTAGGAAACTGTACTATAATTTGTAACCACAAATTCCATGCTTTAAATCCACCATAGATTGTATTTAACTGCTATACTTCTTCTGCAACTCAGAAGATAATGTCTATTTTCCTAATGGCATCTCTATCTGTAATACACTGTGAAGCAAATGAGGATTGTCTGGTATTCTGTGAGTCATATATAAAGCCAATATGTAACCCCTATCAGCCAATTACCCAGAATTTAATATTTTTGTCTTTATGAACAGCTGTTCTGGCATTTGCAGCCATAATGCCATCAAGCAAACAAAGTAAGATTTTTTTTTCGCCAAAAGGATTATTCTTTCATTCATTTGTTTGTATTCAGAGCAAGCAAAGCAGGGAATTTCACTCCCAGATCTGCTCAATTATTTTGTAGAGGAAGGTGGTTGATTTATACATTATGAAATACAGATCTTTAGAATCTCTTATTGCTTTTTCTTATATACCTTATCTTACACCATATAATTTAGTTAATAAGGAATAAGGCAATGCCCTTTAATGCTACTGCTATTTTTGTTGGTGGTGACTGTGTTTTGCTAGGATTTTTCTTCTTCTACTATTGTCAGCTGCAATCCAAATGGGTATTCATAATGAATCTAGATGCCTGAGTTGGAAAAGATAAGATTACTATTGTTAAATGCATGCAGGCTTAATTTTGCTCCAATGGCTTCATTCAAAGAAAGAGATTTCAGATAAAATTATACAACATGTTCAATCTGGCTGCAACCCAAAGAATGAATACTCAAAAGTAACAAAATGGATAAAGGACTATATGTAATACAAAGAAGCATAGCTCAGTTTTAGAGCACATGCTTTGCATTCAAAGAGTCCTTGACATTTCTTATTAAAATAGTTTGATGGTAGGTGACGGAGAGTCAATAGAAGTTGAAAAGAAGGAGACGGATGAAATAATCTGATCTGAAGTAGCATTCCTATCCTCCTATATTTCATAATCTATTCTTTGAGATTAAAAATAAACAGTTACTCCTGTTTGTTAGGATTGGATAGACAACAACTATTTCAGATATCTAAAACATTGCCCTTGCCAAAAATTCAAGTTTGTGCAGTGTTTAATTTGTCTACAAAAACAATGTGGGCAATAAACCTATCTTTTAGGATAAATTTGACTAAAACATGGAAGTTTAGATTTCACAGCATTTTTCCTTAACAATATATGATCACAGGGCAAGAATCCCTGGTTCAAAAACCTATGACTGTAGGTTCCTCGCTTCCATTAAAATTCCCTTCAGATTGTAATTTTGAATGAGAGAAAAGAGAAAAATTGTTCCATTCTTCAATGCAGAGAAATGAATTACCTAATTATTAATGAATGTAGGTGATGTTAAATTGAGAAACAGCTAACTCTTGAAGGAAGTAGTAGTATAGTAGTAACTGAGAGAGGGATCTTGGAGTCCTAGTGGACAACCATTTAAATATGAGCCAGCTGTGTGCAGCAGCTGCCAAAAAAGCCAACACAGTTCTAGGCTACATAAACAGAGGGATAGAATCAAGATCACGTGAAGTGTTAATACCACTTTATAATGCCTTGGTAAGGCCACACTTGGAATACTGCATTCAGTTTTGGTCGCCACGATGTAGAAAAGATGTGGAGACTCTAGAAAGATTGCAGAGAAAAGCAACAAAGATGATTAGGGAATTGGAGACTAAAACATATGAAGAACAGTTGCAGAAACTGGGTATGTCTAGTTTAATGAAAAGAAGGACCAGGGGAGACTTGATAGCAGTGTTCCAATATCTCAGGGGTTGCCACAAAGAAGAGGGAGTCAAACTATTCTCCAAGGCACCTGAGGGTAGAACAAGAAGCAATGGGTGGAAACTAATCAAGGAGAAAAGCAACTTAGAACTGAGGAGAAATTTCCTGACAGTTAGAACAATTAATCAGTGGAACAGCTTGCCTCCAGAAGTTGTGAATGCCCCAACACTGGAAGTCTTTAAAAAGATGTTGGATAGCCATTTGTCTGAAATGGTATAGGGTTTCCTGCCTAGGCAGGGAGTTGTACTAGAAGACCTCCAAGGTCCCTTCCAACTCTGCTATTGTATTGTATTGTATTGAAGTATCACTTGAATCATTTTCCTGGCGTATTTCTTTCCCCTATATGGCCATAATACATGGCTATCATCTCTGGATCAATACAAAAACCAGAGAACTAGTGGTGGGATTCAGCCGGTTTGCAATGGTTCAGATGTTAAATTACTCCGCACACATACTATCAAAGTGGATCCAGGGCGCTGCGCTGCACTGGAGAAACAGGAAACTGAGCGGCTGGCACAAGGGAAGGGGAATGCCACTTTCCCTCTTTCTTCTCCCTGCTCTTCCTCCTCCCCTCATGCCAGCCGCTCCGTTTTCCTTTTCTCCATTCCAGCGCAGTGCAGCACCCAGGATCCACTTTGATAGTATGTGATTGGAGTACTTGAACAACTGATTCACCTAGGGTCATGTTGGCTGCTGTGGGAGGCTCATCCCGTATGTGTAGCAGAACTGGAGGACGAGGATAGGTCACACCTGCCATGACAGCCAACTGACCCTGGACAAACTGGTTGTTAAATTATTTGAAACCCACCACTGCAGAGAACCATTAAAATGCAGGAAAGAGATAGAGAGAAAAAAATATCTTTATAGACATTTAGTGATCATCTGAATTTCGGCAGATTAGCACTGGTAGCTCTGTTAGGCATTTGCTAGATTGTAAGGGAAATCCAAAATGGGAGACAAAGAGTAAAAATATCTGTGGGAATGCTACCTACTCTGGCCAAAATGTGAATAAAGCTCTTGGTATCATTCCAGACTCAAGAGAAGCAGGGCTCTGAATCATACTGATGGGTTTACTCTCAATAAAGCAAACAGAGGTATAGCTTCCCTTTGGGCATCCCTTTGAAAAAATAATAGAAGTGGAAATTGGCAGGAGCCATGCCAAGTGCCCTTCTATTCTCTTCCTTACTTTGAGGGGAGGGGTTGCCTTCGAGTCAGTGTGGTTCCTGGCAACCTAAAAGTCTCTTGGCAAGATTTTGGGAAATGGTTTGCCATTTGACTTCTCCCTGAAACTGAGAGAAAGGGATTGATCCAAGGTCATCCAGCTGCTTTATGCCTAAGGGAATACTCGACTTCATGGTCTCCAGGACTCTAGCCTGATGCAATAGATTTTTTTTTTTTTAGATTTTATTTATTATTTATAGGCCGCCCTTTTCCCTGAGGGGACTCAGGGCGGCTTACAATTCATGGGAGGGGAAGTACAAGACAAAACATAAGACAATACGTGAGTGAAAAAAAATAAAACGGTAAAACACAACTTTCATTCAGCATTCGGGTGGGGCAGATTAGAATCTTTATCCCCAGGCCTGACGGGATAGCCAGATCTTGAGGGCTGTGCGGAAGGTCTGGACGGTGGTGAGGGTGCGAATCTCCACGGGGAGATCGTTCCAAAGGGTCGGAGCTGCTACTGAGAAGGCTCTCCTCTGCGTAGTCGCCAGTCGGCACTGACTGGCAGATGGAACTCGGAGGAGGCCTAATCTGTGCGATCTAATTGGTCGAAGGGAGGTAATTGGCAGGAGGCGGTCTCTCAAGTACTCAGGTCCACTACCATGGAGGGCTTTATGGATGGTAAGTAGCACCTTGAAGCGTACCCGGAGATCAACAGGTAGCCAGCGCAGCTCGCGGAGGATTGGTGTTATGTGGGCGAACTGCGGTGCGCCCACAATCACTCGCGCGGCCGCATTCTGGACTAGCTGAAGTCGCCGGATGCTCTTCAAGGGCAGCCCCATGTAGAGCACGTTGCAGGCTAGAAGTCTAGTATTCCCTTAGGCATAAAGCAGCCTTATATACCGCTCCAGTTCCATAGTGCTTTACAGCCCTCTCTAAGTAGTTTACAGAATCAGCATGTTGCCCCCAACAATCTGGGTCCTCCTTTTACCAACCTCAGAAGGATGGAAGGCTGAGTCAACCTTGAGCCGGTGAGGATTAAACTCCTGGCCATGGACAGAGTTAGCCTGCAATACTGCATTTTAACCATCGCACCCCTAATCACTATACCAAACGATCTGTCTGTCTGTGTCTTGCTATCTTTCTCTGTCCTCTCTCTCCTTTTTAGCTTTATAGAATGGCCATCAATCATATCAGTGAAGCCTAACATCTAAGCAAGGGAAACCTCTAGAGTTATCAACACATAATATATTTATTTTTCATCTTGGTAGGTAAGGGGCACACAGCATTTACTATAGGCCATGATAGTGCAGTGGTTAGAGTGCAGTATTGAAGGCTACTTCTGCTGACTGACTGCAATTTGGCAGTTCAAATCTCACCAGTCTCAAGGTTAACTCAGCCTTCCATCCTTCCAAGGTGGGTAAAATGAGGACCCAAATTGTTGGTGGCAATATGCTGACTGTGTAAACTGCTTAGAGAAGGCTGGAAAGCACTGTAAAGTAAGGTGACCAGATTTTCAGATTGGTAAAGAGGGACACCTTTGACCGGGGGGAGGGGGGGGTTGATTAAAAATTTTATACAGAGCAACAAAAATTTTCATACAACGCAAAAATAGTATTGTAATATATTTTTTATTTCAACATCACTACAATTTACAAATATAAATTGTAACTGTTGCCAAACATCACAAGTTTGATCACGTGACCATGAGGATGCTGCAATGGTCGCTAAGTGTGAAAATGGTCGCTAAGTGTGAAAAATGGTCATCAGTCACTTTTTTCAATGTCATTGTAACTTTGGTCACTAAGCCCATTATACCACCTTTCTTGCCACGGTTCTTAAGTGAATAACTCCAGCTGATAAGTTAGTAACGTAAGTGAATCTGGTTTCCCCATTTGACTTTGTCAAAAGGTCACAAAAAGCAATTACATGACCCCAGGACACTGAAACCATCATAAATACGAATCGGTTGCCAAACATCAAAATTTTGATCACGTGACCATGAGGATGCTGCAACGGTCGCTAAGTGTGAAAATGGTCGCTAAGTGTGAAAAATGGTCATCAGTCACTTTTTTCAATGCCATTGTAACTTTGGTCACTAAGCCCATTATACCACCTTTCTTGCCATGGTTCTTAAGTGAATAACTCAAGCTGATAAGTTAGTAACATAAGTGAATCTGGTTTCCCCATTTGACTTTGTCAAAAGGTCACAAAAAGCAATTACATGACCCCAGGACACTGAAACCATCATAAATACGAATCTGTTGCCAAACATCAAAATTTTGATCATGTGACCATGAGGATGCTGCAACGGTCGCTAAGTGTGAAAATGGTCGCTAAGTGTGAAAAATGGTCATCAGTCACTTTTTTCAATGTCATTGTAACTTTGGTAACTATACACCTTTCTTGCCACAGTTCTTAAGTGAATAACTGCAGCTGATAAGTTAGTAACGTAAGTGAATCTGGTTTCCCCATTTGACTTTGTCAAAAGGTCACAAAAAGCACTTACATGACCCCAGGTCCAGATTTTCAGATTGGTAAAGAGGGACATCTTTGACCGGGGGGAGGGAGGGGTTGATTAAAAATTTTATACGGAGCAACAAAAATTTTCATACAACACAAAAATAGTATTGTAATATATTTTTTATTTCAACATAACTACAATTTACAAATATAAATTGTAACTGTTGCCAAACATCAAAATTTTGATCACGTGACCATGAGGATGCTGCAATAGTCGCTAAGTGTGAAAATGGTCGCTAAGTGTGAAAAATGGTCATCAGTCACTTTTTTCAATGTCATTGTAACTTTGGTCACTAAGCCCATTATACCACCTTTCTTGCCACGGTTCTTAAGTGAATAACTCCAGCTGATAAGTTAGTAACATAAGTGAATCTGGTTTCCCCATTTGACTTTGTCAAAAGGTCACAAAAAGCAATTACATGACCCCAGGACACTGAAACCATCATAAATACGAATCGGTTGCCAAACATCAAAATTTTGATCACGTGACCATGAGGATGCCGCAACGGTCGCTAAGTGTGAAAATGGTCGCTAAGTGTGAAAAATGGTCATCAGTCACTTTTTTCAATGCCATTGTAACTTTGGTCACTATACCACCTTTCTTGCCACAGTTCTTAAGTGAATAACTGCAGCTGATAAGTTAGTAGCATAAGTGAATCTGGTTTCCCCATTTGACTTTGTCAAAATGTGATTATATGACCCCAGGACACTGAAACCATCATAAATATGAATCTGTTGCCAAACATCAAAATTGTGATCACGTGACCATGAGGATACTGCAACAGTTGCTAAGTGTGAAAATGGTCGCTAAGTGTGAAAAATGGTCATCAGTCACTTTTTTCAATGCCATTGTAACTTTGGTCACTATACCACCTTTCTTGCCACAGTTCTTAAGTGAATAACTGCCGCTGGAATTTTGTATTTTGGATAGAATCTTTTTTTAAATAGTCTAAGACAATTTAAAAGAAGAATCCACACAGAATAAATTGAAGTAAAACATTTCAAAGTATCGTGCATAGAATTTTTAAAAATGGTTTCACTTCAATTTATTTTGGATAGAATCTTTTTTAAAATAGTCTAAGACAATTTAAAGAAAGAATCCACACAGAATAAAACTATTTTAAAAAATCCTATGCACAATAAATAAAATATTATTTTAAAATACATTAAAAAAAATAAAAGAAAAAAACCCAGCTCACTTACCAGCAGGCACAAGTGAGCACTCCAAGTCAATCCAGAATGATGTAGATGTTAATACAAAGAACTAAGCAAATTAAAATGGTGAAATTAGTCAGGGAAATATTTTTCAAAGAAACTTTGCCACCATTTTTTCCACACGAGCCGACCTACAACCTCTGTGCCCCTCCCCTCCAGAAAATCCAGGAAGGAACACTCGCTACCTCTCTAGCCAAGTATTTCCTGGAGCTCTATGGTACTGGGTCATCTTTTCTTATAAAAGTGAGTAAAAGGGGCAGTGGGGGGGGGGTCCTTTTCTTGCTTTAAAGTTTTGATATTTTCAATGAAAGTACTGAGACATAGAGAGTGGTTAGACAGAGTGTCTTTTGTATTGCCCCGGTTAGGATTTCTTAAGCAAATCCACTGGGCTTTCAACATGAAGTCAGAAAATCGGGACTTTTTAAAAACGCCCCGGGACATGGGGCAAATTGTTAGAAATCATGACTGTCCCGCTGAAATCGGGATGTCTGGTCACCTTAAATAATGGGGAAAGCCTTTGGTTTTCCAGCATGTCCGCAAACTGCAAAAAATATAGATGTTTCTGTCAATGGAAGGAGCCAGAAAGTTAAAAAAATATTTGCTTTTTAATTTATCATAGAAAATAAAATACAAAATTTTCTATTCTATTCCATTCCATTTCATATTTTCTATTCTATTCTATTCTATTCTACTCTATATTCTGTTCTATTCCATTCCATTTCATACCTCCTGTCCTGTTCTGTTCTATTCCATTCTATTCCATTCCATTCCTATTCCTATTCCTATTCCTATTCCATTTTCTATTCTATCCCTATTCCTTTCTATTCTATTCCATTCCATTCCATTTTATATCTTCTATTCCTATTCCATTCCATTCTATTCCATTCCATTCCATTTCATATCTTCTATTTTATGCTATTCTATACCAATCTTCTAATTAGTCTAGTCTAGTTAGTCCAGTCCAGTCCATTCTATTCTTTATTCTATTCCATATTCCATTCCACTTGACTTCACTCCCTTCTAACAGAGACATAGAATCAAAATCATATGAAGTATTAGTACTGCTTTATAAGGCCTTAGTAAGGCCACACCTGGAATACTGCATCCATTTTTAATCACCTCATTACAGAAAAGATGTTGAGACTTGGTAAAAAGTGCAGAGAAGAGCAGCTAAGATGATCAAAGGCCTGGAGACTAAAACATGAAGAATGGTTGCAGGATTGGAGTATGGCTAGTCTAGAAAAAAGAAGGACCCAGGGGGACATGATTTGAGTATTTGAGGGGTTGCCACAAAGAGGAAGGTTTCAAATTAATCTCCAAAGCACCTGAAGGCAGGACAAGAAGCAATGGGTGGAAACCAGTCAAGGAGAGAGCTAAGGAGAAATTTCCAGACAGTGAGCACAATTAACCAGTGGAACAGCTTGCCACCAGAGGTTGTGGGGGCTCCATCACTGGAGGCTTTCAAGAAGAGACTGCTCAGCCACTTGTCTGAAATGGTATAGGGCTGTGATGGCAAACCTATGGCACATGTGCCATAGGTGGCACGCGGAGCCATATTGGGTGGCATGCCCACTGTTAGCTCTGGCACACAGGCACACGCCAGCCAGCTGATTTTTCACATTTCCAGAGGGCCAGTGAGGCTGTTTTTCGCCCTCCTGGGGCTTTAGGAAATCTCCAGAGCCTGGGGAGGGTTTGCGCATGTGTGGGAGGAGGTCACGCGCAAATGCGCAGTTGGGCGGGGAGATTGGGCACGCAAGGGTGCAATTATGGCACACCATAAGAAAAAGGTTTGCCACCACTTGTATAGGGTCTCCTGCTTGAGCATGGGACTGGACTAGAAGACCTCCAAGCTCCCTTCCAGCTCTATTCTGATTGACTGATGTTCTAAGGTTCTAAACTCCAGATGATGAACCTAAAGACGTGCGTGGAGCACCAGGAATTCTAGCAAGGGGATGATGCCATGTTCTATGTGCAAATGGTAGAAAAGGCCTGGCAATGTCCAGGAAGAGGGTCATGAGAGACTTTTGTGAGATGGGCTTGGCATTGTGCTGCAGGAGGCCTTTATGATGCGCTCAGAAGACATCATATTAAAGCCTTGTTCATGTTTGAAACCAGCCTGAGCTATTCGGGTTTTCTCCCAAGATGGAGCTGTCAGCTCCCTGTCTTGGGTGTTTGGCTCTTGAGAAGTATTTTCTACTTCTCAGCAAAAATTCCCCCTTGATCTTAGTCTTCTTTATTATCTGGAAGATCCTGAAAACATTCAGAGTGTTGCAGGTGACTTTCGGATGGCTACAAAGAAGCTTGAGTTACCTCTTCAACCCCTTTAAATGGTTCTCCAAGGCAGAACCGGTAAGTTTTTGAGACTCCTATCCCAGAGGGAACAAATCATAGGGAGGAAAAATGTGGCTTTTCTTTCTTTTTTTTAAAAAAAAGATTTTTATTACGTAGACATTAAAAACGTTGGACATAGTGCAACATTTCTGGTACAGTCATTTCCATAGAGTTTTTTGATCTTACAACAATAACAAGTTATGTCCGATACATAGGTATGCGTAATCAATCAAATTACCTAACCATTAATCCCTTACATTATATAGTTACTACCAGTACATATAGATACCTAATTCCTACTGAGCGTACAATATTAATACCATATTTTCCAGTTCTTAACTTACCTGTGTTTTTCTGTCCCAAACTTTTTCCCTCCTCTCTAACCATCGGTATCATTTTGTCCCAGGTTTCATGGTATTCCGATGTGACTTTTCTTAATAATGTGAATTCTGAGCTTTGGGACATTAATTCAGTCTGATGAAGAAACTTGGTGTTTAACGGAAGAACAGAGCTGGAAGGGGCCTTGGAGGTCTTCTAGTCCAGCCCCCTGCTCAAGCAGGAGACCCTATATCAGTTCAGACAAATGGCTGCCCAGTCTTCTTAAAAGCCTTCAGTGATGGAGCACAGTCAGCTTCTGAAGGAAAGCCATTCTACTAGTTAATTAGCAGAGAAATCGAATAACAGAGTTAGAAGGGGCCTTGGAGGTCTTCTAGTCCAACTCTCTGCGTAGGCAGGAAACCCTATACCATTTCAAACAGATGGTTATCCAATCTCTTCTTTAAAACTTCCAATGTTGGAGCATTCACAGCTTCTGGAGGCAGGTTGTCCCACTGATTAATTGTTCTCACTGTCAAGAAATTTCTCCATAGTTCTAAGTTGCTTCTCTCCTTGATTAGTTTCCACCCATTGCTTCTTGTTCCAGCCTCAGGTGCCTTGGAGAATAGTTTGACTCCCTCTTCTTTGTGGCAACCCCTGAGATATTGGAACACTACGATCATGTCCCCCCTAGTCGTTCTTTTCATTAAACTAGCCATGCCTAGTTCCTGCAACTGTTCTTTTTGTCTCACTTAGCAAAAGAAATTGTGGGCTCATTTGTGGCTGGAAGTCAAGGACTACCTCTACTTGATATACATGCCTAGCAAGAAAGATCTTAGAAAATGATTGTGGAGTTTGGAAGCCAGATTGTCCATGAATGACATTGGTGGTCATTGGCATCTATTTAAATCATTAAAAAATAAAAGATATAATACCATCTGATCAGAACAATGCTGGATAGCTGGACTGTATTTATGTAGAGGGCAGAAACCTGGCCAATCTTCCTTGTGAAATAGGAAATGGTGGAAACTTGGAACATTCCATTAGCTTTGTGGTCCAGTGCATTGTATGTATGAGCTTGGTAACGTTCTCCAGGATGAAGGCAACCACAGAGGCCTTTGGTGTGTGGCTGTTGTGATAGGCAAGTCAAAGAGTATCAAATCAACATCACCTCTTGGACAAAAAATACTCCTTTTTCTTCTTTCTGTCTCTGCAGGTCCAGCAGAAAAATGAGATTGGCTCACAGGAAACGGAAACCACTGGGAAAGGGTTTAAGTCTTTCCAAACACGTAATCCACCAATTTGTACATTTTCTGTCATCTACCTATCTACCTATCTACCTATCTACCTATCTACCTACCTACCTACCTACCTACCTACCTACCTACCTACCTAGCCTATCACTAGCTATCTAGCTATCTAGCTAGCTATCTAGCTATCTAGCTATCTAGCTATCTAGCTAGCTATCTAGCTAGCTAGCTATCTCTAATATCTCTATCTACCTAATCTATCTATACCTATCGGTCTGTCTACCTCTCTAATCTACCTACCTACCTACCTACACCCACCCACCCACCTAATCTAATCTATATCTATCATTCTAATCTAATATCTATTTAAATCTATCTATCTATCATCTATTGTATCTGTCATCTATCTCTATCAACAGTATATCACAGAAGTGAGTACACCCCCTCACATTTTGTAAATATTTAAGGATATCTTTTCATGTGACAACACTGAAGAAATGACACTTGGCGACAATGTAAAGTAGTGAGTATACAGCTTGTATAACAGTGTAAATGTCCTGTCCCCTCAAAATAATACAACACACAGCCATTAATGTCAAAACTACTGGCAACAAAAGTGAGTACACCCCTAAATCATAATGTTATGTTTCACCCTACAGAGCTTCCCTGACAAATAAGCGGTGCTAGATGAAATGAAACGACAGACAGACCAAGAAAGGCAATCATTTAATTGTGTTTTCCCAATGCAGATCATGGTGATTTCCATGGTTCAGATTTGCTGCTCTCCATTCATTCATTCAGTCAGTCATTCATTCATTCATTCATTCATTCATTCAGTCATTCAGTCATTCAATTTCTATAGTCAATGACTCTGGGCAGCTTACAATTTTTGATGATCTCTGAGGGCTTTTTTCCTTACAGAGATTTCATGACCCAACTAGTTAATGTCATCAGTGCTAGAAGGGAGTGGCCTGTGTGGTGTGGAGGAGGACTGCGGGGTTCTTGGTCCTCTTTGAGCTTAGTTGTTTTCTTTTTTTAAATAGATTTTTTATTGTTTTTTTCCATCTATAACAACTTTCAATCATCATATTAACATTGTTGCGTCATACCTATATATATATCGATCTTATATCTCTTCTATATTTATATACATTCATTTACAGTTCTATAAATTTCTCTACTGCTTTTTGGCTAAATTAACTTTATTTCTGTTATACAACCATTTATACCAATTATCCCAAATTTGATAGTATTCAGACTCTTTTTTTTGTCCTTTAATCTTAATGTTAATTTATCCATTTCTGCACAATCTAGAATTTTCCGAATCACTAATTCATCAGGGGGAATATTACCCTGTTTCCAACATTGGGCAAACGTTATTCTGGCTGAAGTCAACAAATGTATTAATATATATTTAGTTTTCTTTCTATGTTTCCCCTTGGTTATGCCCAGCAGAAAAACTTCTGGTTTATATTCTATTTGTTCTTCTATAATTGGTTGAATCCATTTCCAAATTTTAATCCAATACTTTGGCTTGGTTGTTTTCTCGCACACATTTCATGACCCATCTAGGTAACATCACCAATGCTAGGAGGAGGAGGAGGAGGTCTAATGTTAGAATGATTCTTCTCCTCTACAGGGACCTTAGAAGTTGCTGCCCACCGGACGCACTACCAGCGTCTTCGTCAAGTGCTCTGCAGAGGGCAGTCCTGCCAGGCATGCAGGCGGGTCACTCAGGAAGCCCGACAGCTGGCTTATTGGCAGTGCACAGACGGCGGTCGCTACACCAAGCCCAATTCCCTGCTTTCCTCATGGTCCTGCCAGGAAACCCAAGCCTACACCGCCACATCAATCGAAGAAGAGAAGTCCTCCCTCTGGACCTCCAGTGTGACTTCGGCCAGTGTGGGATCCCTTTGCTTCAGCCCAGAGGGCACCGCATCCACCTTTACCAGCCAGTATGGGGCAAGTGTCTCTGTGGGGCAGAAGGCCTTGAAACGCACCCCCCAGGACCAAAAGACATGGGACAGCTTCTCTGGGGATCTGGATGATTTTGGGGAGGATGTCTCAAGTTGGTCATCCAGCACATATGAGACCTCTTCCATTAGTTCCTGGACAGACTCTTCTGGCCACTCCACCTTCGTCTCCAGCAGCTTGAAGAGCCACCGGTCCAGGAAATACCACAAAAGTGTCCATCAGAAGCAGAAGAGCAGCAGAGGCTCATCCAAACGAGCTTCTCCTAGGGCTGCCAAGGTAGAGGAGATGGGCTTTCTGCCTGTGCTCATCTCCTTCATGGAAGAAGCCATGATTCAGGGCTTAGAATCTCACTTGGTAGCCAAGAGGTTCCAGCATCTTGTGGGGATGTCCAGTGTTCTTCTCAGGTCCCTCAGGAGCTTCATGCCTTCTGCTCCCACTTCCTCCTCGAAGAGGCCCCTGGAGGTCACGGTTGTGGTGAGGAGGCCTCGGGGCCTCATCTTTATGGCCGCTGAGACCAAAAAGAAGCTGGAGCTTCACCTGAAGAAGAGAGTCCAGCTGAAGCGTTGGCAGCTGCCCGGGAAGGTCCAAGAAGCTCTCAGATACATGAAGCCTCAGCCTCCTCCTCCTCCTCCTCTTCCTCCTCCTCTGCCCAAGATTGAAACTTCTCTAGTGCAGAAACCGGGAAAGGAGGCCAAAAGTTCAGTGGTCACAGGTCCACCATTGCTCCAGAGGTGGATGGATGTCATCTGGATGAAGCTGAAGCTTCACCTGGCAAAGAAGTGTCTCGAAATACAAGCAGGGGCATTTCCAGAGGTGGTCCTCTGCTCCTGGAGGTGCTCGATCTGGTTGGCCAAGCAGCCTCTGCCCAAGCTGGCATCTTGTGCGGACAAACCTTCCCAAGCTCGCCTGGCCTTCCTCCCCTTCGTGCTCCCCCAGGATGCTAAGAAGATGGAGCTGGCGATGCAGAGACGGCACCTGAGTTCCTGTTGGGACCTGGGAAAGCGGTACGTAGAGTCCCTGGGTGGAATGGCCCCTCCTCCAGTTTCCACCAAGGCCCTCCCGGACGGGAAGGCAAATTCTGAATTCTCAGGGGTGCAGACCCCATTCCTCCAGCAAGGGGGGCGAGAAACCTTGGAAGCTCATGTGAGAAGAAAGAGTTTGGAGCATGAGTGGGGCCTCCCCAGTGTGGTCAGGAGATCTCTGAAGGCTTTCCTGCCGAGCATGGCCCCACGGGGTTCTGTAATCCAGCAGACTAAGAGCTGCGTTGAAACTCTGCCACAGAAACTTGGCTTTCTCCGTGAGAACACCTGCCTTCTCCTGGAATTCCACCTTCAGAGGATGAAGCTCCAGCAGAGGTGGGGCTTGCCCAGAAGAGTCCTCGAGACCTACCGATGGCTGTTTCCAGAACTTCCTTATACGGGGAAGAGAGGGGCAGTGAAGGGGATAAGACCACTGCTGGGACAGCCAAAGCAGGAAGAGGAGAAGGCTAGAGAAATCCAGGGCCTTTCATTATGTCCAGCTCAACCACCCCTGGTGTTAAAAATGAAGGTCCTGAAGAAGATGCAGACCCACCTGACTAAGAAACATCTGGAGGTGTCCTTGCAAAGCTTTCCTGCTGCCCCAGAAACCTCCTGGAGATCTTCTGTCCCCTCGGAAATCAAACCCAGAACATCTTGTTTGTATTTTGTGGAACAGGACACGGTGGAAAAGATTAACTTGAACATTAAACGCAAGTATTTAACGCATCTTTGGGGCCTTCCAAGTATCTACACTAAATCCTTGAACAAGATGTTTGGCAATGTTGTTGCAGGAGGACCGCCACTAGAGATGGCCAAGCTCAAGAGGCGGACTCTGGAGAAGGACATTGGCCGGGAGAGTCAAACAGCTGATGCAATGGGTTCCAGAGAGCAGAGGTTCTCAAAGAAAGGTCCATGTTTTGTCCGTATGGAGAGTCTGGATCTTCTGGAGATGCATGTCCAGCGCAAGAAGCTACAGCATGAATGGGGCTTACCATCCATGGTTCAAAGATCTCTTCGGGCCTTTGCCCCACTCTCTTTAGAACCAGAACGGCTCTTGGAGGGGATTGGCATGGCCACCCCCAGCTCGTGGGGTGCATTCGAGGTGGAAATTAAAATAACCAAGCGCTTGTTCTTCTTGGACCTTGAGACCCAGAAGCTTCTGGAGGCTCACGTGACTAACCGAACTGCAGCCCATCGATGGGGTCTCCCCAAGCGTGTCCAGGCATCATTGGAAATGTTTCTGCCCCCTGGAACTTCCCAAGTTGAGGGCGACCAGAGTGAAGCAGAAACCCCATGGAACGCTTACAACCGACCCTTCCAGACTGCCTCACAGCAACGGCACAAGGCAGAAAACGTATGCCGTGTAACCACAGCCAAGGGGGCTCTGCCCAAAGCTGGCCTTCTAGGACCAATGTCCCATGGAAAAATCTCAAGGTCTGGAAGAGAGACTCAGAAGATGCCACCTGGCCAAGAGACCACCCTGGTGTCCCTTAAACAAGAAGAGTTGGAATTTGTGGGATTCCATGTACGGCAGAAGAGGATCCAGCATGAGTGGGGATTGCCAACTCTTGTGCAGAGATCTCTGCAGGCTTTTGCGCCAGTCCCTCCTGAGCCTCCGAGAAGGTCCTTGATGGGTCTGGCTCTGGAGACGTCGGGAGAGGGAAGGAAAGCAAGTAGGGTGGTGCATGCGCCACAGCCTACGGTGAGAGTGGTGGTCCATTACCCATACTTTTTAAGTCAAGAGGCAAAGGACCGCCTGGAGTATCATGTGAGCCGTCAAATCCGGGATCACACATGGGGCCTTCCTCTACTGATCCAAGATTCGCTGAGAGCAATGGCCCCTCCACATCAGGTCCCTGTTGAAAAGGCCCACCATGAACGTCATCTGGGATTCCACCTGCAAGAGGGAGTTCATGCTTCCCGTTCCAGAAGAGAAGGGCCACCCTTCTGGACCTCATCCGGGAAAGAAGCCACTGTCAAGCCAGTGAAGAACATCCAGCAGAGGAAACCACAGGCAGGATCTAGTTCCAGCTTTCCGGAGGCTGCCGTCAGATCCCCCGAGGTCAGGCTCCTTTCGTACATCCATGCGTCCTGGGACCTTCTGGAGTTTCACGTCATCCACAAGAAGATCCAGCATGCCTGGGGCCTGCCATCTGCCATCTTGAAATCTCTGGGCATTTTTGCTCCCTTTCCACTCAACCTAGAGAAGCAGACTGGAAGGAGGCCCCAGAGGTGTCCAGGAGACAAGGAAGATGTGGAAATAAAGGCCCAGCAGCTTTGGTTCCTCGACACAAACACACGACAACATCTGGAGACCAGTGTGAGGACCATGGTCACAAAGCATAGATGGGAGATTCCAAAACGGATTCAACCCCTGCTTAATCCATTCCCCTCTCCTCAGCCCCCTTCCCAGGTTCCAGAACGACTTCTCTGGTCTCGCAGGTATAGACGGCCTCAAGACACATCACTTGCTCCCCAAATTTTGGCACCATTGCAAAAGGCAAAGCGCCATTTGGGGGCAATGGAAACACCCCAAAGAGCATTACAGGTTAAAGCAGGGGGGACTACTGAAACAATGAGGTTCTTTTGTCCCAAAATGATGCTCTCTTTCCTCCCTGTTGAGGAGAGGGATCTTCTGGAATTCCATATCCAACGCAAAAAAATCCAGCATGCGTGGGGCCTACCATTGATAGTGCTTAGATCTCTCCATGTCTTTGCCCCGTATCTTCAAGCAAAGAGGACTCGTAGGATGATCACGTCTAGGAAACCCAGAAGGAAGACAAGGAATGTGCAAATCCTCACTCAAGACTTCATTTTCCTCAGCGCTGAGGTGAAGGAATGCTTGGAGGCCCACCTGAGACATCGTACCTCAAAGCACAGATGGGGCCTTCCAGAAAGAGTCCGGCGATCTCTGAGGGCCTTCCTGCCACCCGGATCTCCTTGTCGTCCTGGGATGACTGGATACCACCCTCTCTTATCTTTGCCACCCAAATCCTTGCCGACAATGGAAGACGTCTATGAACCGGTGATTTTTAAGCCAGAGCCCAAGCAGAAGACTCCCAGGCCTTGGGAGTGCCAATCATGTTATGCTTCCATCCCTCAACAAACCT
This sequence comes from Thamnophis sirtalis, assembly GCF_051295495.1. Taxonomy (NCBI): domain Eukaryota; kingdom Metazoa; phylum Chordata; class Lepidosauria; order Squamata; family Natricidae; genus Thamnophis; species Thamnophis sirtalis. The sequence continues at coordinate 31,090,406 of NW_028261385.1, read as the reverse complement.
CCTATTTCTTCCCACACTGTGTTCATGTTCCCGATTCCTCCTACGAGGATGTTGTAACCAGGCATTACGGGCAAGTCAAGAGGGAGCATCATGCAACATGGAGCAGCAGCGGGCTACAAAGGAGAGAAAGGAGGCTTATGTGGAGAGAGTTCCTTGGTCACTCTCCGGGAGAAGCAACCAGGTGCCAAGCCTTTCGTAGAACCCAATTGCTGGAACAGTGGTCTTCTGAATGCGAGAGATTCCTCTGCCTGCCACATCCTTCATCCTCTAGACGAAGCAGGTCCCCTACGGGATGCCCCGATGTTCAATCTCCCAAGGAGAGTAGAAAGGCCCCCCTTCAAAAGCAAGAGGCCATAAGGACAGATGTTGAACTTCAGGTCCATCATGAAAGTTGTACCTTGACCCTGAAGACGGACAGTGAGGAAGAGGGGAGAAAGGAGAGCGTCACCTTCTCCATCGCTAAGGAGCAGAGCCTTTTGTCCATGGAGACCAAGTCCCAAGGTGGCCCAGAAGGCATGAGGGGAGAGGATTGGGAACAGGGGAGAAGGTTGGAGGTGAAGTGGGAAGACCAGAACAAGGGGGCAGGAGAGTCCCTCAGAGAAGAGATGGGCAGCTGCAGATGCGCTAACTCCTCAGCAATGAGACAACCCCCAAATTTGGCTGAGGGTCCTGCCCTTTCCTTGGTGGCCCCCTTGGAAAAACCAAGTGATCCGGTCTACAGCACAGTGGTGGGATCAATTGGAGGTCATGGCATCCTAAAGCCAAGTGAGATCCCAGATCGCAAGGACATGAAAAGACAGACTCCAGTAGACCTCATGCAAGCAGGAGATATGGGGCAGGGTGGTGGGGCCCAACATCCTCATCCTAGAGGGAGAAGGCCTATCAACCGTTCCCCAGGAAGGCCCCCAGAATCTGGGATGAAGAAAGAGGTGAAGGTCAGCAGGTCTTCCACAGAGACTCGCCAAGAACTCCTCGACCTCCTGAGGCTGGCCTTTGACTCGAAGTTCAGCCAGGGTTTGGAGATTCCTAGGCAGGGGTTCCACAGGACGCCCCAGGAACCGAGGTCTCCAGAGAGTGAGAAGATAGCCATTTTAGGTAGCATCCTGGAGAAGAAACTGAACCTGCAACAGGGACTGTCCATTTGGAAGCAGCGCTTGAGACCGAAGGAAAAAGAAGGAAGGGGGCAAAAGAGAGACCAAAGAGGGGGAGGAGGAGGAGGAGGAGGAGGAGGAGGAGGAGGAGGAGGAGGAGGAGGAGGAGGAGGAGGAGAGGCAGGAAGACTACCACAACCATCGTCCTCACCAATGGACAAGCAGAGCTCCGCCCACTGCACCATCCTGCAGGGGAAGAAGAGCCAGGAAAAACCATCAGGGGGGATTCCCAAAACCAGAAGAACTAGGAAATCCGGTGGGGCGAATGGAATAAAATCTGGGGCGGTGAAGTAGCAGATCTGCATTTTGCAGCACCTTTTCACCAATAAATCTTCGTTTTTGGCAGCGTTGTGTCTAGGGTCTGCCTGAAAGAACATAGAATAGCAGGATTGGAAGGGACCTTGAAGGTCTTCTAGCCCAACCCCCTGCGCGAGGAGGAGTTCTTATACCATTCTGGACAAACAGCTGTCCAGTTTGTTTTTAAAAGATGAGCCATTCCACTGATTAATTATCAGAATAGCAGAATTGGAAGGGACCTTAGAGGTCCTCTAGTCCAGCCCTCTGCTCAAGCAAGAAACATGGGGTGGAGCATCCATGACTTCTGGAGGCAAGCTGTTCCCCTGATCAATTAACAGAATAGCAGAATTGGAAGGGCCCATAGAGGTCCTCTAGTCCAACCCCCTGCCTGAGCAGGAGACCTTATACCAATGATGACGAACCTTTTCGGTCAGTGAACGCATGCCTCTTTTGGGGGCATTTTCGAGCCTTTTCCAGGCCGTTTCTGGGCTGTTTGGGAGGCATTTTCAGGCAGTTTTTTGGCTTGAAAACAGTCCCCCAAAAGGCCCCCAAACGGCCTGTTTTTTGAAAAGAAGAGCAGCTGGCGACAGCATGCATGCCCCCAGAGAGTGCCCTGTGTGCCATAGGCTCCCCATCACAGCGTTATGCCACTCTGGAGGAAGCCACCCTCCAGAGATGAGCAACTGGTCTGCTGCTCAAAAAAGGGAGGTTGGTTTTTTTACCGCTGGTTGGGGCTGGTTTAGGTAGTCCTCGACTTACGACCACAACTGGGTTGAGTTTAATTGCTAAGCAAGGTGGTTGTTAAGGAATCACACCCAATGTTGTAACCTTGTTTGCTAGAGGAGTTAAGTGTTGTGGTTGTTAAGGGAATCATGAGGTCAAACGCAATCCTGATGCAGCCCTCAATGAAATCGAGTTTGACACCCCTGCACTAGGTAGATTTGACCGAAACAGAGCATCAACTGCAGGAGATCCAGAAACATCTCTTTATGGAGAGTAACTGAAATAGCTCAATCATGACCCCTGGGCCAAAGTTTATTAAAACTGAGACGTCACCCAAGAAACTTCTATCAAAGGGAAAATCTGGGAAGCCGAAAGCCATTGGAAAGAACCGACTCAGGCCATACAGACCCCGGGGGGTGTCTCCCCCCCCCCAAATTAAGATCGGCTACTATAACAACATAATTGTGCAAATCTGATTGTGCTGGATCTCTTCCTCCTCCTCCTTACAATCCAGTGAAGTGTTACTCAATCTCAGCAACTTTTAAGAAGTGGGGAACTCTCAGAATTCTGCAGCCAGCAAAGCTGGGAGTTGCAGTTCACACACTTTAAAGTTGTTGAGCTTTAACAAGCATTGATTCGAGTGATAATGGAGGTGTTTGCATGACCAGCCAGATGGAATTCCTTGACCGATGGAGTCCCTGCCATGCCACCTTCTGCTCGAAAGAGGGGGGCAGGCCGATGCTGTTGGGGTGAGATGGCTCCTCATAATTTTGCCTAGGGTACCAGCTTCATTCCTATTGGTCCAAAAAACCTTGGCAAGAGTAACTAACGGTTTGAGCGGCCCACAAGCTGGACTACTGCAACGTATTCTATGTAGCAATAGACTTTATCACTTTTCAATGCTTTACAGCCGTCTCTAAGCAGTTTACAGAGTGGTCATATTGCCCCCAACAATAAAATTTCCCATTTTAATGACCTTGGAAGGATGAAAAGCTGAGTCAACTTTGAGCCTGGTGAGATTCGAACTGCCTAATTTCAGGCAGCCAACAGTAAGCAGAAGTAGCTTGCAATACTGCACTCTAGCCACCGTGCCACTGTGGCTCACAGGACAGTCTTTGGCGGTGACCCTGCAACTCTTCAGGAACTACCATATTTTTCTGATTATAAGATGCATCTAAATTTAGAAGAGGAAAACAACAAAAAAGGTTTTTGGCCTCTGTGAGCTGCATTTTCACCCCTTTGGGGGGGGACGACGTTTTCGGCCCCTTTCCAGCCTTTTTTCCTACCCATTTTCAAGACTTTTAGGGGGCATTTCAAAGGCTTTTGGGCCATTTTTTCCAAAAAAAGAAGGAAAAAAAAGCCTCAATAATATGCCGAAAAAAGCCTCAAAAACAGTCCTAAAAACAGGGTGTGCAGAGCCCCAAAAATGGCCGGTGGGTGGGCAGGGCTTCAGCAATATTCGATATAAGACACACAAACATTTTCACCCCCTTTGAGGAGACAAAAAGGTGCGTCTTATAGTCCAAAAATATGGTTTATTGCAAAGGCAATATAAGGTTGAAAATACTCATTTTAGTCGATAATTGACAGCCAGGCTGGAATTGATTAAATCATGCAAATAATAGCAAAAAGGGGAAATCCCTTATAATATGAATTTCCCTGATCGTACAGATGTGGCACGCCAGAATCCGCATATAGACACACACCAAAGAAAAGATATTTGCATATTAAGCTAAGGGCCTCCCTACTGGAGCTACATGTCCACCAAATTAAATATTGCAAAGGGCACATTTACGCACATCTCACCAAGGACCGTCTTTCTTATAAATATTACCAACCTCTATGCCCAAAATTGTTGCTACTCCAAGGGCTGTTTCTATGCTCTCGAATAACAGAATAGCAGAATTGGAAGAGCCCTTAGAGGTCTTCTAGTCCAACCCCTTGCTCAAGCAGGAGACCCTATACCAAGAATGGCTAACCTTTCCCAGACCAAGTGCCCAAAGTGTGCGTGTGTGCAATTGCGTGGGCATGTGCCCGAACCCTTCAAAATGCAATGAGTGTGCATCCCCACGCATGCACCCTGGGCCCTGCGCATGTGTGGCAGAAACTGAAGATCTGCTGGCCGGCAGGAGGTGCGTGCGAATGCACAGGAGAACTGAACAGGGGTGATGCCTCGCGTGCCCACAGGGGGCGCTCTGTGCCACCTCTGGCTCGTATGCCATAGGTTCATCATCACAACCCTATACCATTTTAGACACAAGTGGCTGTCCAATCTCTTCTTAAAAAGCTCCAGTGTTAGAGCACACATAACTTCTGGAGGCCAGTTGTTCCACGGATTAATTCTTCTCAGTGACAGGAAATTTTTCCTTAATTCCAGGTTGCTTCTCTCCTTGATTTGTTTCAATCTGTTGCTGCCTCTCCTGCTTCTTGTGGTTTGGAGACTAGGTGGCTGCAACTGTTCCTGAAACTGTTCTTCACAAGTTTTAGCCTCCAGTCCTCTAATCATCTTTGTTAGAAACGAAGAAAAACGGAATGCACAGGTACAGTATAGGTGGTACCTTGCTCAATAGTAGCAATTGGGAGAGGGATCTTGGAGTCCTAGTGGACAACCATTTAAATATGAGCCAGCCGTGTGCAGCAGCTGCCAAAAAAGCCAACACAGTTCTAGGCTGCATCAACACAGGGATGTAGCAGTAGAGATTAATTTGGTTCTGTACGGCAGCAAGACTCTTGGTGGCGCAATACTGGAAGAAGAAAGACCTACCTACAATTCAAGAATGGACTTTGAAGGTTACAAACTTAGCCGAAATGGCAAAAATTTCAGCATATCTTAAAGAACATTCAAATGAGAGGTATAAACGAGACTGGAAAAAATGGATTGATTATATACAAAGCAAATACAGGACTAGGAAATTCCAGATAGCTTATGCTTAAAATTAGTAATAACTTAAATTGTTAAAAATTTGGGTAACAGCAAGAAGCTGAGTTCAACGTAGAGATATTTTAGACTGTGATTGTCAAAAAGTTATACCATGTATGGGCTCTGGGAAGTCGGGGGGAGGGAAGGGAGGCGGGGATCTAGGGGGAGGGGGGAGGGGGGAAATATAATATGTGTTAAATTTTAAAGCATGATTGCACTTGTATATTGTGGTTTTTTTAATGTTAGTGTCAAAACAGAACAAACTGAATATATTGGAAGGTAATAGAAGTATACCGAAGGGAGGAGCTGAGTGAAAGAAGAAGGAGAGTAGAGAGGGTGAGAGAGAGGAGGAGGAGAAGGAAGGGAGGGAATGGATTAAGAGAGGGAGTGATAGGGTTAGGGTTAGATAGAGGGGGAGGGGAAGTAGGTGTAGAGGGGTATGAGAGAAGGAAGAATGAAAGTTGGAGGGGGATGAAAGAGGGTGTATGGTGGGCTAAGGCGGTATATTGGGTTTGTATTGTAGGGGGCATTTTCTATAAAAGTGAGGGCTGTGTTTATTACCCAATGTTATATGCCTCGGTTGCACAGTAAACATGTGATTGTATAGAATGAAATGGAAATAAAAAGATTTGTAAAAAAAAAAAAACACAGGGAGAGAATCAAGATCACATGAAGGGTTAATACCACTTTATAATCCTTTGGTAAGGCCACACTTGGAATACTGCATTCAGTTTTGGTCACCATAAAGTAGAAAAGATGTGGAGACTCTAGAAAGAGTGCAGAGAAGAGCAACAAAGAGGATTAGGGGACTGGAGACAAAAACATATGAAGAACGGTTGCTGAAACTGGGTATGTGTAGTTCGATGAAAATAAGGATCAGTGGTGACATGATAGCAGTCATCCAATATCTCAGGGGTTGCCCCAAAGAAGAGGGAGTCAAGCTATTTTCCAAGGCACATATAGGTAGAACAAGAAGCAATGGGTGGAAACCAATTACGGAGAGAAGCAACTTAGAACTGAGGAGAAATTTCCTGACAGTTAGAACAATTAATCAGTGGAAGAGAAATTGCGTTCAGAAGTTGTGAATGCTCCAACACTGGAACTTTCTAAGAAGAGATTAGACAGTCATTTGTCTGAAGTGGTGTAGGGCTTCCTGCCTAGGCCGGGGGTTGGACTAGAAGACCTCCAAGGTCCTTTCCAACTCTGTTATTCTATTCTATTCTATTCCATCCTAAATGTTGAATAAACCTCTTCCTCTTCAAGCAGTGACTTTAGTATCATTTTTATGCGAATCCTGGCTCAATCCTGGACCAAAATGTTCTTGGCAAGATTTTTGGAAATGGTTTGCCATTTGGCTTCTCCCTGAAACTGAGAGAAAGGGATTGATCCAAGGTCATCCAGCTGCTTTATGCCTAAGGGAATACTAGAATTTATGGTCTCCAGGACTCTAGCCTGATGCAATAGATTATTATTTTTTTAGATTTTATTTATTATTTATAGGCCGCCCTTTTCCCTGAGGGGACTCAGGGCGGCTTACAATTCATGGGAGGGGAAGTGCAAGACAAAACATAAGACAATACGTGAGTGAAAAAAAATAAAACGATAAAACACAACTTTCATTCAGCATTCGGGTGGGGCAGATTAGAATCTTTATCCCCAGGCCTGACGGGATAGCCAGATCTTAAGGGCTGTGCAGAAGGTCTGGACAGTGGTGAGGGTGCGAATCTCCACAGGGAGATCGTTCCAAAGGGTCGGAGCTGCTACTGAGAAGGCTCTCCTCCGCGTAGTCGCCAGTCGGCACTGACTGGCGGATGGAACTCGGAGGAGGCCTAATCTGTGCGATCTAATTGGTCGAAGGGAGGTAATTGGCAGGAGGCGGTCTCTCAAGTACTCAGATCCACTACCATGGAGGGCTTTATGGATGGTAAGTAGCACCTTGAAGCGCACCCGGAGATCAACAGGTAGCCAGCGCAGCTCGCGGAGGATTGGTGTTATGTGGGCGAACCGTGGTGCGCCCACAATCACTCGCGCGGCCGCATTCTGGACTAGCTGAAGTCGCCGGATGCTCTTCAAGGGCAGCCCCATGTAGAGCACGTTGCAGGCTAGAAGTCTAGTATTCCCTTAGGCATAAAGCAGCCTTATATACCGCTCCAGTTCCATAGTGCTTTACAGCCCTCTCTAAGTAGTTTACAGAATCAGCATGTTGCCCCCAACAATCTGGGTCCTCATTTTACCAACCTCAGAAGGATGGAAGGCTGAGTCAACCTTGAGCCGGTGAGGATTAAACTCCTGGCCATGGACAGAGTTAGCCTGCAATACTGCATTTTAACCATCGCACCCCTAATCACTATACCAAACGATCTGTCTGTCTGTGTCTTGCTATCTTTCTCTGTTCTCTCTCTCCTTTTTAGCTTTATAGAATGGCCATCAATCATATCAGTGAAGCCTAACATCTAAGCAAGGGAAACCTCTAGAGTTATCAACACATAATATATTTATTTTTCATCTTGGTAGGTAAGGGGCACACAGCATTTACTATAGGCCATGATAGTGCAGTGGTTAGAGTGCAGTATTGAAGGCTACTTCTGCTGACTGACTGCAATTTGGCAGTTCAAATCTCACCAGTCTCAAGGTTAACTCAGTCTTCCATCCTTCCAAGGTGGGTAAAATGAGGACCCAAATTGTTGGTGGCAATATGCTGACTGTGTAAACTGCTTAGAGAAGGCTGGAAAGCACTGTAAAGTAAGGTGACCAGATTTTCAGATTGGTAAAGAGGGACACCTTTGACCGGGGGGAGGGGGGGGTTGATTAAAAATTTTATACAGAGCAACAAAAATTTTCATACAACGCAAAAATAGTATTGTAATATTTTTTTATTTCAACATAACTACAATTTACAAATATAAATTGTAACTGTTGCCAAACATCAAAAGTTTGATCACGTGACCATGAGGATGCTGCAACGGTCGCTAAGTGTGAATATGGTCGCTAAGTGTGAAAAATGGTCATCAGTCACTTTTTTCAATGTCATTGTAACTTTGGTAACTATACACCTTTCTTGCCACAGTTCTTAAGTGAATAACTGCAGCTGATAAGTTAGTAACATAAGTGAATCTGGTTTCCCCATTTGACTTTGTCAAAAGGTGATTATATGACCCCAGGACACTGAAACCATCATAAATACGAATCTGTTGCCAAACATCAAAATTTTGATCGTGTGACCATGAGGATGCCGCAACGATCGCTAAGTGTGAAAATGGTCGCTAAGTGTGAAAAATGGTCATCAGTCACTTTTTTCAATGCCATTGTAACTTTGGTCACTATACCACCTTTCTTGCCACAGTTCTTAAGTGAATAACTGCAGCTGGTATTTTGTATTTTGGATAGAATCTTTTTTTAAATAGTCTAAGACAATTTTAAAAAAGAATCCACACAGAATAAATTGAAGTAAAACATTTCAAAGTATAATGCATAGAATTTTTAAAAATGTTTTCACTTCAATTTATTTTGGATAGAATCTTTTTTTAAATAATCTAAGACAATTAAAAAAAAGAATCCACACAGAATAAAACTATTTTAAAAAATCCCATGCACAATAAATAAAATATTATTTTAAAATACATTTAAAAAATAAAAGAAAAAAACCCAGCTCACTTACCAGCAGGCACCAGAATGATGTAGATGTTAATACAAAGAACTAAGCAAATTAAAATGGTGAAATTAGTCAGGGAAATATTTTTCAAAGAAACTTTTCCACCATTTTTTCTACACGAGCCAACCTCCAACCTCCATGCCCCTCCCCTCCGGAAAATCCAGGAAGGAACACTCGCTACCTCTCTAGCCAAGTATTTCCTGGAGCTCTATGGTACTGGGTCATCTTTTCTTATAAAAATGAGTAAAAGGGCCGGGGGGGTCCGTTTCCTTGCTTTAAAGTTTTAATATCTTCAATGAAAGTACTGAGACATAGAGAGTGGTTAGACAGAGTGTCTTTTGTCTTGCCCCAGTTAGGATTTCTTAAGCAAATCCACTGGGCTTTCAACATGAAGCCAGAAAATTGGGACTTTTTAAAAACGTGCCAGGACATGGGACAAATTGTTAGAAATCATGACTGTCCCGCTGAAATCGGGATGTCTGGTCACCTTAAATAATGGGGAAAGCCTTTGGTTTTCCAGCATGTCCGCAAACTGCAAAAAATATAGATGTTTCTGTCAATGGAAGGAATCAGAAAGTTAAAAAAATATTTGCTTTTTAATTTATCATAGAAAATAAAATACAAAACTTTCTATTCTATTCCATTCCATTTCATATTTTCTATTCTATTCTATTCTACTCTATATTCTGTTCTATTCCATTCCATTTCATACCTCCTGTCCTGTCCTGTCCTGTCCTGTTCTGTTCTATTCCATTCTATTCTATTCCATTCCTATTCCTATTCCTATTCCTATTCCATTTTCTATTCTATCCCTATTCTTTCTATTCTTTTCCATTCCATTCCATTTTATATCTTCTATTCCTATTCCATTCCATTCTATTCCATTCCATTCCATTTCATATCTTCTATTCTATGCTATTCTATACCAATATTCTAATTAGTCTAGTCTAGTTAGTCCAGTCCAGTCCATTCTATTCTTTATTCTATTCCATATTCCATTCCACTTGACTTCACTCCCTTCTAACAGAGACATAGAATCAAAATCATATGAAGTATTAGTACTGCTTTATAAGGCCTTAGTAAGGCCACACCTGGAATACTGCATCCATTTTTAATCACCGCATTACAGAAAAGATGTTGCGACTTGGTAAAAAGTGCAGAGAAGAGCAGCTAAGATGATCAAAGGCCTGGAGACTAAAACATGAAGAATGGTTGCAGGATTGGAGTATGGCTAGTCTAGAAAAAAGAAGGACCCAGGGGAACATGATTTGAGTATTTGAGGGGTTGCCACAAAGAGGAAGGTTTCAAATTAATCTCCAAAGCACCTGAAGGCAGGACAAGAAGCAACGGGTGGAAACCAGTCAAGGAGAGAGCTAAGGAGAAATTTCCAGACAGTTAGCACAATTAACCAGTGGAACAGCTTGCCACCGGAGGTTGTGGGGGCTCCATCACTGGAGGCTTTCAAGAAGAGACTGCTCAGCCACTTGTCTGAAATGGTATAGGGCTGTGATGGCAAACCTATGGCACATGTGCCATAGGTGGCACGCGGAGCCATATTGGGTGGCATGCCAACTGTTAGCTCCGGCACGCAGGCACACGCCAGCCAGCTGATTTTTCACATTTCCAGAGGGCCAGTGAGGCTGTTTTTCGCCCTCCCAGGGCTTTAGGAAATCTCCAGAGCCTGGGGAGGGTTTGCGCATGTGTGGGAGGAGGTCGCGCACAAATGCGCAGTTGGGCGGGGAGATTGGGCACGCACGGGCGCAATTTTGGCACACTATAAGAAAAAGGTTTGCCACCACTTGTATAGGGTCTCCTGCTTGAGCATGGACCTCCAAGCTCCCTTCCAGCTCTATTCTGATTGACTGATGTTCTAAGGTTCTAAACTCCAGATGGTGAACCTAAAGACGTGCGTGGAGCACCATGAATTCTAGCAAGGGGATGATGCCATGTTCTATGTGCAAATGGTAGAAAAGGCCTGGCAATGTCCAGGAAGAGGGTCATGAGAGACTTTTGTGAGATGGGCTTGGCATGGTGCTGCAGGAGGCCTTTATGATGCGCTCAGAAGACATCATATTAAAGCCCTGTTCATGTTTGAAACCAGCCTGAGCTATTCGGGTTTTCTCCCAAGATGGAGCTGTCAGCTCCCTGTCTTGGGTGTTTGGCTCTTGAGAAGTATTTTCTACTTCTCAGCAAAAATTCCCCCTTGATCTTAGTCTTCTTTATTATCTGGAAGATCCTGAAAACATTCAGAGTGTTGCAGGTGACTTTCGGATGGCTACAAAGAAGCTTGAGTTACCTCTTCAACCCCTTTAAATGGTTCTCCAAGGCAGAACCGGTAAGTTTTTGAGACTCCTATCCCAGAGGGAACAAATCATAGGGAGGAAAAATGTGGCTTTTCTTTCTTTTTCTTTTTTTAAAAAAGATTTTTATTAGGTAGACATTAAAAACGTTGGACATAGTGTAACATTTCTGGTACAGTCATTTCCATAGAGTTTTTTGATCTTACAACAATAACAAGTTATATCCGATACATAGGTATGCGTAATCAGTCACCCATTAATCCCTTTCATTATATAGTTACTACCAGTACATATAGATACCTAATTCCTACCTAGCGTACAATATTAATACCATATTTTCCACTTCTTAACTTACCCGTGTTTTTCTGTTCCAAACTTTTTCCCTCCTCTCTTACCATCGGTATCATTTTGTCCCAGGTTTCATGGTATTCCGATGTGACTTTTCTTAATAATGTGAATTCTGAGCTTTGGGACATTAATTCAGTCTGATGAAGAAACTTGGTGTTTAACGGAATCCGAATAGAGTTGGAAGGGGCCTTGGAGGTCTTCTAGTCCAGCCCCCTGCTCAAGCAGGAGACCCTATATCAGTTCAGACAAATGGCTGCCCAGTCTTCTTAAAAGCCTTCAGTGATGGAGTACAGTCAGCTTCTGAAGGAAAGCCATTCTACTAGATAATTAGCAGAGAAATCGAATAACAGAGTTAGAAGGGGCCTTGGAGGTCTTCTAGTCCAACTCTCTGCGTAGGCAGGAAACCCTATACCATTTCAAACAGATGGTTATCCAATCTCTTCTTTAAAACTTCCAATGTTGGAGCATTCACAGCTTCTGGAGGCAGGTTGTCCCACTGATTAATTGTTCTCACTGTCAAGAAATTTCTCCATAGTTCTAAGTTGCTTCTCTCCTTGATTAGTTTCCACCCATTGCTTCTTGTTCCAGCCTCAGGTGCCTTGGGGAATAGTTTGACTCCCTCTTCTTGGCCAATCTTCCTTGTGAAATAGGAAATGGTGGAAACTTGGAAGATTCCATTAGCTTTGTGGTCCAGGGCATTGTATGTATGAGCTTGGTAACGTTCTCCAGAATGGAGGCAACCACAGAGGCCTTTGGTGTGTGGCTGTTGTGAGAGGCAAGTCAAAGAGTATCAAATCAACGTCACCTCTTGGACAAAAAATACTCCTTTTTCTTTTTTCTGTCTCTGCAGGTCCAGCAGAAAAATGAGATCGGCTCACAGGAAACGAAAACAACTGGGAAAGGCTTTAAGTCTTTCCAAACATGTAATCCACCAATTTGTACATTTTCTGTCATCTACCTACCTACCTATCTAACTTACCTATCTACCTATCTACCTACCTACCTACATACCTAGCCTATCACTAGCTAGCTATCTAGCTATCTACCTACCTACCTACCTACCTAGCCTATCACTAGCTAGCTATCTAGCTATCTAGCTATCTAGCTATCTATACCTACCTAGCTATCTAGCTATCTAGCTATCTAGCTATCTAGCTATCTAGCTATCTAGCTATCTAGCTATCTAGCTATCTAGCTATCTAGCTATCTAGCTATCTAGCTATCTAGCTATCTAGCTATCTATCTACCTACCTACCTACCTACCTACCTACCTAGCCTATCACTAGCTAGCTATCTAGCTATCTAGCTATCTAGCTATCTAGCTATCTAGCTATCTAGCTATCTAGCTATCTAGCTATCTAGCTATCTAGCTATCTAGCTATCTAGCTATCTATCTACCTACCTACCTACCTACCTACCTACCTACCTACCTACCTACCTAGCCTATCACTATCTAGCTATCTAGCTATCTAGCTATCTAGCTATCTAGCTATCTAGCTATCTAGCTATCTAGCTATCTAGCTATCTAGCTATCTAGCTACCTACCTACCTACCTACCTAGCCTATCACTAGCTAGCTATCTAGCTATCTAGCTATCTAGCTATCTAGCTATCTAGCTATCTAGCTAGCTATCTAGCTATCTATCTATCTACCTACCTACCTACCTACCTACCTACCTACCTAGCCTATCACTAGCTAGCTATCTAGCTATCTAGCTATCTAGCTATCTAGCTATCTAGCTATCTAGCTATCTAGCTATCTAGCTATCTAGCTATCTAGCTATCTAGCTACCTACCTACCTACCTACCTAGCCTATCACTATCTAGCTATCTAGCTATCTAGCTATCTAGCTATCTAGCTATCTAGCTATCTAGCTATCTAGCTAGCTATCTAGCTATCTAGCTATCTACCTACCTACCTACCTACCTACCTACCTACCTAGCCTATCACTATCTAGCTATCTAGCTATCTAGCTATCTAGCTATCTAGCTATCTAGCTATCTAGCTATCTAGCTATCTAGCTATCTAGCTATCTAGCTATCTATCTACCTACCTACCTACCTAGCCTATCACTAGCTAGCTATCTAGCTATCTAGCTATCTAGCTATCTAGCTATCTACCTACCTACCTACCTACCTACCTACCTACCTACCTAGCCTATCACTATCTAGCTATCTAGCTATCTAGCTATCTAGCTATCTAGCTATCTAGCTATCTAGCTATCTAGCTATCTAGCTATCTAGCTATCTAGCTATCTAGCTATCTAGCTAGCTATCTAACTATCTAGCTAGCTAGCTAGCTAGCTAGCTAGCTATTTCTAATATATCTACCTAATCTATCTATACCTATCAGTCTGTCTACCTCTCTAATCTACCTACCTACCTACCTACACCCAGCCACCCACCTAATCTAATCTATATCTATCATTCTCATCTAATATCTATTTAAATCTATCTATCTATCATCTATTGTATCTGTCATCTATATCTATCAACAGTATATCACAGAAGTGAGTACACCCCCTCACATTTTGTAAATATTTAAGGATATCTTTTCATGTGACAACCCTGAAGAAATGACACTTGGCTACAATGTAAAGTAGTGAGTATACAGCTTGTAGAACAGTGTAAATGTGCTGTCCCCTCAAAATAATGCAACACACAACCATTAATGTCAAAACTACTGGCAACAAAAGTGAGTACACCCCTAAATGATAATGTTATGTTTCACCCTACAGAGCTTCCCTGACAAATAAGCGGTGCTAGATGAAATGAAATGACAGACAGACCAAGAAAGGCAATCATTTAATTGTGTTTTCCCAATGCAGATCATGGTGATTTCCATGGTTCAGATTTGCTGCTCTCCATTCATTCATTCATTCATTCAGTCATTCATTCATTCAATTTCTATAGTCAATGACTCTGGGCAGCTTACAATTTTTGATGATCTCTGAGGGTTTTTTTCCTTACAGAGATTTCATGACCCAACTAGCTAATGTCATCAGTGCTAGAAGGGAGTGGGCTGTGTGGTGAGGAGGAGGACTGCGGGGTTCTTGGTCCTCTTTGAGATTAGTTGTTTTCTTTTTTTAAATAGATTTTTTATTGTTTTTTTCCATCTATAACAACTTTCAATCATCATATTAACATTGTTGCGTCATACCTATATATATATATCGATCTTATATCTCTTCTATATTTATATACATTCATTTACAGTTCTATAAATTTCTCTACTGCTTTTTGGCTAAATTAACTTTATTTCTGTTATACAACCATTTATACCAATTATCCCAAATTTCATAGTATTCAGACTCTTTTTTTTTGTCCTTTAATCTTAATGTTAATTTATCCATTTCTGCACAATCTAGAATTTTCCGAATCACTAATTCATCAGGGGGAATATTACCCTGTTTCCAACATTGGGCAAATGTTATTCTGGCTGAAGTCAACAAATGTATTAATATATATTTAGTTTTCTTTCTATGTTTCCCCTTGGTTATGCCCAGCAGAAAAACTTCTGGTTTATATTCTATTTGTTCTTCTATAATTGGTTGAATCCATTTCCAAATTTTAATCCAATACTTTGGCTTGGTTGTTTTCTCGCACACATTTCGTGACCCATCTAGGTAACATCACCAATGCTAGAAGGAGGAGGAGGAGGTCTAATGTTAGAATGATTCTTCTTCTCTACAGGGACCATAGAAGTTGCTGCCCGCCGGATGCACTACCAGCGTCTTCGTCAAGTGCTCTGCAGAGGGCAGTCCTGCCAGGCGTGCAGGCGGGTCACTCAGGAAGCCCGACAGCTGGCTTATTGGCAGAGCCACCGGTCCAGGAAATACCACAAAAGTGTCCATCAGAAGCAGAAGAGCAGCAGAGGCTCATCCAAACGAGCTTCTCCTAGGGCTGCCAAGGTAGAGGAGATGGGCTTTCTGCCTGTGCTCATCTCCTTCATGGAAGAAGCCATGATTCAGGGCTTAGAATCTCACTGGGTAGCCAAGAGGCTCCAGCATCTTGTGGGGATGTCCAGTGTTCTTCTCAGGTCCCTCAGGAGCTTCATGCCCTCTGCTCCCGCTTCCTCCTCGAAGAGGCCCCTGGAGGTCACGGTTGTGGTGAGGAGGCCTCGGGGCCTCATCTTTATGGCCGCTGAGACCAAAAAGAAGCTGGGGCTTCACCTGAAGAAGAGAGTCCAGCTGAAGCATTGGCAGCGGCCCGGGAAGGTCCAAGAAGCTCTCAGATACATGAAGCCTCAGCCTCCTCCTCCTCCTCCTCCTCCTCCTCCTCCTCCTCCTCCTCTACCCAAGATTGAAATTTCTCTAGTGCAGAAACCGGGAAAGGAGGCCAAAAGTTCAGTGGTCACAGGTCCACCATTGCTCCAGAGGTGGATGGATGTCATCTGGATGAAGCTGAAGCTTCACCTGGCAAAGAAGTGTCTCGAAATACAAGCAGGGGCATTTCCAGAGGTGGTCCTCTGCTCCTGGAGGTGCTCGATCTCGTTGGCCAAGCAGCCTCTGCCCAAGCTGGCATCTTGTGCGGACAAATCTTCCCAAGCTCGCCTGGCCTTCCTCCCCTTCGTGCTCCCCCAGGACGCTAAGAAGATGGAGCTGGCGATGCAGAGACAGCACCTGAGTTCCTGTTGGGACCTGGGAAAGCGGTACGTAGAGTCCCTGGGTGGAATGGCCCCTCCTCCTGTTTTTGCCAAGGCCCTCCCAGACGGGAAAGCAAATTCTGAATTCTCATGGGTGCAGACCCCGTTTCTCCAGCAAGGGGGGCGAGAAACCTTGGAAGCTCATGTGAGAAGAAAGAGTTTGGAGCATGAGTGGGGCCTCCCCAGTGTGGTCAGGAGATCTCTGAAGGCTTTCCTGCCGAGCATGGCCCCACGGGGTTCTGTAATCCAGCAGACTAAGAGCTGCGTTGAAACTCTGCCACGGAAACTTGGCTTTCTCCCTGAGGACACCTGCCTTCTCCTGGAATTCCACCTTCAGAGGATGAAGCTCCAGCAGAGGTGGGGCTTGCCCAGAAGAGTCCTCGAGACCTACCGATGGCTGTTTCCAGAACTTCCTTATAGGGGGAAGAGAGGGGCAGTGAAGGGGATAAGACCACTGCTGGGAAAGCCAAAGCAGGAAGAGGAGAAGGCTAGAGAAATCCAGGGCCTTCCATTATGTCCAGCTCAACCACCCCTGGTGTTAAAAATGAAGGTCCTGAAGAAGGTGCAGACCCACCTGACTAAGAAACATCTGGAGATGTCCTTGCAAAGCTTTCCTGCTGCCCCAGAAACCTCCTGGAGATCTTCTGTCCTCTCGGAAATCAAACCCAGAACATCTTGTTTGTATTTTGTGGAACAGGACACGGTGGAAAAGATTAACTTGAACATTAAACGCAAGTATTTAACGCATC
This sequence comes from Thamnophis sirtalis, assembly GCF_051295495.1. Taxonomy (NCBI): domain Eukaryota; kingdom Metazoa; phylum Chordata; class Lepidosauria; order Squamata; family Natricidae; genus Thamnophis; species Thamnophis sirtalis. Next base: position 31,073,622 of record NW_028261385.1, on the reverse strand, counting down.
TTTGGGGCCTTCCAAGTATCTACACTAAAGCCTTGAACAAGATGTTTGGCAATGTTGTTGCAGGAGGACCGCCACTAGAGATGGCCAAGCTCAAGAGGCGGACTCTGGAGAAGGACATTGGCCGGGAGAGTCAAACAGCTGATGCAATGGGTTCCAGAGAACAGAGGTTCTCAAAGAAAGGTCCATGTTTTGTCCGTATGGAGAGTCTGGATCTTCTGGAGATGCATGTCCAGCGCAAGAAGCTACAGCATGAATGGGGCTTACCATCCATGGTTCAAAGTTCTCTTCAGGCCTTTGCCCCACTCTCTTTAGAACCAGAACGGCTCTTGGAGGGGATTGGCATGGCCGCCCCCAGCTCGTGGGGTGCGTTCGAGGTGGCAATTAAAATAACCAAGCACTTGTTCTTCTTGGACCTTGAGACCCAGAAGCTTCTGGAGGCTCACGTGACTAACCGAACTGCAGCCCATCGATGGGGTCTCCCCAAGCGTGTCCAGGCATCATTGGAAATGTTTCTGCCCCCTGGAACTTCCCAAGTTGAGGGCGACCAGAGTGAAGCAGAAACCCCGTGGAACGCTTACAACCGACCCTTCCAGACTGCCTCACAGCAACGGCACAAAGCAGAAAACGTATGCCGTGTAACCACAGCCAAGGGGGCTCTGCCCAAAGCTGGCCTTCTAGGACCAATGTCCCATGGAAAAATCTCGAGGTCTGGAAGAGAGACTCAGAAGATGCCACCTGGCCAAGAGACCACCCTGGTGTCCCTTAAACAAGAAGAGTTGGAATTTGTGGGATTCCATGTACGGCAGAAGAGGATCCAGCATGAGTGGGGATTGCCAACTCTTGTGCAGAGATCTCTGCAGGCTTTTGCGCCAGTCCCTCCTGAGCCTCTGAGAAGGTCCTTGATGGGTCTGGCTCTGGAGACGTCGGGAGAGGGAAGGAAAGCAAGTAGGGTGGTGCATGCGCCACAGCCTACGGTGAGAGTGGTGGTCCATTACCCATACTTTTTAAGTCAAGAGGCAAAGGACCGCCTGGAGTATCATGTGAGCTGTCAAATCCGGGATCACACATGGGGCCTTCCTCTACTGATCCAAGATTCGCTGAGAGCAATGGCTCCTCCACATCAGGTCCCTGTTGAAAAGGCCCACCGTGAACGTCATGTGGGATTCCACCTGCAAGAGGGAGTTCATGCTTCCCGTTCCAGAAGAGAAGGGCCACCCTGGTGGACCTCATCCGGGAAAGAAGCCACTGTCAAGCCAGTGAAGAACATCCAGCAGAGGAAACCACAGGCAGGATCTAGTTCCAGCTTCCCGGAGGCTGCCGTCAGATCCCCCGAGGTCAGGCTCCTTTCGTACATCCATACGTCCTGGGACCTTCTGGAGTTTCACGTCATCCACAAGAAGATCCAGCATGCCTGGGGCCTGCCATCTGCCATCTTGAAATCTCTGGGCATTTTTGCTCCCTTTCCACTCAACCTAGAGAAGCAGACTGAAAGGAGGCCCCAGAGGCGTCCAGGAGACAAGGCAGATGTGGAAATAAAGGCCCAGCAGCTTTGGTTCCTCGACACAAACACACGACAACATCTGGAGACCAGTGTGAGGACCATGGTCACAAAGCATAGATGGGAGATTCCAAAACGGATTCAACCCCTGCTTAATCCATTCCCCCCTCCTCAGCCCCCTTCCCAGGTTCCAGAACGACTTCTCTGGTCTCGCAGGTATAGACGGCTTCAAGACACATCACTTGCTCCCCAAATTTTGGCACCATTGCAAAAGGCAAAGCGCCATTTGGGGGCAATGGAGACACCCCAAAGAGCATTACAGGTTAAAGCAGGGGGGACTACTGAAACAATGAGGTTCTTTTGTCCCAAAATGATGCTCTCTTTCCTCCCTGTTGAGGAGAGGGATCTTCTGGAATTCCATATCCAACGCAAAAAAATCCAGCACGCGTGGGGCCTACCATTGATAGTGCTTAGATCTCTCCATGTCTTTTCCCCGTATCTTCAAGCAAAGAGGACTCGTAGGATGACCACGTCTAGGAAACCCAGAAGGAAGACAAGGGATGTGCAAATCCTCACTCAAGACTTCATTTTCCTCAGCGCTGAGGTGAAGGAACACTTGGAGGCCCACCTGAGGCATCGTACCTCAAAGCACAGATGGGGCCTTCCAGAAAGAGTCCGGCGATCTCTGAGGGCCTTCCTGCCACCCGGATCTCCTTCTCGTCCTGGGATGACTGGATACCACCCTCTTTTACCTTTGCCACCCAAATCCTTGCTGACAATGGAAGACGTCTATGAACCGGTGATTTTTAAGCCAGAGCCCAAGCAGAAGACTCTAGAAAAACGGAGTGTTTGTGGTAAGAGACAGAGAGCAACAGGCAGATCTTGGCAAACTAAAGCTCAGATTTGCTCAGAGACCAAGACGGGACTCTCTTTCCTCCCAGAGGGCATCCAGAACCTTCTGGAATTCCACATCCAGTGGAAAAGGATCCAGCATGCATGGGGTTTGCCATCAACGGTGCTACGGTCGTTGCAAGCTTTTGCCCCACATCTCTTTAAAGTTGAGAAGTGCCCTAGAGGGACCATGGCCAAGGTTTCCCCATGGGATGGAGGAGAAGTGCAAATCATTAGCCAAGACCTTGATTTCCTTAGCATTGAGGAAAAGGGACGCTTGGAGGCCCACCTGAAACATATTAGGTTAGAGCACCGATGGGGACTTCCCGAAAGGGTGCAGCGATCTCTGAGGGCCTTCCTGCCACCCATATTGCCACCTCCACACTCTGAGATGACTGGATCTCTGCTATTCTCACTCTATTCACCCACAGCCACCTATGTGCAGCCTTTGTGGACTTCTGAGGAGACGGAAGATCTTCAGATCCTGCCACCTTCCTCTCCTTCTTTATACACCACCAGGAACGACATGTCCAATGTTGGTGAGCTTGAAAGGAGAGCCAGCTTCCCAAAAGTGATGTTTGCAAATGGAGGGACCACGCCGAGGGGGAAGAAGAAGAAGACGCCTCTTCCAGGCGTTAAGGCAAAGATGGTCAGCTGGCAGATGGAAGACGGTTCTCCAAGGACAACCAAGCAGAGAGGTACTCTAGAAGGACTGGATTCTCCTCCAGAACCTTCAGCAGCTACCAGGAAACTGGAAAGGTCTCCTAAGATGCCCATCAGTCTTTCCTACCCTTCATCAGCCCCAAAGAAAAGCGCCTTGGCCTCACCAAAATGGCCAGAGGAGAAGAAGAAAAAGAAGAAGAAGGAAGTCCAACAGAAGCTAGATGAAGATCTGGTAGATGACTCCTCTCTGTTAGCAGAAGACAACGAAGCCCAGGATTCTTCTTGGTCTTCAGGAGATGACATGGAAGGGTCAGGAGGGTCCTCAGGAGATGTCACGAGCTGTTCTTCTCTCCAAGAGCCAGAAGTTGCCAAGATGTCTTGCAGGCCTTGGGAGGGCCAACCATGTCATGCTTCCATCCCTCAACAAACCTCCTATTTCTTCCCACACCGTGTTCATGTTCCCGACTCCTCCTACGAGGATGTTGTAACCAGGCATTACGCGCAAGTCAAGGGGGAGCATCATGCAACATGGAGCAGCAGCGGGCTACAAAGGAGAGAAAGGAGGCTTATGTGGAGAGAGTTCCTTGGTCACTCTCCGGGAGAAGCAACCAGGTGCCAAGCCTTTCGTAGAACCCAATTGCTGGAACAGTGGTCTTCTGAATGCGAGAGATTCCTCTGCCTGCCACATCCTTCATCCTCTAGACGAAGCAGGTCCCCTACGGGATGCCCCGATGTTCAATCTCCCAAGGAGAGTAGAAAGGCCCCCCTTCAAAAGCAAGAGGCCATAAGGACAGATGTTGAACTTCAGGTCCATCATGAAAGTTGTACCTTGACCCTGAAGACGGACAGTGAGGAAGAGGGGAGAAAGGAGAGCGTCACCTTCTCCATCGCTAAGGAGCAGAGCCTTTTGTCCATGGAGACCAAGTCCCAAGGTGGCCCAGAAGGCATGAGGGGAGAGGATTGGGAACAGGGGAGAAGGTCGGAGGTGAAGTGGGAAGACCAGAACAAGGGGGCAGGAGAGTCCCTCAGAGAAGAGATGGGCAGCTGCAGATGCGCTAACTCCTCAGCAATGAGACAACCCCCAAATTTGGCTGAGGGTCGTGCCCTTTCCTTGGTGGCCCCCTTGGAAAAACCAAGTGATCCGGTCTACAGCACAGTGGTGGGATCAATTGGAGGTCATGGCATCCTAAAGCCAAGTGAGATCCCAGACCGCAAGGACATGAAAAGACAGACTCCAGTAGACCTCATACAAGCAGGAGATATGGGGCAGGGTGGTGGGGCCCAACATCCTCATCCTAGAGGGAGAAGGCCTATCAACCGTTCCCCAGGAAGGCCCCCAGAAGCTGGGATGAAGAAAGAGGTGAAGGTCAGCAGGTCTTCCACAGAGACTCGCCAAGAACTCCTCGACCTCCTGAGGCTGGCCTTTGACTCGAAGCCCAGCCAGGGTTTGGAGATTCCTAGGCAGGGGTTCCACAGGACGCCCCAGGAACCGAGGTCTCCAGAGAGTGAGAAGATAGCCATTATAGGTAGCATCCTGGAGAAGAAACTGAACCTGCAACAGGGACTGTCCATTTGGAAGCAGAGCCTAAGACCTAAGGAAAAAGAAGGAAGGGGGCAAAAGAGAGACCAAAGAGGGGGAGGAGGAGGAGGAGGAGGAGGAGGAGGAGGAGGAGGAGGAGGAGGAGGAGGAGGAGGAGGAGGAGGAGGAGGAGGAGGAGGAGGAGGAGGAGGAGGACAGGCAGGAAGACTACCACAACCATCGTCCTCACCCATGGACAAGCAGAGCTCCGCCCTCTGCACCATCCTGCAGGGGAAGCTCCATCTCTGCAGGGAGATCCTGAAAGGAAAGTTTAGATTCTGGAAGAAGAGCCAGGAAAAGCCATCAGGGGGGATTCCCAAAACCAGGAGAACTGGGAAATCCAGTGGGGCGAATGGAATAAAATCTGGGGCGGTGAAGTAGCAGATCTGTATTCTGCAGCACCTTTTCACCAATAAATCTTCGTTTTTGGCAGCGTTGCGTCTAGGGTCTGCCTGAAAGAACATAGAATAGCAGGATTGGAAGGGACCTTGAAGGTCTTCTAGCCCAACCCTTGGAAAAGTGAACGACGTCGCGGGCGCCATGTTTGATGCGGGTGTTAGGAGGGAGGGGCCATGTTTGGGAATGGCAGAGAGGGGGCGATCTTATACCATTCTGGACAAACAGCTGTCCAGTTTGTTTTTGAAAGACGAGCCATTCCACTGATTAATTAGCAGAATAGCAGAATTGGAAGGGACCTTAGAGGTCCTCTAGTCCAGCCCCCTGCTCAAGCAAGAAACATGGGGTGGAGCATCCATGACTTCTGGAGGCAAGCTGTTCCCCTGATCAATTAACAGAATAGCGGAATTGGAAGGGCCCATAGAGGTCCTCTAGTCCCACCCCCTGCCTGAGCAGGAGACCTTATCCAATGATGGCGAACCTTTTCGGTCAGTGAACGCATGCCTGTTTTGGGGGCATTTTCGAGCCTTTTCCAGGCCCTTTCTGGGCTCTTTGGGGGGCATTTTCAGGCAGTTTTTTGGCTTGAAAACAGTCCCCCAAAAGGCCCCCAAACGGCCTGTTTTTTGAAAAGAAGAGCAGCTGGCGACAGCATGCATGCCCCCAGAGAGTGCCCTGTGTGCCATAGGCTCCCCATCACAGCGTTATGCCACTCTGGAGGAAGCCACCCTCCAGAGATGAGCAACTGGTCTGCTGCTCAAAAAAGGGAGGTCGTTTTTTTTACCGCTGGTTGGGGCTGGTTTAGGTAGTCCTCGACTTACGACCACAACTGGGTCGAGTTTAATTGCTAAGCAAGGTGGTTGTTAAGGAATCACACCCAATGTTGTAATCTTGTTTGCTAGAGGAGTTAAGCGTTGTGGTTGTTAAGGGAATCATGAGGTCAAACGCAATCCTGATGCAGCCCTCAATGAAATCGAGTTTGACATCCCTGCACTAGGTAGATTCGACCGAAACAGAGCATCAACTGCAGGAGATCCAGAAACATCTCTTTATGGAGAGTAACTGAAATAGCTCAATCATGACCCCTGGGCCAAAGTTTATTAAAACTGAGACGTCACCCAAGAAACTTCTATCAAAGGGAAAATCTGGGAAGCCGAAAGGCATTGGAAAGAACCGACTCAGGCCATACAGACCCCGGGGGGTGTCTCCCCCCCCCAAATTAAGATCGACTACTATAACAACATAATCGTGCAAATCTGATTGTGCTGGATCTCTTCCTCCTCCTCCTTACAATCCAGTGAAGTGTTACTCAATCTCAGCAACTTTTAAGAAGTGGGGAACTCTCAGAATTCTGCAGCCAGCAAAGCTGGGAGTTGCAGTTCACACACTTTAAAGTTGCTGAGCTTTAACAAGCATTGATTCGAGTGATAATGGAGGTGTTTGCATGACCAGCCAGATGGAATTCCTTGACCGATGGAGTCCCTGCCATGCCACCTTCTGCTAGAAAGAGGGGGGCAGGCCGATGCTGTTGGGGTGAGATGGCTCCTCATAATTTTGCCTAGGGTACCAGCTTCATTCCTATTGGTCCAAAAAACCTTGGCAAGAGTAACTAACGGTTTGAGCGGCCCACAAGCTGGACTACTGCAACGTATTCTACGTAGCAATAGACTTTATCACTTTTCAATGCTTTACAGCCGTCTCTAAGCAGTTTACAGAGTGGTCATATTGCCCCCAACAATTCAATTTCCCATTTTAATGACCTTGGAAGGATGAAAAGCTGAGTCAACTTTGAGCCTGGTAAGATTCGAACTGCCTAATTTCAGGCAGCCAACAGTAAGCAGAAGTAGCTTGCAATACTGCACTCTAGCCACCGTGCCACTGTGGCTCACAGGATAGTCTTTGGCGGTGACCCTACAACTCTTCAGGGACTACTATATTTTTCTGATTTTAAGACGCATCTAAATTTAGAAGAGGAAAACAACAAAAAAGGTTTTTGGCCTCTGTGAGCTGCATTTTCAGCCCTTTTTTTGGAGGGGGGGCCTTTTTTCGGCCCTTTTCCAGCCTTTTTTCCTACCCATTTTCAAGACTTTTGGGGGGCATTTGAAAGGCTTTTTGGGCCATTTTTTCCAAAAAAAAGAAGCAAAAAAAAAAGCCTCAATAATGTGCCGAAAAAAGCCTCAAAAACAGTCCTAAAAACAGGGTGTGCAGAGCCCCAAAAATGGCCGGTGGCTGGGCAGGGCTTCAGCAATATTCGATCTATAAGACGCACAGACATTTTCACCCCCTTTGAGGAGACAAAAAGGTGCGTCTTATAGTCCAAAAATATGGTATATTGCAAAGGCAATATAAGGTTGAAAATACTCATTTTAGTCGATAATTGACAGTCAGGCTGGAATTGATTAAATCATGCAAATAATAGCAAAAAGAGGAAATCCTTATAATATGAATTTCCCTGATCGTACAGATGTGGCACGCCAGAATCCGCATATAGACACACACCAAAGAAAAGATATTTGCAAATTAAGCTAAGGGCCTCCCTACTGGAGCTACATGTCCACCAAATTAAATATTGCAAAGGGCACATTTACGCACATCTCACCAAGGACCATCGTTCTTATAAATATTACCAACCTCTATGCCCAAAATTGTTGCTACTCCAAGGGCTGTTTCTATGCTCTCGAATAACAGAATAGCAGAATTGGAAGGGCCCTTAGAGGTCTTCTAGTCCAACCCCTTGCTCAAGCAGGAGACCCTATACCAAGAATGGCTAACCTTTCCCAGACCAAGTGCCCAAAGTGTCCGTGTGTGCAATTGCGTGGGCACGTGCCCGAACCCCTCAAAATGCAATGTGTGTGCGTCCCCACGCATGCACCCTGGGCTCTGCGCATGTGTGGCAGAAACCGAAGATCTGCTGGCTGGCAGGAGGTGCGTGCGAATGCACAGGAGAACTGAACAGGGGTGATGCCTCGCGTGCCCACAGGGGGCGCTCTGTGCCACCTCTGGCTCGTATGCCATAGGTTCATCATCACGACCCTATACCATTTTAGACACAAGTGGCTGTCCAATCTCTTCTTAAAAAGCTCCAGTGTTGGAGCACACATAACTTCTGGAGGCCAGTTGTTCCACGGATTAATTCTTCTCAGTGACAGGAAATTTTTCCTTAATTCCAGGTTGCTTCTCTCCTTGATTTGTTTCAATCTGTTGCTGCCTCTCCTGCTTCTTGTGGTTTGGAGACTAGGTGGCTGCAACTGTTCTTCACAAGTTTTAGCCTCCAGTCCTCTAATCATCTTTGTTAGAAACGAAGAAAAACGAAATGCACAGGTACAGTATCAGTGGTACCTTCCTCAATAGTAGCAGTTGGGAGAGGGATCTTGGAGTCCTAGTGGACAACCATTTAAATATGAGCCAGCCGTGTGCAGCAGCTGCCAAAAAAGCCAACACAGTTCTAGGCTGCATCAACTGAGGGATAGAATCAAGATCACAGGAAGGGTTAATACCACTTTATAATCCTTTGGTAAGGCCACACTTGGAATACAGCATTCAGTTTTGGTCACCATAATGTAGAAAAGATGTGGAGACTCTAGAAAGAGTGCAGAGAAGAGCAACAAAGAGGATTAGGGGACTGGAGACTAAAACATATGAAGAACGGTTGCTGAAACTGGGTAGTCTAGTTCGATGAAAATAAGGATCAGTGGTGACATGATAGCAGTCGTCCAATATCTCAGGGGTTGTCCCAAAGAAGAGGGAGTCAAGCTATTTTCCAAGGCACCTGAAGGTAGAACAAGAAGCAATGGGTGGAAACCAATTAAGGAGAGAAAGCAACTTAGAACTGAGGAGAAATTTCCTGACAGTTAGAACAATTAATCAGTGGAACAGAAATTGCGTTCAGAAGTGGAACTTTCTAAGAAGAGATTAGACAATCATTTGTCTGAAGTGGTGTAGGGCTTCCTGCCTAGGCAGGGGGTTGGACTAGGAGACCTCCAAGGTCCTTTCCAACTCTGTTATTCTATTCTATTCTATCCTAAATGTTGAATAAACTTCCTCTTCAAGCAGTGACTTTAGTATTATTTTTATGCGAATCCTGGCTCAATCCTGGACCAAAATGTTCTTCTGACAAGCTAGTTGGGGATTTTGAAAGATAGAGTTCAAGCTCTTGAGGGGTTCCAATCAAGAAGACCTTCCACGTGGCCAGGTTCCACTTGCTCTTAAATCCAAAGGGCCACCAGAACCTCATAGCCAGGCATGTGAATCAGCTGTATGGTTGTGACGCAGCAAGTAACGCAAAAGGTGAGCTGATCTGGCCTTTGAAGGTTTCTACACCTACCACCCATCTCACCAAGCTTCCAACCCTTCAGGGGCAGAAGGAAAGCAGGGGGGGCAGACTCCACCTTTGCTCTTCAGTCCCTGGGAAGCAGGGGAAATCTGGAGGATAGTAGGAAGTCAGAATTAAACCAGGATGCCTCGCACAAGCTGCCTGCAATTTCCCCTTCGTATTTCGGTTGAACGATTTCATTGTAATTCTGGAAAGAGGAGAAACAAATCAAAGCGTCAGAATTGGGAGACTCTCCAGGACACAAATTGGCTTGCAAATCTCTGCTCATCAGCAGCTCTGCAGGGGTTTGGTGGTCGGCCTCTTCTCCAAATCACCCGAAGGCAGGAGAAGAAGCCGTGGATGGGAACTGATCAAAGAGAGAAGCAACCTGGAACTAAGGAGAAACAATGAACCAGTGAAAGAGCTTGCCTCCAGAAGTTGTGAATTCTCCAACAATGGAGGTTTTTAAGAGGAAATTGGACAACCATTTGTCTGAAATGGTAGAGGAACTTGCCGCAGGTTTCCCATCGAATGACTCGCTGCCCTAGACCCTCTGCAGTCCCTCTCGTCTTGCCAGAATGCCAGCGAGAGTGTTGGGCTGAAAAAAGGAGGGATACACACACTCGTGTTCTCCCCCCTCCCTCCCTCCCTCCCTCCCTCCCTCTCTCTCTCTCAAATGGCAAATCCAAGCAACCGCTGCTCGGAGCCCGTCCCATGCCTTCTCCCAAACCCCGCACCCCTTCTCTTAGCTACTTTCTGCCTTGTGATTGCTGTCTCCAGGCTGGCTGTCCTCTCCTATTATTGTGGAAGACATCTTATTGGGGGGGGGGGAAGCAGGCCTTTTTCCATTTCAAGGAGCTGCCGCTTCTTCCACTGCCTCCTCCCCCCCACCTCTTGGGAGCCAGATGCCCGCCAAGCTCTCCGCGGAGACTCACCCAGAGTTTTCACTGTGATTTGCCTGGTGAGGGGAGGCTGGTTGATGCAGACCAAATCCACATCCTGGTGCAGCAGGACCTAGTCTATCCGGCTGGTGTAGAAGGGGACGCTCATCTCCTTGGCCAGTTCTTCCGCCTCTTCCTGAGTGCGGCCCCAGAGCGCCTTGACCGCGAAGCCCTCATCCTTTAGAAGCGGGATGATGACCCAGGCGGTCAGGCTGGTGCCGAACACACCCACCCCGGGCAGCATGGTTGTTGCTGCTGCGGCTGCTTCTGCCTGCTTCCCTCAACCCTCACCTTTTTCCTCCCCTTCCTCCTCCCCTTCCTCCTCCTCCTCCTCACTGCGATCTGGATGCCCGATGTGCCTTCCTTTCCTCCGCATTCGGCCCTTTCGCATGAAGCCTCAAGATTACGAGCAATGCAGGGTTGCTACGTTAAGGGCGCCCGGTCCCAACTGGGAACTGCTGCTGCTGCTGCTGCTGCTGCCGCCGCAGGGACCCAGCGGCACCCGATCCCTGCAGCAGTGGCTGGCTCTGCTCCCGGCTGCGGGCCCCTGCCGCGTCCAGCGCGTCTTCATCAGCAAGCAGGTTGCCTGCCCGGCTTGCTGCCGCTGCCCCTCCATAGCCAGGTTATCCCAAGTGGAGCTCCCCTCGCCTAGCTGCGTTGTGCACAAGTACGGGCATTCAAGGAATCCGGCAGTTTTTTTAAAAAAAACAACGCCGGATTCCTTGAATGCCTGCGCGTGTGTTCCACGCAGCTAGGCGCAGGGAGCTCTGGGTCGTGCACGTTTGGGTAATGTGGCCAGATTATAACATGGGGCGACTGACGATAGTTTGAGTGGGTGCGGCCGGTGCAAACTACCGTCAGTCGCCCCACGCTCATCAAAACAAGTCTGGGGAGAGTAGGTATTGGGCAGGAAGGCTTCTGGCAGCTCCCAGGCGGCGATCCCACCACCATCCGCCCATTCACTCACTACGCTACCCCGCCCATGCTTGTCACTTACTCCACCATCTTTTGGGTGAGTTTGGAGAAGCGGCGGCCCCGGGAGTCAGGAGAGCCGGGACAGGCTGGGAAGCGGACAGAGCCGGAAGGGGTCCTGCGGAGGAGTCTCCGGCCACTGCACTCGCCTCGTCTGCCGGCCCCTGAAGTGCGCGGGGATGCTTTGGTGGAAAGGCACTGCTTCCAGACCCCGCCGAAGGCCACACACACACAGGTGGCTCTTTTCGGAGAGGCAGAGGCTTTCCCACGGCTTGTCTGGGTGGAAGTGGGGCTGGAAAGGCGAGCTCGCTCCCCCGCCCATCTGCCTGCTCACTCGCTACGCTACCCCACCCATGCGAGCGGCAGCGGATGGGCGTGGGCGCGAGCGATCGAAGAAGGCGCCAGAATTAAAAAGCGGGATCTATTGAGAACGGCTCGGGACGCAGGAAAAATTATGAAAAAGCATGCCTGTCCTGCCAAATGCGGGACGTCTGGTCACCTTACTGTAAAGTGGTATGTAAGTCTAAATGCTATTGCTATTGCCATTGCTATCTCATGCTGCATCCAGCAAACTGTAAGGGTGAATCTGATTGCTCTTGTGAAAGATTTAAATTGATCATTTTTTCAGGGTTTTGTCCTACGGGATTGGGCGGCATACAAATTTATTAAATTGCTAAATTGCTAATTACAAATATCTTGGTAGTCACCGATTAACTACTCCTTGTTTAAAAATAGTACTCAGAACTTAGAAAGAAAAAAGGCACTGCTAATAGAATTGGGTCTAACCTGTGTTGAATGCTTTCAGAGCATTAATAAAATATATTTCTGATTCTACATGGCTATCTTTTGGTTTAACACTAAAAGCATAAACAGATCTTTCAAAAGTGTTTTACTGTGCCAACCTTGCATACTGTGATGAGAGAAGTTTCAGAAATTAAATTAGTGTGAAAGAAATTCTTCAACTCCTATTAACACTTCAATTTAATCTCATCTTGTAATAGTAGCAGTTCATTAAGTCTCCACCTGTTCAGTTTAGGATTTTATCTATTTAATTTTACAAGTATTGAGTGATGATCTGTTCATGTTGAATCTACTTCAAAGATCTTAGTGAGTAATGAATTGGACAGAAAAAGATAAAAATAATATGAAACAGCTTCAATTTTTGGAACTAAATGAAGTTTGTCAAAAAAAATTGAACTTTATTCACCCAAATACAGTGAAAAATAAAAACCATGGAAATAGTTAAATATGAGAGATCCTTGGTGCTCTCTGAGCTTATGCAGACATTTCATTACTCTAACTAGATAACATCATCAGTGCTAGTCAAAATAGTTAGATAATCAGATACAGAAGAGATGAAATGTAAAAAATATCACCACTCTTTGGGACAGAAAGAAACACATTTCTATAATGAATATGTTATGCAGCAATTTGCCAAGTATTTCTTAAAATCTTATTTATTTATTTACTTGTTTGTTTATTTATTAAATTTTTATGGCACCTATGTTGCCTATGAGGTGATAGTAATCTGATCTAGCAAAAATCTAAATAGAACATTCCTTACAATTGATATTGTAATAGATCTACAAAAAGAGGTTCTTCTAAAAAGCAACTTATGTACCAACTTACTGGCTTTAATACAATTAAGAAAGTACTGTAAAAATAAATAAGAAAATAAAATAAAAAATTCTATTTAAGAATAATTATTTACCAATTTTTCTAGATGGACAAAATAAATTTGTGTTAGTTATAAAGACTGTAGCAGTTAAAATGAATATTCTTTCAAGACTTAATTTTCTTTTTCCAATGATTACACTTTTAGTGAAAAATCTGGTATATTTATTTAATAACTTTATTAAGGTATAAAACCATTGATACAAATAAGTAATGAACTATTGCAGTCTAATTTCAAGAATTTGCAGCTTCAAAGAAACAAGCTGGTATAGCTTGTTCTGAACTTCAGATTGTATTACCATGCTAGTTATCTTATACAAATTTCATGGATTACATTTTCTTAGAGTTCCAATTCTTCCATGAAAATCTTCCAAAATTGTTGCATAGATATGCAGTATATGAACTGATAGCAAAGCCTTTTTGCTTTACTATTAAACATCTCATTGTATATAGATAAATATTTTCTCAGTAGAAAATTAGGGACTGTAATGAAGACATAAGGTCCTTTTGCATATATGGTAACAATATTTAAAACTCAGCAGTACTGGAAAGTAAGCTATTATAGAATGGATTTTTTTTAATAGTTGTAATCCTATTCCATCCTGAAATATTGTTGGAAGAAATATCCAGGTCCAGGTTCAAGTTGAGAGAAAGGCAGTGGAGATAAAATGGAGGCTGGAGGCTGATTGAAAGAAAAAGTTCCTTTTATTGATGAAGCAGAACTACCAACTGCACATAATTCTGGGAAGTTGACAAAATGGAGTTGAAAATGGGTGGGTTTTTATACTTTCTTTGGACTTTGTATTTCAGCATCCTGTTCCTATGCAAGAATATGTTCTTTAATATTCTGTTGGTTGTTTGGTTGATTCCTATGGGGGTCATGTAGGAGTTGTATAGGGGTCATAGCTGGCTCTAAAGACAAAGAGGAAATGCAAATCCTAGGTGTTTGCCTGAGCTAATTTTGTCAACCTTTTGTTTGTTGCTTATCTGTATTTTTGTCTTGACCCAGTCTTTTTGAATAGATTACCAAATCTGCATTTCTAAAAGCTGGCCTCCTCAGTTTCTGCTTGGGGCAGGGAAACTGGGACTGGTTTCTGCCTCCCTTGACATTTTATTTTAATTTCTCCAGGAAAATATTTTATCCTGCCTTTTTAATATTTCCCAAAATATTTCATTCTCCTAGAGTGGGGCGGCTTCCTACCATATTATTGAATTGCAGTAAATGATATATTCTTTCAAAAATATACTGAACTGGCATTGTATATTTTAATGGCTGCAAGGATTTTATACACTTACTGTTGGAAGAGAGTACAGCAGAGCAGGGCAGGGCAAAACATTTGAAAAAGCATCCATTAAGATTACAAGTACAAATAAAATTCTCCAAACCGTTTTGGAAGCTAAAGAAAGAATACGTTTGTATGAATAAGTTAATGAGAATGATGAAAGCCTAGGAATACAGAAAACCTACAATAGATGTTTAAGAATTCTGTTTTCCCCAACCTCAAGACATTCCAAGCAGTAGAAAGTATTCCCAGTTCTGTTACTTATGCAATGCTGAGTTCAATCGGCCAACATATGCCAAAGCAATTCTCCAAGGACTTCAACCCTCTGCTCGTTTCAAAGAACAGCTTAATTTCTTCTTCTTACAGCCTAAGTCCAATCAAATAAAAGAGCTGTTTATATGGATTTGATTGCTATATAAAAAAGAGCTCCCTTCCTCTTCTCCTTGCCTTAGCCGAATGCAAAGCTGATATTTTAATATAACATGACATTTCAATGAATCCCACTATACATTTTAGGTATTTCTGCCAAGACATTTTTGTAATGATTCTTTGCTGACAGGTGCATGGAAGGATTATTAGATTAGATTGCCTGCTTTTGCTTTCATCTGTGACTTGGACTGGAGGCTTTCGAACGTATTTTGCTAAAAGGAATGCCTTGTGAGATCAGAAGTGATTGAAAATGCAGCACACCTTTTCAATTCTCTAAGGAGAGATCAACCAGGACACAACCTGGCAGGTAATTTTTGCTGTTTATTTCACTCTTTTTATCAGCCATAATAGGTTTACTTCCATGAATCTAATACACCAATAATGCTTTCAGAGGAGAGATAGTTTCCATCCTCCTCTGCATTGAATAGACCTCTCTTTTTCAGTTCCCATTTCCTTCTCCCTGTATCGTTTCTCATGATTAAAAGAATTACAATACATTGAAAAGGAAAGCTGTAGTTGTGTCAAGCATTTCAAGAGATCCAGTTTGATAGAATAGGATAGGATAGGATAGGATAGATAAATAAAAAATAAAATAGAGTACATTAATCAATAATCACTTAGTGATAGTCATAGGTTACTAATAAGCAATCAAATCATACTAGGAAACAAGTAAAACAATATAAATTGTAAAGATACAATCAACATGGTTATAGTCATAAGTGGGAAGAGATAGATATTAGGAAGGATGAGAAGAATAATAGTAACACAGTCTTAGTAAATAATTTGACAGTGTTGTGGAAATTAGTTGTTTAGCAGAGTGAGGCATTTGGGAGAAAACTGTCCTTGTGTCTAGTTGTTTGGGTGTGCAGTGGCCTACAGCATTGTTTTGAGGGTAGAAGTTGAAACAATTTATGTACAGGATGTGAGGGGTCTGTAGATATTTTCACAGTCCTCTTTTTGACTCATACAGTATACAGGTCCTCAGTGGAAGGCAGGTTGGCAGTAATTGTTTTTTCTGCAGTTCTAATTATCTGTTGAAGTCTGTGTCTGTCTTGTTGGGTTACTAGCCACCAGGAGAGACTCTAAGTACTAGTCTGCTTTGGGCATGAAAGCCAACTGAATGACCTTGGGAAGTCCCTCTCTCTCAGCCCAATCCACCCCACAAGATTGTTGTTGCAGGGAAAATAGAAGGAAAAGGGAGTATTGTACGAGTTCATTGTCGTGAGTTATTTATTAAAAATAATAAAGTCAGGATTTTTTTTTTCATTTCTCCTAAAAGGTCTCTAAAAGATACAAGCCACTTTATGCTGATTTTCTTCAGCACTTCTGTGGCAATGGTTCTAAGGTCCCAGGGTCTTGAATTTTACAGCACCACTGTACATGAAAGCATAGAATCGCAGAGTGGGAGAGGAGAGGGTGAGGGAGGGGGATTGGTTCACATTCATTGCAGATTCAGAATCTCTCCAGCTTGTGACTGTCTAACTTTCTCTTTAAGCTTCTCGCAAAATAAAACCATCGCACCTGTAGGTGGTTGGATTCATTATCAAAATACCCTGAAGCTTCTCCTGATCTTTAACTGAAACCTACCATTATGTCATTTAACTCATCCAGCCTGCAGAGACAGAGAAAATGCATTTGCACACTTCAGAGTGACAGAAAGCCTCTAAAAGGATCAGTTCTCTAGATCTACACCATCTCAAATTCCTCCAATGTTTTCTACCTTCTTCTGAATCTGTTCTGTGCTATAAAAACAAGTATAGATAAACAGCCAGCCACTTACAATTACTGCAAGGCAAAGAATTTGCATTTTTATCTCCTGGTTCTCATTCAATTTGATGAAAGAGAAATTGCTTCAAAATGTGGTTTGTTTTTTTTTCAAAATAAGGATGATTATCATGTAGATACTTTCATGGAGAAAATGTGCTGGTCTTTTATTTATTCAGTTATGAGATACTCCAAGGCTATAAATGATTTTTTTCTGTCTTTTACTTTATAACCATTTCTCCAACAGTCTGCAGCCTTCTCTGCTTCTTACGCATTTGAAATCCCAAAGAGGTAACTCCTCTTATAAGTCTTTCTCAGGATTGGTGCTTCTGTCACTGCTTAATAGCACTTAGTCTTATATACCACTTTACAGTGCTTTACAGCCCTCTCTAAGCAGTTTTACAGAGTCAGCATATTGTCCACCAACAATCTGAGTCCTCATTTTACCCACCTCGCAAAGATGGAAGGCTGAGCCTGGTGAGATTTAAACTGCCAAATTGCAGTCAGCTGGCAGTCAGCAGAAGTAGCCTTCAGTACTGCACTCTAACCACTGCGCCAATATGGCTTAAGAAAAAAATATAGGAAAATTTCTCTTCCCTCTTGAAGAAAATGGAAAAATTGTTCAGCAAACTTCCCTGTCCTCCAATTGGATGGAGAATTTTGAAAGGCTGTTTATACCCCATTTTCCTTGCAAAAATTAAAAAAACAACTTCAGATCACTAGAAAGGACAATGTTATGAGCTCATTAGAAAGAATGGAAATCTTACCCAAGAATATTAAGGAAATCCTGGAGCCAATAAATATGATGCCTCTTCCCCCATACAGTCCTTTTTTTATTTCTCTCTCTCTCTTTGGGGTGGAGGTGTAAATATATGTCATCAAACAGTGACCAACTCCCATATATAAAATTCAAGAGTGGTTTTGTGTTTCGGTGTCTTTTTAAAATTAATCATGAAAAAATATGTGCAAATAATCTTTTTTTTTCTGCCAATGCAATTAAAATAAACAAAGAGATTAAGCATATGGCTCTCAGATTTCACTGTGCTATTAAAAAAGTCAAATTTAGCTAAATTGATTTTATAGCTATTCTGAAAAATTACCATTTTAACTGACGATTATGTTAAAATACAAATTGTCTACAGGAATTTTATTCTTTGGAATAAAATACTTTGACCTTAAGCTTCTTTATGGCAAAAAGAACTTTAAAATATGTATCAATACCAAAACAATTTATTACCAAAATAACAAAAAGGATTTTGATCAGTTGGCTGTGCTTTCTTGGCTCTCAAAGGAATACATGGTAGTTGTTAAAAGTTTTTCAAGTGAGGTAAAAATCATTTGTTTGCTGCAAATATAAGACAATCAATGTAAAACACACAGAATGAAGTAGACAGTATAATGGGGGAAACTGTTAAAAGAGGGGGGCAGTCTCTAAATTCCTGGTAGGTGTAAATTTGTGTTTTAGGTGTTGATAACTCGATACATTGCACTAATGTTAAATGTGTTGATTACAATTTTCATGATTCCAGGTAGCATATCAAGTCAGCATGATAAATTATGATACACACAAAGACAGAAATTCTACACTGCAAGATCCAGATAATTTTTTTTATCCATGCCCGTTATTTATTTATGTATTCATTTATTAAGTATATTAAATTGCTATTGCTATTGCTATTGCTATTGCTAAATGCATAAAGACTTTAAAGACTTTAAACCCTCCTCCTCTTTCTTCTAACCTTTCATATTCATCTAGAAGTTCTGGAGACAAGTAGAACTAAGTTTTATTTGGAATTGTAAAGAGAGTAGTTCTCTGTAAGATCTGAAAATGTAATAAAGCCAAATCCCAGATGGCACAAACAAATGAACTTAAATTAAACAAATAGCTGTTCCCCTAAACTCTTTGGTTGAATGCACAGAGGTCAGAAAGAATAAGTGGAACCTATATAGCCATTCACTGTCCCCATTCTCTCTTCATTTTCCAAGTCATCTCATGGACATGCAACTGTCCATGCAGGAACTGTACAGTAGTGGGTTCTGCCAGGTCATATGTGTCTGGAGAAGGCTCTAATGCTGGGAAAGGTGAAAGGATATCCAGCAGCAAGATGGATGGAGCCACTTATAGCTGCCATGGGTAAACCATTGGGAGACCTGGAAAACCATGTTAGCAATAGATATGGAGAATATCTATCTTTATAGTTACTAAGAGTCAACAATGTGTTGATGGCACATAGTCAGTCAAAAGGGTCGTGTGCAGATATATCCTGGATAAATTCAAAGAAATTAAACTAAAAGGTAAATCCTTAAGTACTATATATATATATATATTTATATATATATATATATATATATATATATATATATATATATATATATATATGTGTGTGTGTGTGTGTGTGTGTGTGTGTGTGTGTGTGTGTGTGTGTGTGTGTGTGTGTGTCTGTGTGTGTCTGTGTGTGTGTGTGTGTGTGTGTCTGTGTGTGTGTGTGTGTGTCTGTGTGTGTGTGTACACACACAATACAATACAATACAACAATATTTGTGCTGATAAATAAATAAAGGGAGACTAGTATTTCAAGCTATTTAGCTCTCATCAGCTAGCCATACCCTTACTGGGATTTGAACCTGGGCTATATTACATACTAGGCAGACATCTTAGCCATTAGGCCACAGGCTCTTATCCGTTATCAGCAAAGCCAGGGTGAAAGGTATCTATTAGATTTTTTGTTGTTGTTGCACAAATACAACAAAATGTAACAAAAAGGCAACAGTAAAAATATTGGGTTTCTGCCTGGATGGTCTCTTGTGACAAGCCGAAGGACAGAGAATGGAAGTAGTGATCTTCCTCCCATATTTGGGCATACCGGGGGTTGTAAAAAAAAACAAAAACTATATATATATATATATATATATATATATATATATATATATATATATATATATATATATATATATATATATATATATATATATATATATATATATATATATATATATATATATATATATATATATATATATATATATATATATTATGTGTTATATATATATATCTCACTGTTGTGGCCCAGCAGGAGCTGTTGGAGCTGCAAACAGACTCCGACAGCGAGGGGCCCTACGAGTCGGCTCTGGAAGATGTGGAGGACCCTGAACAGGGTTCCGACTCTGAGCAGGGACCAGAGAGGTTGGTTGGCCACCAGGAGGCATCTGAGGCATGGAGCAGCAGTGAAAGCCAAAGGGAGTGTGCTCCTGACGTCAGGCCTTGGAGCAATGGGGAGGAGACAAGGCAGGTGGTCCTGGCAATGGCGGGCAGATAGATGCAGAGAACAACTACGCAGATACAAAAGATAATTGGACCCAGGTGGTTGTAATTAGGCTCCTCTCAAGATAGTATATTAGGAGAGACTTTGGGAGGAGGCTGTTTGCGGGATTCAACTTAATTAACAATGCTGGAGAAGCTGTTATCTGTATCTGTCAGAGTCTGGGTTGCTGCCAAGGTTCTTTATCTGTTTGTTCGTGTTTGGGGTTTCAGCCACCAAGATTTATAGTCCTGCTAATAAAGTGTTGTGGCATTCCAGCTAAGCTTGTCTCAGCATTCGTTACTGGACAGAGGAGGGGGTCAGAACATATAACTATGGGAAGCTTAGCAGATAAAAGATATGAGATTCTCTCAAATATAAAATCAACCAGATTTTTATACCATAATTCCAGTTCCCAGAGGCACTGCTGATGTTGCTGTTAAATTTTAATTTTTACTTTGATATGGTAACAGTATTAAGTTAAGTAAAGTTTACTTGCACTTTGTACATTGTCATTGCACCTTGTACAACGAAATTAAATGCCATCTTCAGTGTACATTATTAACTATAAAAATCAAACACAAACACCTTGAACCATCCTTCAATTCTATACAATTGAATTGAAAACCCAATATTGCATTAGTACTGCACTATACACCACTATACACTAGAATTCAATATAGTATCCTTGTTTTTATTATCCTGCACTGTCTGCCAGATGGTAAAAGTTCAAAAAAATGGTGCCCAGGATGAGATGGATTTTTAAGAATCTTTTGAACTTTCTTAAGGCAGGGGAGCTACAAAGCTCTTCCAAAGAGGGGAAGGGAAAACCAATGATCCCCTGGGGAATAGAATAGAATAGAATAGAATAGAATAGAATAGAATAGAATAGAATAGAATAGAATAGAATAGAATAGAATAGAATAGAATAGAATTCTTTATTGGCCAAGTGTGATTGGACACACAAGGAATTTGTTAATGAATGACATTAACCTCTGAAGTGCTGTCCTATCTGCCACTGTGAAATTGGCAGACCATAAACAGATGTAATAAGTTAAAATAAATAAGTGCAGTGATAGAAGGCCACCAGCAGTTTTTCATTCAGTTGTTGTTTCTTGAGAAGTCTCGGGTAGTATAATCTCTGCTGGGCTCTTTTGACCAGTGCTGCAATGTGGGTGCCTCAGGTCAGGTCCTCTTTTATGCTAATACCCAGAAACTTAAAACTGGCCACTTGTTCCACTCGGTCTCCACTGTTAAGCAAGGGCTGGATGTCTGATCTATTCCTTCTATAGTCCACTATAAGCTCCTTGGTCTTATTGGTGTTAAGGACAAAGTTATTGTCTCCATACCACGAAAGTAACCAGTCCACCTCATCTCGATAGGCAGACTCATCCCCCCCAGAGATGAGTCCCACCACTGAAATATATGATAACTATGTTAACTAAAATTTAATATTAATTACATCAAATCTAATCCTGGTCCTGTGAAGGTATCCTCTGGCTTTTAACTCCAAAATATATTTTGGAGAGACACTTTTGGCTTATTCTTTTTCCAGTATTGTTTTACATTCCTAATTTGTGGTCTACAAGAATTTAGCAAACAAAACATGTTATTTACATTAACAGCCAATAAAATGTTTCCAGTCAATTCACAGCACAGGGACAAGGTTATTGATCGGTACCTTGTACACAATCAATAGATTGGTACGGGAGGTTTTCTGCCTTTTGCCTCTGCAGGACCAGATTGATTTGTTATAGAAAAGCTGCTAATTTGCAATTAAATGCCTCTTTTCATGAATTGCCTGCCCCAGGATGTTTGATCAATGAAAGCATTGAAAGAGGCGAGTGCACCATCTCCTATTTATAGGGCTTGATTACAATGTGTAGTCAAACTGCTAATAATGTTGCCAGAAAATATTTATTATTGTACAATACTGAATGTGCTAAAGCATTAAGGGCCAAATTAAATGTTCTTGCTGATTTTCCATTTGTTCCTTCCTTCCTTCTCTCCCTTCTCTCCCTCCTTTCTCCCCTCCTTTCTCTCACTCCTATATGTAACGCAACTTGAATGCATTTCTGCTCAGTTTAGTTCTCATGTGAATTTATGGCCACACGCAGTCCAGGACAATGTTCACATGTGGTTTGAATTTCCAGACATAGAATAGGAAAACCATGACTTATAGCTGTTTGTTTTAAATTTTTATTTGTGTGGCTCACTGTTGTAGTTATATTGTGTAGAACCTCATTGAAGTAAAGAGCTGACAATAAATGCAATTTGTAGACCAGTTCTAAGTTATGCTTTAATAGCCTTGTTTGGAAAATCCTTTCAAATTATGGTTCATAACCAAGAATGGGTTCAACAAAATACCAAATCATGATTCGGTATCATGTTTGAACACAACTTGTAGATTTCCTTGATATAGGGATGTAAAATAGGAGAGGGAAACTTAATTATTACAAATTGGAAAATTGCAGCCAATCAAGCAGACTTCTATTTGCAGACTTGGTATCTTTCTGCCTCTCAATTGCACAATCTTCCTTGAAATGGGTGAGAATCAACCAATCCTCCAGGAAGTTGCCTACAGATAGTCCTGACTTATGGCCATTCAAAGTCTGTGTGATCACGTATAGATTGCAGTGGCTTGCAGTCATACAATCATGATTTGTGACCTTTTTTTCTGATTTCCAGCAAAAACCACCATTGGGGAAGCTAGATTCACTTAATGACCCCATGATTCATTTAACAACCACCATAGAAATTGTTGTAAAATTGTCTCTGATTTGACCATGCAATAGAAATCCGAGTCCTAATCATAGTCATAAGTCAAGGATTTATGCATAAGAGTTTCTCAGTGACATGTGCATAAGCATTTAACAGCTCTAGTTTTCAATCGGACCATGTTTAATTCATGAAGTGATGTCATAAACAAGCACAACAACATCAAATTATTATCAAATAAGCATCCATCTCCCTTTTTTTTTGCACAGTATTAACAAAATAGATCTTTCGCATTCAGCAGTTCTTATATATCAGAGGTGTCAAACTCTCAGCCTGCAGGCTAGATGTGTCACGTGCTGGCCACAACTATGCCCGGTTTAGCAAAGGAGAAAAAAGTTTGATATTTCATGTGATGACACCATGTTGACGCAAGTTTGACACCCCTGTTATATATTGTTCACCCGTAAGTCACGTCATGTTGAAACAAGAGCAGAAATAACCATTAGCAATAGCAATAGCAGTAGACTTATATACCGCTTCATAGGGCTTTCAGCCCTCTCTAAGCAGTTTACAGAGAGTCAGCATATTGCCCCCAACAACAATCTGGGTCCTCATTTTACCCACCTCGGAAGGATGGAAGGCTGAGTCAACCCTGAGCCGGTGAGATTTGAACCGCTGAACTGCTGATCTAGCAGTCAGCTGAAGTAGCCTGCAGTGCTGCATTTAACCACTGCGCCACCTCGGCTTAGAGCCCCCAAGTAGGCCTGCCACTAGCATCCACATGTGGGGCAACATAAAAAGATTAGATTCCCTATTCAAAGTCAAACCTCATATCATTCTCTTGGCAATAGTGCAAAAAATGATTTTTTTTGCTGCTTTTTTGCTGTAGTTTTTAAAATCCCTGTACATTGCTTAGAATCAGTGTTGGGAGGTTGACAGCCAGATACATCATTTCAATTAAACAAATGAATAAATGAAATGATTTTTTTTTTGTTTTCTAAAGTTTCCTTATCACTTCCCATCCCAAAACTAACCAGATCTGAGATTGCTGAGGTTTTCTGTGGTCAGACACAGAGATGATATTCAGCCATTTTGGACCAGTTCGCCTGAACTGGTAGCAGAGATCGCAGATGGATTTCAGGAACAAATCTTTCCTTTCACTTCAATTTATGGAACGGAAAAGTGGCTTCAAGTTGGGGGCTGACATGATTGTGCCTGCAAAACAAAATTGCCAACCCAAGATGTAATTCAGTAATTCATCAAATTGTGCGTTATCCATTAAAGATGGGGATTGTAATGTTCTCTCTGGTCCTTAAAATATAAAATTGTATCCTAACAGCCAGGCGCATTATTTGTTTCTTGAAAGTGTAACAGCAAGCAAACATGGCCAGGATGCAGTATAACTCCCTAGTAATGGAGCCACAGAATGAACTAAAGTGGAATTTATGGGGTTACCAATCTATCCTCTATGAGAAAATGGATTTGAAGAACCACATAATTACAGCAATGAATTGTGCTTGAGGGAGGGAGGAATAAGCAGAGAGAGAGGGAGGCAAAGAAGTGATTTTAAAAGTTGCTTGAAAGCAACAGTGATTAATATTGAAAATCTATTTCTCATTTTGCACAGTCTTAGGAAATTTATTTATTTTTATTTATTTATTTCATCAAGCATGAATTAAATAACAGATGTAAGTATAGACATGATTATGAATACATGAAAGGAATATGAATATCAGGACAGGGACGGTAGGCACACTGGTTCGCTTATGCACGCCCCCTTACAGAGCTCTTCGGAATGCGGTGAGGTCGATAGTAGACAGTCTAAAGTTAAAGTTTTGGGAGGTTGGGGAAGAAACCACAGTGTCAGGTAGTGCAATCCAGGCATTGACAACTCTGTTACTAAAGTCATATTTTCTGCAATCAAGTTTGGAGTGCTTTACCATAAGTTTGTATCTATTGTGAGCTTGTGTGTTGTTGTGGTTGAAGCTGAAGCATTCACTGACAGGTAGAACATTATAGCAGATAATTTTATGTACTATGCTTAGGTTGGATCGAAGACGGCAAAGTTCTAAATTGTCCAAGCCCAAAATTTCAAGTTTGGTGGCATAAGGTATTCTGTTACGAGCAGAGGAGTGGATGACTCTCCTCGTGAAATATCTCTGGACTCGTTTGATTGTATTTATAGCAATAGCAGTTAGACTTATATACCGCTTCATAGGGCTTTCAGCCCTCTCTAAGCGGTTTACAGAGTCAGCATATTGCCCCCAACAACAATCCGGGTTCTCATTTTACCCACCTCGGAAGGATGGAAGGCTGAGTCAACCCTGAGCCGGTAGATTTGAAAAGTCGAACTGCAGAACTGCAGTCAGCTGAAGTAGCCTGCAGTGCTGCATTTAACCACTGTGCCACCTCGGCTCCCTATGTCTGATATGCAGTGTGGGTTCCAGACAGATGAACTGTATTCAAGAATTGGTCTAGCAAAGGTTTTGTATGCCCTAGTTTGCAGTTCAATATTCCCGGAGAAGAAGCTATGCAAGATTAGGTTAACAACTCTTAATGCCTTTTTGGCAATGCTGTTACAGTGAGTATCACATGGCATAATCCTTGCAGGGCATTCAACCATACATTGGTTTTATACATAGTTTTAGTATGGGCAAAAACTTGACCAGCATTGGTCAAAAGGCCTTAAGGGTCAACTAAGGAAAAAAAAGAAGCCCATTCTTCTAAAAGAGCATTGCTCTTTTGTTTGTATCTTTAAGCAACATCAAACAGATATTGTTTTCTTTCTGACAGTGCCTTATTTGTAACTAAGACTTAATTATGGAATATCAAGAGCCCCACATGATTCAGTGCCAGGCTATTACTCATTTTCCTCATTTCACTGCTTTATGAATGAGCAATAGAATATCATCCAACTTCATTGTGACACTTGCTATTCAGTAAGAAAACAGGGCACTAAAATCCTTCCGTATTCCTTCCTGCCAAGTACAGATTTCTCAACTCAATGAATTTATAAACAATAGGATAAGAGCAAATGGGGCTTGTCATTTAACTTGATTTGTGCTGCGACTTTCAAAATTAATTTGAAATGCTTCCTCTGTGCAAGAAGGCAGAGAGACATCTTTTGTTTTACACTTGTTGTGATGTTCTAGAAGTCAAACACTGGAGAGATTTCTTTGTTTTACCAGGAAGAAATGTATTTATCTATTCATTAGATGTGTGAGGTGCTATAGAAGGTAGACAAGCTGAACAAGTTTGCTTCTCAAATAGCAGCTCAGGGGCTAATTTAATTGGAGTTGTGGCACTGAAAGGAAAGGCTACCATCCATCATTGTTGTGTCCAAATCCCAGTCCAACACTGTCTACTCCCACACATATCTAAGCCCTCAAATTGTGCAATAAACTTTTTGAAGAGAAGATCTGATTAGGAATTCTAATCACACAGCTACATTTTCAAAATATTTCCAAAAACAGATTACTGCCATGATTTGCACGCCAGAATTTACGCAAATCCTTAAGGGAAAACAATGCATCCTTGGTCTTAATTTATTAAATAACTTTCAGTTTTGTAAATCCATAGATGTAGACAAGGGACATGGACAATTCCATCATGAAACTCAATCCTGGTTCTTTGGCTTGATCCAAAGAGAGATGAGAGATAAACAAGAATGATCAGTTGTATAAATAGTGGTATCTGGTTAGCGGATCACTTATTGTATGGCATTCCTATTTATTTATTTGCTTGCTTGCTTACTTACTTACCTACATGTATATAGCATGCTTGGATCTCCTTATAAATTAATTATTTACAAAGGCCCCTTGTCCCCCCAGCCGATGATGGTGTTGTGTGCAAGGCACACCAGCTCTGCCTCACCATTTACTACAAAGGGAAGGCAAGATTTTAAAATATCAGAAATGCAATAACATTTAGGGAGGAAAGCATGATTGTCACAGTATTAAGCCAATGAAATAGGTTTGCATATACAGTATCCATGCATACTGGAGGTTGATTGCAGAAATGTAGTGTGATTGTATTTTCATGAATTGACGTAAATAAATTATGCCATTCGTGGCTGTGCAATTCCTTTATTCCCAAGAACTGGAGACAGGAAAGTTGGAAATAAAAAAAAAGATGAAACCAATTTTGAAGATAAAGCTTTGAGTGACTTTTTTTCTCTCTCTTTTCTTTCTTTCTAGAGGAAAAAGGCTAAATTTACAATAAGTAAATGCACTACACTGATGTAGTTAAAAATGAAAGAAAATAAGCAGACTAAAAATGGATGTTATTGATTATTTTGTTTTCTTTACATTCGTCCCCTTTTTCTTTCAAAGAGATAGCATCTGCTGCCTATAACACTGAAGTTATCTGATCAATTGATATCACACATTTAGTTTCCTTTTTTATTGTAACAGTTTTGCAACCTGTACAAGTTTTCCTCCCAATAAAAATCCAATCTATTGGATTTAAACTAATAGATCATTTATTTTGAAACTGCCTAATTGATTTCCCATTGATCTGAATAATAACCAATGGAACACAATCCTTTATTTTAATCTAGGATGTTTATCTGTGCTCATTTGTTTTAAGAGAAAACATGCGGTAGCTATGAATAATAATGGCACAATAGGCCACACACAACTGATAGGAAAGCTGCAATCATTAAACCTCCGAGGTAAGGTCTCCAGAGGCCTGTGTTTGGCTGTTAAAATTCAGCATGCAATCATGGCAGGATTTCCTGCTGCTTTTCAGTGGGAAACTAAGGAAGGGAAATATTTTAATTCTTTTTATTGGCTTAGTGCACTGAAAAGAACAAAAAAAATGAACCTTTTTTTGAGAATGCTAAAAAAAATAGTCTTGTTGTTTGTGCAATGTTTGGCATTATGTCAAAAATAATTGTAAAGAAGAAAGTACTGTAAAGGCTCAGTGTCCAAAAGTTGCCCACCTCAATAGCAACAGCTAGTGATCTCTGTTTTGATAGATATTCTAGTTCAACTATTATCTTCTATTAGAAGCCGTGAGCAAGTATATATCATTCTGCTCTCAAAAGAGAAATGAAATTACATAATGCACTAACCAGAGCACTCAGATGAACAGAATTATTAAACAACTAATCTTCTATGTACAAATTAATTTATCTTAACAGATTGACTGGCAAGAAATTGAAACAAGGACCTAACTAAGTTCTGCTTAATATGATGACCTTCACATTTGTTTCTGTTGTAGGGTTTTTGTTTTTTCTTTTGCTATTGTCATGCCCATCAACATATAATTTGTGTATATACTGTTGTTGTCTGGCCCACAACTAGTGGCTGAGGCCAAATACCAATCTTTATTGTTCAGAAACTGATCTGAACCCTTTAAGAGATCCATCTTCCCATTAACTCTTATTTCCCAAATAAGTGCATCCTGGGAAACCAGATTCTATTTCTTTTAGCATTCTGAGGAACTAGAAGCACCAGGAAAAATCCTGTTCTGACCTAGGCTTCTCAAAAGCCAAATCTTCATCCCAATAAAACCCCTTTTGTTTAGTTTAAAGTGAATTCCTATTTAGCAAAGTCCCGGCCAACAGTCTTTCAAGAGATTTCACAACTCTATCAGGCTTGGAGAGCTGACAGATCAATATCTTCCAAATGCCACTCTGTAGCAGACAATACTTGGCAAGAAGTCAGGAACAGATCTTCACCCTAATGAATTGAACTAATTGTCTCCTGCAAACTCCACTCCCCTTTCGCTCCTCTTTATTCCCTATGGGAGGGGCCATTCACTGTCCACCTGTGACTTTACTCCTAAATCGACCCTTGTTCCTTAGCTGTTCTCTTCTCCTGGCAGCTCTGTGCATGCACACACTGGGAACAGGTTCCAGCTGTTCCTCTGCCCCATGATGTCCAACTATGAAGGCAGCTGATAATTGTCAGTCGGCCTTGGCCCCATCTCTGCCTCTGACACAGAGCACTCACCAGAGTAATCCCCAGACTCCAGGACTGGCCTATTTTCCTCCTCAGCCTCCTCACGGTCTGAGTCTGCCACCAGCTCTGATGGCGGCTGGCGGGCTACAACAAATCCAGTCTAATCCATGATACATGTTCATCTCAGGACAAAATTCCACCTTCCATATACACAGCATCACGGGTGAGATTTAGATTTACCCGTATTTGTTCATTGTTATGCTCGCCAGCCATTCAACACAACTTATTTTGTGTTGGGGTCTCACTGTATATATTTCTATTTTTAAGTTTCACCCATCCTGCTCCTTTAATAAAGAACCCAGACCTACGCACACAGTCTGGCTTACTGGGGGATAGGTGGATTTAGCTACATGTCAAGCTGCGCACAGGTAATGTGTAGCAAGGACAGAACAGCTATCATACACAAAAAAGCAAAGGTCAAAGACAACTGATAGCAAAATGCAAAACAAATTCAAGTGACAGATTTTGACATCTGTTGTCCTGTAATTTAAAAAATTTAGATCCTCCCCACACTGATTATTTGATCCTTACATTTTATTAATGAAAGATGAATTCAAAAGCTCACATATACACAAGTTGCACTGAGCTGTGGTAGCACAGTGGTTAGAATGCAGTACTGCAGTCTACTTCTGCTGACTGACTGCAATTTGGCAGTTCAAATCTCACCAGGCTCAAGGTTGACTTAGTCTTCCATCCTTCCAAGGTCGGTAAAATGAGGACCCACATTCTTGGGGACAATATGCTGACTTTGTAAACAGCTTAGAGAGGCCTGTAAAGCTCTATGAAGCAGTATGTAAGTGCTATTGCTGTATAATTGTAGTCTCAGCACATCTCTAAGGTGCCAAGTTGGACAATATTGAGCTGAATTATCTCAAAGAACCTACTCCAGGCTATGATTTTAGTTTCTGAGCAAACATTTATTTTAATCATTCCAATTTTTCACAGTCATTGAAAAGTGATGAATTGGATTTGACAAGTTCCTCTATCTTCTTTTTTCTCAGGACATGTTGGTCCTTCTTTATATTTAAACAGAAAATTAGAATAACTACAGCAGGTTGTAGGATTACCATATATTTTGGAGTATAAGATGCACCTTTTTCCCCCAAAAAAGAGGGTGAAAATCTGGGTGTGTCTTATACACTGAATTTTTGGTCTCCTAAAACCCAACCCCCTTTGCAAAAATGGACATGCAGAGGGTTTGGGAGGCCTGCAAAGTGCTCCTGGGGGCTGGGGAAGGCAAAAATGAGCCCATTTTGGCTTGTTTTTGCCCCACCCCAGCCGCCAGGGCCTCCTAAAGCCTCCTAAAAACTATGCATGCCCTTTTTTTGGCAAAAAAGGCCCATTTTTACAAAAAAATGGGCTGTTTCTTGCTCATTTTTGTCACACACACCCCAGCCCCCAGGAGCACTTTGCAAACCTCTGAAACTTTCTGCATGCCCTGTTTTTCACAAAAAGATAAGGCACGCAGAGAGTTTGGGAGGTCTGCAGAGTGCAAAAACTTTTTTAAAAAATTTACCTCTTCAAAATCTTGGTGCATCTTATAATCTGAAAAATACAGTAAACCACCAGAAGCCCATTATCCAGTCTTCTAAAAGAAGGAACAGTATTTACTGTTGAACTTATCTAAGATCCACTGCTACATGCAATCACTATATTTAAGCCCACAATATCTTAATATAGATAAAACCGTCTAAAATACTTGAAGAGATTCCTCTGGGGAAAATTGAGATACAAATATCCGTGTTTTCTTTGAGGAAATGTTGAAATACAAATATTACAAAAAATGTTACACACATATAGATAGAAGCTATTTCTCTTTCTAATGGATAAGCACAAATTGAAAATACCAGGAGCTTTGTGTCACAAGCATTTAAAAAGATTTTTTGCCCTCCCCATTTCTGTATTCTTCCTTTTAAAAATTAATTTAGGTGCATTTCTAAAAATCTATCATAATTATGCCTAAATATATTTTGTAAATGCTGAGGCTTGCAAATCAATAGTCAAATCTTTTTTTTCTTTTGGCAAAATAGTTAAAATGTCTTACAGGCTCTTCCAACAGATGAAAGCCAAATTTTCACAGGTGATATCAAGGGCTTTTATCCTAAATGGCAATTTGCACTACAAAGTAGACTATAAGGGATTTATTTCTCTCCCTCAGCCCTTGGTTTGGGTTTGTCATGGCTTCTTCTCATGGTTTATTAGAACTGCCTGAATAGTCTCTTGTCACACTGTCTAGTATAGTTTACTGTCAATGTATATTTTAATGAAAAGAAGGACCGGGGGAGACATGATAGCAGTGTTCCAATATCTCAGGGGCTGCCACAAAGAAGAAGGAATCTATTAGATACCAGAACATTGGTAATAGTTTATACCAAGGTCCTTTGTTCCGGCAGGAACAGAGATTCAATCAACACCATATGAGACGAAAGCACTGTGGAATTCCTTAAGGAGTTCAAGGACATCTTTGGCACCTGTACAGGTAAGTATGAGGGGACTCCAATATCTTTTAACTTGGACCCCAATGTAGCCCTCATCAGGCTAAAACCCAGGAGAGTACTTTTCGCTCTCCACCCTAAAATTGATTTGGAATTAGACAAATTGATTGGGCAGGGAATCCTAGAGCCGGTAGATCACGCATGCTGGGAGACCCCTATAGTGACACCTGATGGGCTGTCTGCACCTGCGCGGATTACAAGTGCACGATAAACAAAGCTTTGCAGCAAAGCACTTATCCTGTACCCATTGTACAGCATTTACTGCACTCATTAGACCCCGGAAAAGTTTTTGCAAAATTAGATATGGTGCAGGCATACCAGCAGTTGCCTGTAGATGGCACCACGGCGGAGGCCCAAACCATTGTGATGCACAGGGGTGCATTCAAATGCACCCGCCTTCAATTCGGAGTTACTATCACCCCTGGACTGTTCCAAAGCATCATGGAATGGCTTTTGCAGGGGATTCCAGGAATCGTCCCCTACTTTGACGACATATTGGTATCCGTGGCACGACAAAACCGCGCTCGACTAAAGCGCGCCCGATTAAACCGCATCGCTGACATCATCAACAGGGCGACAACAGCGAGCGCGGAGAAAGAAGGGCGCTTTAAATAGTGCTTTGAAAGCAAGCCAATTCAACTTAAGGAAAGGGTTAGCTTTAGGGTTAGCTTTAGGGTTAGCTTTAGGGTTAGGTTAAGGGTTAGGGTTAGGTTTAGGGTTAGGTTTAGGGTTAGGTTAAGGGTTAGGTTTGGGGTTAGGTTTAGGATTAGGTTTAGGGGGGTTAGGTTTAGGTTTAGGGGTTAATTTTAGGTTTAGCGTTTACAGCGTGCTTCTGTCTCCGCGCTGTTGTCACCCTGTGATGACGTCAGCTACGCAGTTTCGTCGAGCGTGCTTTAGTCGAATGCGGTTTTGTGGTGGAACCATTGGTATCGGCTGCAAATAAGGTGCAATAATTTAAAAGATTGGGAACTGTTGTGGCCAGAATCAGAGACAAAGGCCTCCACCTCAAAAAAGAAAAATGCTAAATTAACGTGCCAAGGGTTGAATTCCTAGGGTACGTCATTGACAGTTCTGGGATTCACCTAACCAACAAAAAAATTAAGGCAATCCAGGACACCCCTACACCTCACAATCAGACTGAACTGCAGGCATTCTTCGGGCTCCTTAACTTCTACAGTGTTTTTCTCAAGCAGAAAGCCATGGTTGCTGAGCCTTTGCATCAGCTTCTCAGCAAAAATGGCAAGTGGTCCTGGGGCAGAGCTGAAGCAGTCGCATTTGCCATGGTGAAGAAACTGCTATCAGCAGACAGGTTTTTGGTCCAATATAGCCAGACCCTGCCACTTGTCCTAACGTGCGATGCTTCCCCGTTTGGCATAGGAGCCGTCCTCAGCCACCGCATGCCCAATGAAACCGAGGCGCCCATCGCCTACTACTCACGAACATTGTCTGCTGCTGAGTGGAACTACAGCCAACTGGACCATGAGGCTCTGGCTGCAGTCGCCGGCGTGAAACAGTTCCATGAGTACATCTACAGCCGTGACTTTGAACTTATCACGGACCACAAACTATTGCTGGGATTGCTGGCTGGGGACCAACCTACCCCTGCTTCTTTGTTGCCATGACCAGATGGACAATCTTTCTCGCGGTCTACAGTTATCACCTCGTCCATCGACTTGGCTCTAACTTGGGGCATGCCAACACCTTGAGTCAATGCCCACTGCCTGAACTGCTTGCAGACCCTACCCCCAAGATGCCAATCCTCCTCATTGACTGTCTTGAGGCTGGTCCTGTCTTGTCTTGTGACGTCGCCCGCCACTCAGCAAAAGACTCTGCATTCCAACAGGTTTTGAACTGGATGTGGAGGGGGTGGCCCAAGGGGCCTGTGGGGTCTGAATTTAAAATGTTTTACTGCAAACGGGATGAACTGTCAGTAATATATGGTTATTTACTGTGGGGGGACCGAGTCGTTGTTCCACACAAATTGTGCATTGCAGTATTAGAGGCCTTGCACGTAGGGCATCCTGGAATTGTCAGGATGAAATCTTTGGCCAGGAATTAGATGTGGTGGCCCAACCACTGTTCCCTCTAAGGTGCGCGGCTGCACAGCCGCGCATGTGGCAAGAAAACACCGCGCAGCCGTTTCTAACTGCGCGCAGTGATTTCTGTCACAGGCTCCGGAAGCTGAGGGGAATATCTGCTGCCGCCTCCTCCTCCTCCAACAGCACTGCCGGATTTGCCGCCAACACTGCAGCTGAGGTGAAGCTGCCAAAGCTTCCGTCAACACCCCCACCCGTGGCAGTGGTGCCTCTCCCTCCACGCAGAGCACCTGAGCTGGCCCCCGCGTTATCCCTCCCCCTTTCTCCTCCGCCATGCTTTTGAGGAGCCATTTGGCCACGGGAGCTAGTAGGAAGGCGGCGGAGGGGTCGGGAGCAGGAAAAAAGGCCTCATGGCTTCTCAAAAGCATGGCGGAGGTGGAGGCGGCGGCAGGGGTAACCCAGAGCCCAGCTGAGGTGCTCCGAGTGGAGGGGGAGGCACCGCCGCTGCTGCCATGGGCGGGGGTGCCTGCGGGAGCTTTGGAGGCTTCACCTCGGCTGCAGCGCTGGGCAGCAAATATGTTGGTGCTGTTGGAGGAGGAGGAGGAGGCGGCAGCAACTATTCTAGTGGCTTGTTGGCATCTTCAGCGGCAGCCCTGCCCCCTGTGAAAAACACCGAAGATGGAGCAGATCCATGCAGATGACATTGCTGCAACATGACTGGAGGAGGAATTCTCGGAGTTGAAGTCCACAAGGCTTAAAGCTGTCAGGTTTGAAGACCCCTGGGGTTTTTTTCCTAAAGGGTTAGGGGTGCAAGGGTCTTGTAACTTGACAGCTTTAAGACTTGCATGCTTCAATGCCAGAGTTTCTGAGCCAACATGACTGGAGGAGGAATTCTGGGAGTTGAAGTCCACAAATCTTAAAGTTGTCATGTTTGAAGACCGCTGGGGTTTTTTTTCTAAAGGGTTAGGGGTGCAAGGGTCTTGTAACTTGACAGCTTTAAGACTTGCATGCTTCAATGCCAGAGTTTCTGAGCCAACATGACTGGAGGAGGAATTCTGGGAGTTGAAGTCCACAAATCTTAAAGTTGTCAGGTTTGAAGACCGCTGGGTTTTTTTTTCTAAAGGGTTAGGGGTGCAAGGGTCTTGTAACTTGACAGCTTTAAGACTTGCGTCCTTCAATGCCAGAGTTTCTGAGCCAACATTTTGGTTGCTAAGCAGGACCGTTGTTAAGTGATACTGATATTATATAACACTTTTAATTAAATGGGTACCTTGAATAAACATAACTTTGAGTTTCAAATAATACTGATTTCGTTGTTGTCTTAGGTGACATCTGTGAAAAAAATTCAGGTGCTCAGGCATGAAAATATGCCGCTCAAACACTATACTTTTCTGCTCACACTGAAAAAAAATTAGAGGGAACATTGGGCAGGGAGATAGAAGAATGGGTGGCTATCTGCACATCGTGCCAGGAGTCCAGACCAGCTCCCCCAGTGGGAGTGAACTCAAGAACCATGGTCTAGGGTGCACATAGATTTTGCTGGCCCTGTTCATGACCAGAGCGTTATGGTAGTTGTGGGCGCCTACTCGAAATGACTAGAAGTAGTCCTCATGACCTCTACCATGGCAGAAGCGGTCATCAAGGCACTACGGAGACTTTTCTCCACTCACGGCCTGCCCAATGTTTTGGTCTCTGACAATGGGCCTCAATTTATGGCCATGCAATTAGAGATCTATTTAGCAGCACAGGGAATCAGACATACCCTGGTCGCTCCATTCCATCTGGCTTCCAATGGGCAGACAGAGAGAATGGTGAGATCTGCAAAAGAAGCCCTATCCAGGATGGGCCCGGGAGATTGGCAACATGGGTTGATCAATTCCTCCTCATACAGCACATCACACCAAGTGCTACCACTGATAGAAGCCCTTCCGAGCTTCTAATGGGTCGCCGGCTCAGGTTC
Organism: Thamnophis sirtalis; assembly: GCF_051295495.1. NCBI lineage: Eukaryota > Metazoa > Chordata > Lepidosauria > Squamata > Natricidae > Thamnophis > Thamnophis sirtalis. Next base: position 31,038,749 of record NW_028261385.1, on the reverse strand, counting down.
CACTTAGGTTGGCTACACCCAAACTACTTTGCTGCATCGCGCCCAGATTCGACTGGCAAAATAAGAAACTTTAGTGTAGGGGATCAAGTTTATGCCCGCAACTATGCTGGGGAAACTCTTTGGATTCCTGCCATAGTAATAGGCATCACCGGACCTCGCTCTTACCTATTAGAGCTTGAGGACGGTCGAAATTGGAGATGGCACATTGACCAACTCCATGGCCGCATCTCCAACTCCAGTCTGAGGCAACGAAAGGTAACTCCTGCAAGAGTTAGCCAAAGCCCTACACTCCTTCCACAGATAACTCAATCCCAAAGGTACTGGGGCACTTATCTGAAATTGTTGCAGGCCCACAGTGAGTTCCAAGTGAATCGGCTCCAGAAAGTCTAGCCGCAGCCTGTGAGAAGTTCCAGGAGCTTCCACCAGGCAAAGCCATGGAGACAACAGGTCCATCCGACCTGACTGAAGAACACCCACCAACTGAACTGTGCAGGTCTGGCCAAGCCACCAGAAATCCCGCCTAAGTGCATGACTGCGTTACAAGTCGGTTGAGCCCATCTAAGAGGGGAGGGGTGTTACATACTAGAAACTTTGGTAATAGTTTACACCAAGGTCCTCTGTTCTGGTGGGAACAGAGATTCAATCTGATTGGTCGAAGGGTCTGACAGCTCCCTAGAAAAGGGCTGCTGTCAGACTGAACCTTCACTGGATTGTACATAGTTGATTTGTGCTAATAAAGAGCTGTTTGTTACTCTGAAGCCTGAGTGTTTATTCACCCAATCTAACAGAGTCAAACTTTTCTCCAAAGCACCTGAGGGTGGAGCGAGAAGCAATGGGTGGAAACTAATCAAGGAGAGAAGCAACTTAGAACTGAGGAGAAATTCCCTAACAGGTAGAACAATTAATCAGTAGAAGAATTTGCCTCCAGAAGTTGTGAATGCCCCAACACCGGAAGTCTTTAAGAAGATGTTGTATAGCCATTTGTCTGAAATGGTATAGGGTTTCCTGCCTAGGCAGGGGGTTGGACTAGAAGACCCCCAAGCTCCCTTCCAACTCTGCTATTGTATCTTGTATCACTGCTTGCAAAGGAAAACCAGAAAGTCCATGTTTGGCAACAGCCATGTTATGTTAATGGATTCATTTTCCATGTATCTAAAAAACTTGATCTCACTAGAAAAAAGATGGATTTGCATATAATATGAATTACAATCAAAGTTAGTCCCTTCAGTAGTGTTTCCTCAGTCATTTTAAGATAGGTGGAATTCAGCCCCCAGTCAGTGAGTTTGAAAAATACTGTCCTAGTTGATCAGAATAAATCTTTAGATCGGGTTATATTCTAAAATTTGAAAGAGGATTCAGAAGTCACATCAAAGATTAAAATTGATTTTGATAAGAATTTTAAAGTAGGGAAAAAACAGGTGAAAAGGTAATATTTAATTTCTGTCCCTCCTCAAACTCTTTAAACCCTACATTTCTACTGAGTGGAAGCTAACCCAAAGGATCTTATAAGATTAATACTTTTCTCTAAAGTATTTTAGGGCACTTGATGGTGTTTGATAAGGAGAGGCTAAAAAAGAGAAATGAAGTCACCTATCTATGTTTTTATTGCAAGATATACATTACTAAAGCCCCCTCAATGTGCTTTCTTTAGAAAAGGTATTTAATCTTACAAATTAAAGTAGCAATGGAATCCTTAGTGTTCCCTGAGCTTGGTTGTTTGGTTACAGATGTTTCATTAAGATCTCTGGTGGTACAGTGGTTAGAATGCTGTATTGCAGGCTAACTCATTGTTCACTGCCAGGAGTTCAATTCTGACCGGCTCAAGGCTGACTCAGCCTTCCATCCTTCCAAGATCGGTAAAATGAGGATCCAGACTGTTGGGGGCAATATACTGACTTTGTATTCCTTGGTATTTCCTTGTTTAGGGTATTGTTTTCTCATTGTTCGTCTGGTGTTAATCCTTGCTTATCTTGGCATAGGCTGTTGGAGAGACTGTGTTTTGATTGATCTTTTTGGTTGCTTCTTTTCTTTTTTCTTTTCTCTTTTGAGTGCTGTGTGCTGCTGTACTAAGATTTTTTTATATTAAAGATGTAATATAAAAAATTATATTGCCAGCATCGTTTAAGAGATCATGTACTTAAACATTATTTCTATTTTTGTGTATCCTGGTATATTTGTGTATAAATTGAATAGTTTGTAATGTAAACATATTCCCTTTACAACTTCTATATTAGGTAACTTGGTCAAAAGTTTTTTACTGCACTCAGGCTTGGAAAATTAATAATGATATAAAAAGAGATGTTATTTCTATCTCATGGTTCTTTCCCAATAAATCTATTCAGTATTTCAAAGCCTTGCCCTTTAATTTTCTATTGGGCTATTTTTCATATTATAGAGAATAAAAACATGCACAAAAATACCCACTGCCCCTTTATCTTTTAAGGTCATAGGAAATCAGATCCCACTTAGGCATAACAATACAATATTGTTTTAAGCAAATTATACGAAAAAAACAATAAAGAATCTAGGTAAATGACCAGTATTTTTGTCCTCTTAGTAAAGATATACAGAGTGCACCTGGGAGAATTTGGCGCAGTACTTTGCCTTGAAATATTTTCCACATTCATTATTGAATAACATCAATCAATCATAAGAGAGCTGGAAGGGACCTTAGAGGTCTTCTAGTCCAGCCCACTGCTCAAGCAGGAGACCCTGTACTATTTCAGACAGATGAAATTAAAAACCACCAGTGATGAAGCATCCACAACTTCTGAAGGCAAGCTGTTCAACTTGTCCTTACTGTTGGGAAGTTTCTCCTTAATAACCTACTCTGTGGATGTGGCCTCCTTTGTGGGAGTGGCTTGCTGGCCATGTGACCTGGTGGGAGTGGCTTGCCAGCCATGTGTTTTCTCTCTCTCTCTCTCTCTCTCTCTCTCTCTCTCTCTCTCTCTCTCTCTCTCTCTCTTTCATTCCTTTTCTCTCTCTGTCCCTTTCTCCTTTTTTTCTTTCATCTCTCTCTCACTTTTTCTTTATTTTTTATTTTTTTCTTTCTTCCTTTCTTTCTCTTTCTCTCTCTGTGTGAGTCTGTGTGTGTGTGTGTGTGTGTGTGTGTGTGTGTGTGTGTGTGTGTCAGTGCTGGGTGTGCAAAATTTTTGGAATCTCTTCTGTAGGTGTGGCCTGCTTTCTGGTGGAACCTCTTCTAACCGGTTTGGTAGATTTGACGAACCGGTTCTACCGAACTGGTGCGAACTGGTAGGAACTCACCTCTGGTATGTATTACATCTTTGGTGAAAAGTTTCAAAGAAATGTATTTTAAAAAATATTATGTAATTTGGAATGGTCATCATTAGTTTGGTGAGTCAAAATGAAGGACCATTCCCTCAGAAATTTGCCTTCTAATTAGCACTCCATGCCAACAAGGCTCACAGAAATGATTAGAGGGTAAAGCACAGCTCTTTTATGAAAAAATAATTTAATACATGGCAAGGAAAATGTAGACAGTGAACTTTATTTCTTTCTTAAATGTCAGAACTAAGTTCTGACTTGTATGAAATTATTTTTTTCATAAAAGATCCGTGCTTTACCCTCTAATCGTTTTTGTTGGCTTTGTTGGTATTCTTGCATCTTTTTAGAAACAGAGTAACCTGATGACACACAGCATTCAAAATCTAATCACATCAGAGATATGTTATCAGCATTACAAATTATTGTTTTATTTGCAATGCTATTGATTCTTCCATAGAAAGTATTTTCCCACTCCCAAGCATTTCTCATGGGGTCAACCATTTCACATGGTCATTAGAAGTTTCCAGTCAGGTCAGTTGTCATTAGTTTCAATAATCAGCTTGCAATTTTTGCTCTAATGGCAACATTTTGCAGTTTTTACTGAATAAATGCCATTATTGGATTAGCAGGATCCTTTTTAAAGTTTCTTGCAAACTCTTTGAAACTTTATCATTTAACAATTTGGTGTTATTAGCAAACATCACCATTCAAAGTTCATCTTTAACTCCAAATATTTTTTTGAAAAGATAAAAAACAGTCTCAGCACAAAACTGTGATGGAATTCAATTTACACATTTTTTTATTGTGGAAAAAAACCCAAATTCCAAATGTTGAAGAAACCTGTCCTCTGATCCCACAAAGCTAAATTTGTTCAGGAACCCTTGGAAACCGATTACATCACAAACCCTTTGAAAGTCTTCCAATCTACATCTCCCCAATTGACTTGAGACATGATGGTTAAGTTTGCATAGTACTTTTTGGTAAACTATAAAATAAAATACAGCAATAGTTCATCATTACAGAGAGAGGGAGGAGGAGAGAAAGAGACATGATAGATAGATGATAGATAGATAGATAGATAGATAGATAGATAGATAGATAGATAGATAGATAGATAGATAGATAGATAAGATAGATAGATAGATAGATAGATAGATAGATAGATAGATAGATAGATAGATAGATAGATAGATGATAGATAGATAGATGATAGATAGATGGATGATAGATAGATAGATGATAGATAGATAGATGGTAGATAGATAGATAGATAGATAGATAGATAGATAGATAGATAGATAGATAGATAGATAGATAGATAGATAGATAGATAGATAGATAGACAGACAGACATAGATATAGATCCGTGATGGCAAACCTATGGCACATGTGCCAAAGGTAGCACACAGAGCCCTCACCAGCTTCTCTTCTGGTTTTAAAAAACAGGCAGTTGTTGGACCTTTTTTTCAAACCATTTTCAAACCACCAAAAATGGCCTGAAAAACAGCCCGAAAATGATTCAAAACAGCCTGAAAATAGCCCCAAAACAGCCCAAAAATGGCCTGAAAAACAGCCTGAAAATGTCCTAAAACCAGCATGAAAAACAGCCCCAAAATGGCCAAAAAAACAGGCATGCCGGGCACAGGCCAGCTGGTCTTCCGGCGCTCCGGCGCACACACTTGCACATGTATGCATGCACATTCCAGCTTGAGCACTTGGTGGCATTGCCATCACTGATATGATAGATAGATAGATAGATAGATAGATAGATAGATAGATAGATAGATAGATAGATAGATAGATAGATAGATATATATATATATATATATATATATATATAGAGAGAGAGAGAGAGAGAGAGAGAGAGAGAGAGATAAGACAGAGGGAGATATAAACCTAGACATAGATATAAATATGTACAGTTTACCAGTGTAATCTGTAACTCTATAACCTGAAGTAACCCATGCAAGTATCTGATACTTCTGTAAAACATTCCAAATGAAATGCTGCTATATGATCATGGAAGGCTTCATTTCCAAATTTTGCCACTTCTGTTAGCTTCTTCAGTTTAAGCTGTATTGGTCTCAAAGGAGCAAGAATGAATGAATGAATGAATGAATGAATGAATGAATGAATGAATGAATGAATGAATGAATGAATGAATGATAAATAGAATACGTGAGTGCACAAGTGTGTGGTTGGAGCCTAATCGTTGTTTGTAAATGTGAGGAATGTATTGCACTAGGAAAATGTTTGTTTTATATTTTATCGATTTCATTGTTGTAGTAAGCCACTCAGAGTAACATTACATAAGATGGGCAGCTATATAAATCTTTAAAATAAATAAACAGAAGAAATTTAAAGAATGAGGTAGAGATGTTTCTTTACTATTTTACGCAGTTTTGTAAGGCTCCTATGTCATGACAATTTAGTTTCACATTTCTTCTGTTTGTAAATAACTTTTTTTAACGAGGGAAAGATCCTGTTATCCTTTGTTTTTGAGGAAAAACACACCTACCAGAGAGATTCAAATGTAACTTATTTTCTTTGATCTTAGGTTATTTGTTAAACTGAAAAATGAAAAGGTTTTGTTTTAAAATTTGTAATAATTGTATTAGTATCTTTATATAATAATTATCTCAGCCAAGAAAACAAAAATAAAATAAGGAGCAGACATATTCTTTTCTTCTATTCTCATTAAAGCTCATTTGATTGAGTTTTCTTTTATTTGTAATTTGCAGAATCTATGATTAGAACAGCTTAAGTTAAATCAGCCTGAGGCAATTCATTCAAAACATGACAAAAGACTGAATCAATCAAAGATCCTTATTCCTTCAGGCTACAAAAAAGGATCAGACATATTTGTTTTTCAAGGTAGAAGCACAAATGGAATCCTTACCTCAAGACAAAATTAAAATTATTTTAACACCTGAGATTAAAAAAAAAACCTCAAAAGCATAGGGGTTTTTTTTGGCACTGTTTGTTTTAATCTGGAATCCTTTTTATTCTGTCTTTTCTATCACTTGCCTGGTTTTCATGCTAAAAATACAGTCTGCACTCTGTTCCCATGTCAGGTGCTCAGGCTATAAATGGTGGTAGGTCTGAGGCAGGTAACCTGCAGGTAACATGTACAATGGATCTCAAGGCTGGAGAGAGATGTGAAATAGCCTGGAAGCAAAATTGGATGGATGTTCAGCTGAAGAAAAAGTGTAGCTGTCCAACTAAAAGGTAGAAATTGTAAGTCAGATAAAGAACCCAAATCACTATCCTGTCAGCAGAGTGATAGGCATCATATTGGTAACATCTAAGTCTATCTTCAGAGTCATATATAACTTGTAATCAGGATGATTGTAACCTTCTACAAATGATTTGCAGACTAAAACATTTTACTGAAACCCCTAAAAATTTCCTATGTTAGAGCCAGTCCTCTTATTTAAAGAGCTGCCCAGTCCAAACCCAGTTTAAAGAAAGGAGAAATGAAATATTTAGGCATGATTAGCCATCTTATCAATAATTTGGAGAGGTAGTGTTTGGTTCAATACAGGGAGACTTTGTTTATTAGGCCATCCACTTATTCATTTTTGTGTTCTTTTGTGTTTTGCATTGCAGTTAAAGGGAAAAAGGTAACCTAACAAAAAGCAGGGTGTCTCACTTATTCATTATTCTCTGACCTTCATGAATCATTATTCTTCTGTGTATTCTCTGTCAGTGTGTTCTGGAACACTTGTGATGATTAATGACTAATCATCATACACTACGGTGTATTGCACTGTAACCCACACTTTGTCCTTTTTCCCCTCTCTGAAAGTGTATGCAGGAATCACAAGAGAAAAGTGTTTAGCAAAACTCTTAGAAATAAGCGATGGGTTCAAATTATACATTCAACAGATTTCTAATTACTCAACTTCATCAAGGATTCTGAAATTAACACAAATTACAATTTCTCTTTGTTTTCCAGCCAAAACAAAATACAGTGGGAAGAAGTTACAGATGTTGATTGTTTTAACTCCCACACTTTTCAAAAACATTTCAAGCAAATTTCTTCTATGCTCCATCTGGCTGGTTATTGTCTCTACAGAATTCAAGGAAGATTTTTGCAACAACTTAACATTTTCATTTCAAGGAATTTTCTCCATAATCAATGTTCTCCATAGAATTATAGATCATCAGAGTTGCCCTGTTCCGCCCCACCCCTTCCTGCTGCAGAACTTGTCACTCATCCAAATTGGGAGGAAGAAAACATGCTGCAATTTGTGGGCAAGCTTAATTTCTATTCAGATGTTAGAAAATTGCAATTGTGGAAGAGGAAGAGAATGCAGTCTTCAAACCTAATAATCCCGGCTCTATTGGTTTACATGGAAGGTGATCTAAATTGACAATAAGCTTCCTAAAAAAAATTATATGCTTACAATTTTCTCTGCAGAAGTTTCAGTTTGCTAAAGGGAATCAGGACTGAAGTAAACATGTTCTTAGTTTAGAGAAATCAAAATACAATGTGGGCTTTATTGGAAGCCTGTCTTCATCAAATGATTCTTTACACTTGGATTTCAAAACTAAATATTACTGATTGGTTTATAACATTAATTACTGCACTGCATTTCTTGCTACTAAAGTTAATTTTGAAAAGGATAATAACTAAATGGACAACACTGCATAAAAATAGTCTCCTCTACAAATAAGAGTCAAGTTGTGTGGTAGTTCAGACACTAGACTAGAGACCAGAGACTCTGAGTTCTAATTCTGCCTTAGGCATAAAGCCAACTGATTGACCTTGAGTCGGTCATCTTTCTCAGCTTTAGAGAGGAAGCAATGACAACCCACTCCTGGAAAATGTTGCCAAGAAAACTGCAGGGACTTGTTCCAAAAGTCATCAGAAGTCAGTGTTGACTTGAAGGCACACACACACACACACACACACAGAGAGAGAGAGAGAGAGACGTACAAATGCTAGTCCATTAACATAAACTATATCACAGCAGTGCTTATTTTCACCCTTATCAATTTTTGTCTTTTAATATTGTTTCAGTAAACACATTGTTTGACTCCATTGCTTTTTTCCTTTGGACCCAAATATATCTCTGATTTCTCAGACTGGAGGGAACACCTTTTATCAACTTCATTTAATACACCACTTGCATCCTTTCCTGGATGATCATAACCTTAAAAGAGTGGGACATGTTCTTGTAATTTCCAGGCTTCACTCTAACAGTGCCCTCCATGCGGGGCTATCTTTGTGTTTAATCTAGAAACTTCACTTGGTATAAAATTTATCAGCCAAGCTGTTTGTGAAAAGAATATTAAGACATGATATTATGCCTGTACTTAAATTGTCTAATTCATTTTCAAACAAAGTACAAAGGGTTTAATTTTAAAGCCTTATATGGCTTAGGGTTTAAGCTTTATATGGCTTAAGGGTTTAATTTTAAAGCCTTATATGGCTTAGATCAGCCTATTTGAGAGAACCTCTTTTATATGTACAGCCATACTCTTTTAACAGCATTTAAAATTTCAGCTGAGAAGTTGTTTCTTACTCTTAACCAGTGAGATGCTTTAGTGCATAGTGGAATATAAATACATCATTAAAATAATTTTCAAAGGTATAATGAGACATCAAGCATGACAAAGTTTTGTTCTGTTGTCACTATAATCTGAGCTTTAATTATGCATACTCTTTTTTTAAAAAAATACAACAAATAAACTAAGCAGGATATGCCTCTTACCCAAAATTTAGTTATGCGGTGTTTTAATATGGATTTTTTTATTTGCTTAGATGAAATGCTTTGGATTTTAAAAATTTATTAACTTACAAAAGTAATTCTTAAACAGCATTTTCTCCTTGTCCTGTAAAAAGCCATCAGAATATGATTTTTGAAATTTCTTTCGGCTTCTCTTTTCATGAGCTTGAGACAAAATCAATCCCGCTGCTGCCAAAGATTATCAAAAACCCATTCCCTATCCAGGCCCAACCCTGACTCGAAAGAATCTAGATAATCATTTCAAAGCGAGCCTTATCAGAAGATTATCCTTAAAAGACAATTGTTAAAAGACAATTATATCAGCTAATGTTAAGTACTACGGTATCATATTAGGAAAAGAAAATTGCAATCAGGGCAATTAGCTCTAGCATTCTAGGAAAAGATTTAGTAAGGCAATTATCTAAAACAATTATATAGATTTTTTTATTATCAATAACAGCTATGGATGTTTCTAATAAATAATGGTAGGAATGATACATAATTTGCTTTGCTTTTCAAACAAAAAACAGAGTCTTCCCTGATTATAGTTTGAGTCAGGTGCTGTGTTAACAAGTCTTCTGAAGATGTTTTGAGCAGGAATACCTCCCCCCCCCCTCAGTGGTGGGATTCAGCTAGTACGCACCACTTTGGGAGAACCAGTTGCTAAGTTACTATGCAGTTACTTGAACTGGTAGTTGGAAGAAATCATAAGGGCAGAGAACCAGTTGTTAAATTATTTGAATCCCACCGATGCCCCCCAACCACAGTAGTATGTTCTGATTAGACTGCTTAAAGATGTTTTATGACTATCTGTGTAGGCAATTTTTTGGAAGAATCTTTGTAGTCAATCAATGGACACACCAATGGTGGGTTCCAGATCCCGTTGCAACCAGTACCGTGCAACGGGGCCCAGCAGTCACCACATAAATGTGCACAGCGCTTGCATGTGCCCTTACCTCCTGCGACGCCTCCACAATGCTCCAGCTGCTTGGTGGAGTGTTGTACGCTCCATGCGCGGAAGCGCTGAAGAGCTCAAATACAGATAAGAACGGCGGGCAGGTGGATGGGCCTTCCCGAGCACTGTACTGGAACAGTACGTGGTGCTCCCGGTAGACACCGGTAGGTATGCCTGTACTGGGGCATACCGCCTGCAACCCACCACTGAGACACACCTTTTAATGACTCTTTGTATCAACATCTAGTGAAATGTTTGTATTGTATAAGCTTGTATACGTTTGCACAAATTGCATTGTATTTAGAGCCCCTAAATCAGTGTTTCCTTGGGCCCTCAAACCCCCAAGGGTGCCCAAGCCCCTCTCGGTGTCCTCAAAATCAAAATTATTTTACAGCCTACGTTGAAAAAATAATCCAACATTAAAATCCCATCCAACAATAGGAGATAGGTGAGAAGAGGCAGCAGTGGGGAATGCATCGTATTTAATATTGTAAACATTGATGTATATGACCCATACAAAGTGAAGCTCACTTGGGGTCGGTCCTCCGTAATTTTTTAAAAATGGAAGTGTGCTAAGAGAAAAAAAGTTTAAGAAACTCTGAGACTGATTAAATTACAAAACATTCAAGAATTCTCTAAGTTAAAAAAAGAAAAGAAATGGGACAATAAAATAAACCTTGCAGAAACATTCAGCATTATTTACTGAACTAAGCATTTGCCAATACAGTGTAAAGTAATGCAGTCAGCTTATATTCAAACAGGAAAAACCAATTTCCCCCTGAATCCGTTGTTCTAAGTTTGGAAAACAAGGGCCCTAAATATTTGTCATACTAGTTTTGCACATCTATCACTATTAACAGCTGGCAATTTTGCTATTTGCAGCAACTGTGTCTTTAAAAAAAAAAGCTGATTCGAGCTGCCGTCGAATCAAATATGCAGTTGGAAGAAGATAATGCATTTACTTGTTATAGTATTATAAGAAAGAAGGATAAACTGACAGTGCAAGAGCTTCTTCAATATTGTGCATGCAGATGTTATCTGAAAATTTAAAACTTCTTAGACCTGAATGCTTCAGTAAAGTGATCACAGCAATGTTTCCTCTATCATTTGGAGAAGTCAATTTTAAATTGTTCTTACATTGCTTTTTAGTAAATTTTTCTAGGAAGTAATTTGGAAATCTGGTTGCCTTTTGTTGAAAACCTGATTGCAGTTTAACAGATCTTGATTTTTTAACCTGTTCTGTAGGTTCCAATATTAACCCAAAAGGCCCATTTAAATCTCTAACTTTTTGTCCAGTTCAGGAGAAAAGGGTTCATTTATTAATTTAACTTCCAAAATGTTTAACTTAGAATCATGTTCTTCCTTTTATTTATTTCTACATGTATTCTCTACCTTTCTATTGACAAAAACATTTAAGGAATTGTAGGAAGTTAACACCCACCCCTCTCCTAGAAGAAGGAAATATCCTAGGAAATATTGAAAAGGCAGAATATTATATCTCCCTGGATCAAAAATTGAGAAACATGTTTTTAGGCAGGAAACAAACTCACTCTTAATAACCCCCACTTTTCTTAATGGACCATTAAAATGCCTGAGCTAGTCTATTCTACATAACAAAGAGTTCCCCTTCAGCTCCACGGTGATGGGATTAAGGCATGATAGCCCTTTACCCAACTCACCACATGGCATCTGGGAACTCAACCAAATTTGGACTCAAAACACATCTTAGAGAGTTGCCCCTGCATGGTGCCATAGGAGTCTGACAACCAATCAGAATACATTTCTTACACAGGAACAGGAAACAGAGAGGTGGGGCCGAACAGAGTATAAAAAACCCAGCAAGTTCCTTTCTTTTTTCTCTTTTCTTCTTCACCCAACATATGGAAGCATGTGATTCCCCTTTTTCTGTTCAGGACCTCAAGCCATGTGATCCTGTCCACCATTAAACCATCTTTCCAAGCAGCCTCCATGTCTTCAGAGTCTTTTTCCCCACTTGGAGCTGAACGCAGAAGGACATTTCTTCCAACAGAATCTTATAATAAATGTAAACCTGTAAATAACTGTAAGAGAAGAATGAACTCAATACAATCTAATTCAATGTAATAGAAGCTGTTAGTATTGCTGGCTATGTTACTTTTGTTCCAGTGGTAGGTTTCAAATCCCGTTCCAACTGGTACAGTTGGAACGGGGCCGGCGGCATCCTCATGGACACACGCAATGCGCGCATGCATCTTAGTTCCTCCGCAATGCTCCAGCTGCTCCACAGAGCATTGCGCAGGTGCTGTATGCACCATGTGCGCGCGCAGCAGCGCAGAAGCTTTAAAATACAGGTAAGGAGCTCGGACGGGCGGGTGGACCCTCCAGAGCACCGCAATGGAATGGTATCCAGTGCTCCGGGCTGGCTCCAGTACGCCCGTACCGGGGCATACCGCAACCCACCACTGTTTTGTTCTGACTCTCCCTCTCCCTCTCCCTCTCCCTCTCCCTCTCCCTCTCCCTCTCCCTCTCCCTCTCCCTCTCTCTCTCTCTCTCTCTCTCTCTCTCTCTCTCTCTCTCTCTCTCTCCACTTTCCAAATTTTCCTAGGAAATCAGTCTCCCATCTCTCTATCTCTTCATTTTGGAAATACTGCATCAGGCCGCATCCAAGACCCACATAGAACAATCCAGCAAAAGTTAAATTCTTTATTTGCTTACCCCCAATAGAATCTTGCCAGGCTAACCTTTAAAACTCTCATCTTAATGGTATAGCCTGGGAGTGACTATCTTAATTCTCTTCTTCTGTCCCCTGTCCAGCTCCAGGCTATGTTGCCTCTTGTGAATTATACATGGTCACTCCTGCATCCCTAAACTAACCTGCTGAGAGATGGAACAGTCCTGATCCATTGCCAGCTGGTATGTGACTTACTATCAATTTCTGTACATGGAAAGGTGAAAAGTGCCAATCTGCCCCTTGCCTAAGCAGCAAAATATTTATTTTTATTTATCACATTTGGAAAACACCCATCTCCCTCACAGAGGGACTCAGTAATACTCTCTGAACAAGGCTGATCCTAATGATCACCTTCAGTAGCCTATTGAAGCCTTTGTAGCAAGAAAAAGACAAGTCAGAGCAATGGCAGAAACTAGTTTTTAAAGACACCTGGAGACCCTTTTAAATTATTTGATGGAGGTTTTCAGATTCTCTGTGATGTATAACTTGAATTGCCAGTTCTATAAACAAAATCTACGTTGGCATCAGGGGTGAAATTCAGCAGGTTCTGAGAGGTTCTGGAGAACCGATAGTGGAAATTTTGAGTAGTTTGGAGAACCGCCAAATACAACCTCTGGCTGGCCCCAGAATGTGGAGGGAATGGGGATTTTGCAGTATCCTTTCCCTGGAGTGGGGAGGGAATGGGGATTTTGCAGTATCCTTTCCCTGGAGTGGGGAGGGAATGGGGATTTTGCAGTGTTCTTCCCCTGCCACTCCCACAGAACCAGTAGTAAAAGTTTTTGAATTTCACCACTGCTTGAGATATGTTGAAATACATATTTACTGTATATGAGGGCATAATAAGTGGCTTGGGCATTTCATTTTATACTGTGAGCATGGTAGATTTTGCTTGAATGTTAAAGGTTCCAGGGGCAAGGATATGCAGATCTCAAAAATCCAGCCTGTTTCATTGCCTACTTTGTCAAAGCAGCTTCCGAGTCCTTCAAATTTTTAAGATTTCCTTATAATTAATCATCTATATAAACTTTTGGCTGGTCAGAAAATTTGCATGCTCACAGAGTTTATGTAAGACTCATCCTAGATATCATTTATCTTTATCAGTAGTTCCTGGAACAGCCACCAGATACGAGAATGTTGTATGATTACAATGGACCAACAAGAAACTTGTACTGAAGAGAGAGATGTGTTGCTATAGTAACATATTTGCTTAGTATTCTATTTTATTAGGATGTCTTTAATAAAAGATTGTTCTTTACACTTTCAGAAAGCCTCACGTCACTGAATATATGGAGCATTTTAAAATAGGAGTTTGAACATCCCACCTTTTATATGGGTGTTGCCTTTAGGAAAACATAGATTCCAACCAGAGTTTCTAGTGGGAATGGCATGAATAGATTCAATCCCAGTATAAGTTGTGGTGGAATTATTTTATATACTAGGCACCATCTACCTGAGCAGTTAAGAAGTCCATGAATCTGCGTTACTCATGTCAGGTCCCATAGATTCAGGGGTAGGCTTCAAAAATTTCAACAATGGGTTCTCTGCTCGGTTGCTGGGTGGGTGTGGCCATGGTGGGCGTAGCCTAGTCGGCCTCCTGCACCACAGCAGGCGGGGCGTTGCCTTCCCCAGGCTCAGGAGGCTTTCCTCGAACCTCTGGGAGGGCGAAAACTGCCTCACTCAGACTCTGGAGGCCTTCCAGGAGGCCTGTTTTTTTCCTTCCCCGAGCCTCTGCATGGGCCCTGCTCTTACCTCGCATCCAAAACGGGCCACATGGACAGTCCTGGGAGGACCATACAGAGATGGCAGTGGAAGAGCTAGGTGGGCGGGGCCAGCCAGTGGTGGGATTTAGAGGTTCTCCGAAACGGCCAAAATGTTAGCTACTGGTTCTCCCGGGTGAACCTGTAGTAGCCCACCCCTGCATAGATCCCTACAGAGATGCTGCCATTCTGGGGCGGGGGGCAGGCTTGGGGAGACCTCTGAATGGGCTTTCTGTTTTTATTCTTTTGCCTTATAACTTTTGGAACCTTGGGAGGGGGGAAAGGAATGTGCCTCAAGCCATTCTCTGGAGAAGAGCAGCAGGGTTGCCTTGGGGACCGACATTTATCACTTTTTCGGCCTGAGTTTCCCATGATATCTTCACACCTCGGGATTGACTCGATGATGGGCTGGACTTTGGGAGGGCTCTGTTTGCAATGGTTTAATCTAATGTTTTGAGTAGGACACCTTAGTTCCTGCCTACATCTTCTTGCTATCACAATCTTCCAATAAAAGTGCCTTTTGAAATGGAATTCTGCTTTCTTGAAAAGACAGGTGAGGCAGGATCTTACACTTAGGCCTATGTGGATCAGCCACAGTCTGCATCAGCTTGGCATCTTGTTCACCAAGGAGAGCCATTCAGTCTTAACAAAGAACCAACAGGAGCCCAATGTATCTAAACTAGCCAAGGGGACCAGAAACCTGTTATCAATGCAAGTGAAGCAGCATGTCTAATCTGTTCCAAGCAAGAAAAGTGAAATGCTGCTTCAGGGGACTTCAGTTAAAGTTCCAGTTAAGCAAAGAAGAAGCAAAGAATCCTATAAATCATTTACTTTTCTGAATAAATTTTCCAACCCATATATAAGCAATGCCATTAAATTCAGATGAGCAAGAACACTAATCCTGACTTAGAGTTCCTAATTCAGCAAAGGAACAAACTACATACTTTTTTTTTCAGAAGATCAGAGCACACCTTGTCTTAGAATCATAAATCCATTTATCTGGGAATAAGCTGGAGTGACATTAATACATATGCATGAGGTTGCATTGCTAATAACTCATGAAATAATAGCTGTAACAGAATTTTCTTAATGTGATATAGATATCTTTATTATTTTCATTATATCAGAGCCTTAAACCCCCGACATATAAGTATTTTATTTTTCAGGTATTGCATGAATACATCTGTCAATGACCCAAATTAAATTGTTTATTAGCAATTATACAGGTGAATATTTTCTCAGGTGAATATTTTTTTCACCAGTTAAAGCAAATCCCCATAGCATTCATTTTCCACTAGGATAGGCTGTTAAGCTTGTTAAAACATAACTCACTGACTCTCTCAAAAGTGACTCTTACAGTGCACTTTCTGCTATAACCAAGATACTGGATTTAGCTGTGGCCTATTAACTCTCCAATTCAGTGGTCACAATTCCAGGATTGTTCTGATATTTGAGAGGGGAATTTGAAATTGGATTTCCTGCAAAGTTCAACAGCTTTTTTGACAAGTCAAGTTATTATGACTTTGGAAAGCCTTAAAAGCAGGCATGGTGGAGATTGGGTAAAAGCCAAACCCAGGGAGATGCTGTACTAAAACAAAAAAAATATGAAAACAATGCCACTTTCTCTTCTTCTGCAACCCTTTCTGATGGTAATTCCTTGTTTCTTACATTTCTCCCCTCCATAATAAGGCAGGATATAAAGCAAGATTTGGACATAAGAGTGAACATGAAACGGAGTCAGGCTAGAAGATCTCCTGAGGGCCCCGTCTATCCCTTCTATCTCGTTATACGTTTTCTAGTCCTGAAGAAGAGGAAACTTGAACTCAGGAAATTCAAATGTCAAACCACAACACCCGCTGAAGTCAGCCATAGAGTTTAACCACAAAAGCCAGTATGAAACTACCGGTAGTGCTTCCTGCATGCTTTTGTGTCTAGCAATAAGGAGCCTAGCCCAGTGTTTCCCAAAGTGTGGTACGCGTACCCCCAGCCTGAATTTTAGATCACGCTGCTCAATAAACCAGCCTGCATAGTAGTGATGCTAAAACTGAATTAGAAATCATAAATCACATGCATGAGGAAACATGTCACAGAGGTAACAGTTTGAAGTATCTGAAAATGAAGTTCAAGAATAATGAGCTGTTTAATATTTGGATTTTAAAGGACTGACCCTCATTTAATTGCCACTGTTTTTATATGAATTATATCATTCTGCTTCCAATAATGGAGAAGCTCCTTTTCTGACTACAACAAAGATTTATATCACTGTGATTTAGGCGGAAAATTTGTTGCTACAGATACATTGTCTTTCAGATGGTAAACAACAGTAGATTGGGAAAGGCTAAAAAGATCAGAGAGATTCTCGTCAAAACAAGTATTTTATTTTAAATAAATGGTGTACATTATTTTAAGTTGACCACATAGTTAACTATAAAGCCTATTATTTAGAGTTAAAAATTGTGTGTTTGCTTTCTTGCATTTAATTCCTGAAATGAATTCGAGAAGGAAGCTAATGGCCATTTGCCATAGAAGCTGGTAATCTGTTGCCTGCCTTCTCAGTGCTTTAAAACATGGTCACACTAATTTAGCTAACTTCTGGATAAATTAATTAAGGCATTGCCTAAACTCTAATCACATTCTATAGCTGATGCTAGATCCTCAGAGGAATTCTAAACCCTAATCCACTGGCTAGACAATCAAAAGGAGCCTTTCCAAATAACTTCTTTTTTATTAAAGACGTACACTTAAGTAAAGCAGACTCATCCAATACATAATACATGAGTTGCTGTTGCTATTTCTTTTGCATTTTATTAAAATGTGTTAGCCAGAAAAGGAGCTCCTCCTGATTTTGGGCTATCATAAGCTACCATGGTTCTTCTCCTACAACACCTGCAAGTAATGGCTCTCCTCTGTTGGCACAGAAAAAATCCATTGTGAGAAGACCAACTTGCCCGGCAACCCAAGTTTATACACAGGACGTCCCATCAATTTAGATCTAGCACTGCTCTTGGAGGGGATTAACCTGTAGAATGTGGCCTTCTGGAAACGATTGGAGGTACTTAGAACTCCAATAAGAGTTGAAATAATTATTGCACAGTAGAATACATGTCTTCGTGAATCTGTGTTTTATTTTATTTGCAACTTCTGCTATCCTGAAATAATTATGTCAGTTAAGAATGCAAAAGGACAGAGTGCTGAACTATAGTAATAATACATGTTCTAGCATAGGATATTGGCTGCCACTGTCAAGGAAAATAATCACATTACAGAACTTTCAGAATGGTTTATTTATCCATGTGGTACAGTATCCACTCGAAGTACCTAGACCATGTGTGATCACTAAATAGTGGTCCACACACAAGAGGAGGGGGAGAGGGAGGGTGCGTGTGCAGAAGTGGTGGGTTCTAGATGTCGTTTCAACCGGTACGGTTGGAACTGGCCCGGCAGCATCCACATGGTACGCACATGCGTCGTATCTGCCAGCAACATCTCCGCAAGCCTCTGTGATGCTCCAGCTGCTCAGCGGAGCATCGCACAGGCATTGTATGAACCATGTGTATGCGCGGAAGCACCGAAGGCTTTAAAGGACAGGTAAGGACCTCGGGCGGGTGGGCCCTCTGAAGCACCATACCAGAATGGTACCCGGTGCGCCGGGCATGCTCTGGTACGCCTGTACCGGGGCATACCGCCTGCAACCCACCACTGGTGTGCAGATTGTGGAAATCTGGCAACCTGTATTGGGGAAATTCTTTTCTATTCCTTGGCTTGTCTAATGTTAATATCCCTTAGTACTGTTAATAAAAGAATGGATATTCATAGCTGTGTTTGTACAACTCATCCAGGTTAGTGAAATATCCAGCAAATATATTTTCACAGGATGCAGAGTTTAGTTAACCGCACAGCTTAACATGTCCAATCAACCAGGTTACTGTATAGCTCAATGTATTATGATCATTATGAACATAAATCTCTTCTCACAGAATAGATAGAACTGATCTGCCAAAAACATCAAATTCAAAAGGCATAGCCTTTCCACTTTTATAATAACTAAAGCTCATACCCTTTTCCAAATCATTATTAAAATCTTGGCTTGATATTTTCTGTATCAGCAGGAGTCTCATCTATGGGATAAAGAGAGAAAGAGGAAATAAAAAAGAGAACTGTAAAAGATTGCAAATCTGAACAAATTCACTTGATGGAAGACATAGAAGATTTCTCCTATTATTTGACATCTTTAAAGTATTAGAAAATGAATATATATATATATATATATATATATATATATATATATATATATATATATATATATATATATATATATATATATATATATATATATATATATATATCATTGCATGTGTGATCACACATACTGATTTTATACACATACACATGCATACATTGTCTCTCTGTATATCCGTGTCTGTGTGTGTGAGTGGATTCATTTTTCAATATTTTTGAAGATACTCTGATGTATGCAATGGAAATATATGTGTATGTGTGTATGTATACACACACACACACACACACACACACACACATTTCAATTGCACACCTATCAGTCTATCTCAGGTGAAATATTACAGGACTATATCTAGAAATACATAATAGAAATAAAATAAACAATCTTTATTTTGTTCAGGTATTGCACAAATTAGGAAAATCCAGTGGTTTTCAATCTGTCTTAGTAATGGAATTGCTTTTTCATCCGTTTTTGTTACTCTCTCTATATATCATTTTAAAGAGAGAATTTTCCCAATATCCCCCACCAGTAGCATCTCAGCAATCTGTCAACATTTTGGATGCTACTCCTAAGCTAAAAGCAGCAACAATGAGAACTTGTGAACAGGATTTTACAGCCCCACTTTTGAGATGTCTGAGAGTTGCTTCAGCCAGAGGAATCAGTAATACTAAAAAGAATAACAGCATAAGTCACAATGGTGAACAGAGTAAGTGACTACCTTTTAATATTTCCCTTTTTTAGTACTAACAGTAGCGCTGCCTCACAAGCTTCTCAAAAATTCTGCTTGTCTGCATCTTGTTTGTTTGTTTTGTATAGGCAATAACAGAGATAGATGGCAAGGGACCAGAGGACCTCTTTTAATTAAAAAATATTGCAGCAGGGTTAGTTTTTGTCTCCAAGGATCCATAAATGTATTGTGGATAACACTTGGCTTTATGTAATGGAGACCATATCTTGTTATTTCAAAATTGAACTTTCAGATCACTCACTCTTTGTAAGGCTTCCCAAGGTAAAAGAAAGAAAAAGGGGATAATGCAGTATAGGATATTTTAAGGACAACTAGACTGCTCAGAGCATAATGAGGGATTTTATATATCATGGTATATCAGGCATCTTAGATGCAGAGAAGACCTATGAACAAAAGAAATCCCAACTGGATGGTGGGTTTGTTGGAGATGAGCAAAAAGGAAAAGAAAATTAATCCTCTCTTCATGGTTTGGCCATCATGGTTTGTTTCATGAATTTTCTGAGACAAATCTTTATGATTAACTTTGTAAGTTATAATTATCTTTGTAAGTTAGGTTTTTTTTAATTTAATTTTTTTTAAATTTAGGTTACTAGCCAAAATTATTTGTCACAGCATTGTCATCCCTGTTTTCCGTTTCTGCTATCATTGTCAGGTCAAAGATTTTGGATGTTTCCTCCAACCAGGGTTCTACTGAAGAATCTGGTTATCTTGTTTTGAACTAAAATCTGACATCCAAACTTCATTTAGTGTCTTTGTTTCCTCCCTCCCTTCACACAACCCCCAATCCCCACACACACCCCTTTTATGCACAGAGAACTGCTAGTTATTCACACTCTGCTTTGAACTCTTTTAAATATTACCACAGAACATTTTGGATTTCAAATTTTGGATTAATTTTACAATTAATCATTGAAAAAGAAGCTTTGCAAAAAGTTTGGCAATGATGCAAACTGCGTGAGATTGTATCACATAAAAGTGTGAGAGCCAAGATTTCAGAAAATTCAGTGAAGACTGGGGATTTTCTTTATTTTTTTAAAAAAAAACTTCTCAGACATATTTAGAGGTTTCTATACTTTGCCCAGTGGTGGGTTGCAGGCGATACGCCCCGGTACAGGCATACTGGAGCCTGCCCGGAGCACTGAATACCAATATGGTACGGTGCTCCGGAGGGACCGCCTGCCCACCCAAGCTCCTTACCGATTTTTTAAGTCTTTGGAGCTTCCGTGCACGCACATGGCATGTACAGTGCCTGTGCAATGCTCCGCTGAGCAGCTGGAGCATCGCAGAGGCTCACAGAGGCGCTAAGATGGTTGGAACGGGATCCAGAACCCACCACTGACTTTGCCTCAGTATGGTAAGATCCTGGACTTTTATTTGAATTCTCGAGCTGGATGTTGATACTTTGATCTTGGTGGTCACAGTTGGAGGGAGCTCTAGAGGCTACAGAAAGTGGAGGTCCATCTGCTAATTGCCCCACCTCTACCATAGAATTTTTCTCTGATTCAGGTATTTTCATTCTAAATTTGATCTTTGACGGAACATACCATAATACTAAAGATTATATCCAACAATATCTGGGGATTTAAGGTTGGAAAAAACTTTCTTAAGCCACATTTGCAAAATGAATATGTGTGTGTGTGTGTGTGTGTGTGTGTATGCCTTCAAGTCAATGTTGATTCCTGATGACGATCCTGAACTAGTCTCTGCAATTTTATTGGCAAGAGCTTGGAAGTGGTTTACCATTGCCTCCTTTCTACGGCTAAAAGAGATTGATTGACCCCCAAATCAACCCAATTGGCTTTGATCCTAAAGAGGGTCTAGAACTCAAATTGTCCTGGTTTCTAGCGTTAATCTTTTAGACTCTTCTTCCTAAAATATACTTTAGGTATTATACATGATCTCCATTAACTAAGAGGAATGTTTTATTTTTAAAAGATTATCGGCTTCCAATGTAGCAACAATTTTTCATTCATCTATTGCAGGGGTGTCAAACTCGCATTGTCACATGGTGTCACAGCTTTTTCACTAAACTGACAGTGGACGTGGGCAGCGCATGATGCATCCGGCCCACAGGCCTCAACTTTGATAGCCCTGATCTACTGGAAGTATTTGATACCCAAATATTAAGCAAAACAATAATGGTGCATCTTCAAAATGGCCATCATTACTAACTTTAACTCTAACTGTA
Source organism: Thamnophis sirtalis (assembly GCF_051295495.1). NCBI lineage: Eukaryota > Metazoa > Chordata > Lepidosauria > Squamata > Natricidae > Thamnophis > Thamnophis sirtalis. The sequence continues at coordinate 31,017,131 of NW_028261385.1, read as the reverse complement.
TCAACTTGTAAACTTATCTTCTATTAGCAGTGGTGGGATACGACCAGTATGCTCCGGTACAGGCGTACCGGTGCCTGCTGGGAGCACAGGTATCATTCCAATATGGTGCTCTGGAGAGCCCACCTACCTGCCCCCGTTCCTTACCTGTACTTGAACTGTTTGGGGCTTCCACACACATGCACAGAGCATACAGCACCTGCGCAACATTCTGCCGAGCAGCTGGAGCATCGCGGGTGGTAAGTACACATGTAGCGCTGCACGCATTCATGTGGTGGACACCCCGGCCCCATTGCACTGTACTGGTTGCAACTGGATCCGGAACCCACCACTGTCTATTAGTGACACAGAACAAAACTAAACTGCTATTATAAATAGTGCGAAGAGTTAAGCTGATAATGACTTGGTCAAGTGGCTTTGTAATTAAACTTAAATGCTATGGGCAATCAGCAGAATCACTTGTGCCTGCTTATTATGCATTTTGATGTTTCACCACAGCCAAGGTCACTGCTGTAAACTACCAAAGCTAGAAATACTTCAGACTAATATGATTTCAATTAGAACAGATATTTAACATTCTTATTTAACTAGAAAACACCATATCAACTAAAAATATATTGATGAATCATGTTGGCTTGGGGGAAAATGCCTTGAAGATGAGGGGGCAAGAGGGGAATTCATAGCTATATTCCATTTATGAAAGATTTTATTTAAAACATTTTGCTCAAGTAAATCATAGTGTTATGATTTAGTTACACTAAATAGTTATATTTAGTGTATGAGCCATGATACTGTGGTGGCACAGTGGTTAGAATGTAGTACTGCAGGCTACTTCTGCTGATTGTTGGCTGCCAGCAGTTCAGCAGTTCGATTCTTATCAGGTCAGGGTTGACTCAGCCTTCCATCCTTCCGAGGTCAGTAAAATAAGGACCCAGATTGTTGGGGGCATTATGCAGACTATGTAAACCTTCTTAGAGAGGGTTGTAAAGCACTATGAAGCAGTGTATAAGTCTAAGTGCTTTTGCTATTGCTACCTTAGATAAAATTATTTAATAATATTAGTTAATAATAGTTAATTAGTTAATATAACTAAGTAGTTATATTAGTTAATATAAAGTCAATGGAAATTTTTTACCAAAAGTAAATAAAATGCATTATCTTCAGCCCTTTCATCACAGCTTGAGGAACTACTCAGAAGAGTTAAAAGTGCTGATGGATTCAAGCCTACATATAGTAATCAAAACAGGAGATGATGCCAATTTTATACAGCCACACATGTCTTTCATATCACATTATTCACTAGTTCTACTGAAAAATACATATGGAAAAGGAGCAAGGCTTCAATCATGCAGGCATGGATGTTATCTTGACTTTTTGACACCTCCCCTCACCAATGTTTCTGTGAATCGGTTTCAGTGGTGGGATTCAGCCAGTTTGCACCATTTTGGGAGAACCGGTTGTTAAGTTTCTGAGCAGTTTGGTGAACTGGTTGTTGGAAGAAATCATTAGGGCAGAGAACCAGTTGTTAAACTATTTGAATCCTACCACTGGCCAGTGTAGTCCTAACAATTTATAACCCTATAACTCATGTAGCCCTAACTCATAGGTCACTGTTGTGGCCCAGCAGGATCCGGTTGAGCTGCTGATGGACTCGGATAGCAAGGAACCATATGAGTCTGCCAGGGAAGATGTGGAGGACCCTGGGCAGGGTTCGGACTCAGAGCAGGGACCAGAGAGGCTGGTTGGCCACCAGCAGGAGCCTGAGGCAAGGAGCAGTGGAGAGGATCAAAGGCAGTTTGTCTCTGATGCAAGATTAAGAAGGGCGGCGAAACTGAAGCAGCAGCTCCATAGGCAGACTCATAGATGATGATTAAGCCTAGGTGGTTGTGGCTTGGCCCCTTCCAAGAGAGTATATAAGTGGAGAAGTTCGGAGGGGGCATTTGCAGGAAACAACCGTTTGAAACAGTATTGGAAAACTCTGTCTGTCTTGAATCTGTGTCTGTTGGGTTTTGGGTTGCTGCCAACTATTCTTGCATGTGAATCTTGTCTGGGCCTTCAGCCAAAGGAGTCGATAACTCCATGATTAAAGTTAATGGCAAACAGCGAGGCCTGTGTCTAGGTGATTCGCAGGCCGGAGGGGGGGTCAGAACAGGTCACCTGGCAATGAGCATTAGAAATCTCCCTTCCTTTCTCCTCTCCTCCCATCTCCTTCCTCCTTTTTCAGCTGCTGGTGGCAATGGGCTCTGGCATTCTAAGTTAACCCACTTGTAATGTTTTGGTTGAAAACATTTTGCTGTATGATGTACCCTTTTTCAAGTTAAATGTTATAGACAAGAAAGTTTTAGTAGTAGTTAGATAGGTTGGTTATAGACATTCAGAGACACTTATATAAATTTGGTGACTGTACTAAGAGACAAAGAATCTATGAATATTAACCTGTATTTTTTAAAATAATTATTAGTTCCTTGTTTCCAGTTAAGTTTTTAAAATATAGTAGTTGGTAGTTGAGTTTATTTATAGGCCGCCCTTTTCCCTGAGGGGACTCAGGGCGGCTAACAACTTGTATGGGAGGGGAAGACATACAATAACATAAAAACACAATGTATAATTAAAACCAAGCAACATTCATACAACATTCAGGTGGGGGCGGACTATGGTCTTTACCCCCAGGCCTGGCGGGATAGCCAGATCTTGAGGGCTGTGCGGAAGGTCTGAAGGGTGGTGAGGGTACGAATCTCCACGGGGAGATCGTTCCAGAGGGTCGGAGCTGCTACTGAAAAGGCTCTCCTCCGCGTAGTTGCCAGCCGGCACTGGCTGGCAGATGGCACTCGGAGGAGGCCTAATCTGTGAGATCTTATGGGTCGAGAGGAGGTGATTGGCAGGAGGCGGTCTCCCAAGTACGCAGATCCACTACCATGAAAGGCTTTGTAGGTAGTAAGAAGCACCTTGAAGCGCACACGGAGATCAACAGGTAGCCAGTGCAGCTTGCGGAGGATAGGTGTTATGTGGGCGAACCGAGGTGCACCCACAATCACTCGCGCGGCCGCATTCTGGACTAGCTGAAGCCGCCGGATGCTCTTCAAGGGCAGCCCCATGTAGAGCACATTGCAGTATTCCAGCCTAGAGGTCACGAGGGCGCGAGTGACTGTTGTGAGAGCCTCCCGGTTCAGGTAGGGTCGCAACTGGCGCACCAGGCGAACCTGGGCAAATGCCCCCCTGGTCACAGCCGACAGGTGGTAATCAAAGGTCAGCTGCGGATCCAGGAGGATTCCCAAGTTGCGAACCCTGTCTGAGGGGTGTAAAATTTGGCCCCCCAGCCTGAGCGATGGAACACCAACCAAATTTTTGGGAGGGAAACACAACATATCATTTGACAAAAGCTGTAGACTCAACAAAATGCATTATAGGAATCAACCAGTTAAATGTATTGGGATTAATCTGTCTCATTTATTTTTATGGCAGCACTTCAGGATTAGTTATAAGCTACAGCTTCCTCCATATTCTACAAAGACAAAAAGGGTCAATCAATTTTAAGAGGACAAGGAGGAGGAAAACAAGGAAAACACTGGAAACAGAGCCGTATGGAGGATTCAAGAAAGAATGGCTGTATATTTAACTCTCTGTATATTATTATACATAGGATATGTGACCACCATTTAAAAAAACCTCTCACACTGACTTCTTACCCTGAGTGTTATGCATGTTTGTGTATTTTGTGCATTTCTCTAGGAGGAGAATCTTGGGAAATAGCTTGTTTCTGTTATCCATACGGTGGAATATAGTTAACAAAGGGGAAAAATGTTATTTCAAAACTACTGTGGTAGATAATCTCAGTGGAGGAAAAGGCGTAAGAATAGTTCTGCAGCTATTACCTCAAGCACAAATGTGAGAACACTGAAAACAGCATTGTGATACCCCATAGAATGTCAATATTCTTCACTGAATATGTCAGATTAATTGAAGACCATATTATCAGGGATGCAATGTAGATGTTAACTTGCAGAAGGATAGTCAAGATGCTTCATCTTCTCGCACCTATTTTGCCATATTAACAGTTTAAATACATCCACATTTTTTTTGTTTTTTCCTTCACTTACTTGTGCGCTTTTAATATTAAAGAGACAGATTCAAGTTACTTCTGATTTCATGTTTTCAGAAAAGAGTCTTGTAGCTCTGGGTTGGAAGTCTCTGATATACCATGAAATCTTATAATGGCCTTTTCATGTCTCCATCAACATTTTATAGGCAGCAAGACTAATTGGCCCAATTGACTGGGGTGGGTGGAGAGGAGGTTCCATCTGCAGATCACAACCTACAATATCTTTTCCATTTTGATTGATATCTTTTAACAAATTCTTTGTGATGCTTTTCAGTAAGCAAGTATAGGACTGCGGCCTTAAATTACCATATTTTTTGGAGTATAAAATGCACTAGATTATAAAACGCTCTAGAGTATAAGACGCACCAAGATTTTGAAGAGGCAAATTTTTTTTAAAAAGGTTTTGCACTCTGCAGACCTTCCAAAAATGGCTCATTTTTTGCAAAAACAGGTCCATTTTCTGTCAAAAAAGGGCAGGCATAGCCTTTAGGAGGCTTATAGAGTGTTCCTTGGGGCTGTGGGGCCAAAAACAAGCAAAAAATGGCCCATTTTTCACACATTTTTGCCCTACCCAGCTCCCAGGAACATTCTGGAAGCCTCCTAAAGGCTATGCACGGGCATTTTTGCAAAGGGCACGGGGCTTCGGGAGGCAAAAAATGCTGTATTCAGTGTATAAGACACATCCAGATTTTCACCCTCTTTTTTGGTTGATAAAGATACATTTTATACTCCGAAAAATACGGTAGCATTCAATGTCATATTGGTTGTTAAACCTTTTCCATCTATAAAGGTTGCTATAGAGTGACAAGTTGCAGTGGAACAGGGGTGGGTTCCTGCCAGTTCTAACCTCTTCTATAGAAGAGGTTCCACAAACCTACAGTGCCGTTTAGAACCGGTTCCACCTCCCTCCCCCGGCCCGTCCGCACACCCGCCCGCCGTTCCCTGATTGGCTGGCTCACCAATCGCCCCACCCGCCTCTAAGAGTCCTATCTAAACCTTAAAGTCTTAAAGCTGTCAAGTTTAAACATCCCTGGGGGTTTTTTTCTAAAGGGTTAGGGGTGCAAGAGTCTTGTAACTTGACAGCTTTAAGACTTGCACACTTCAATGCCAGAGTTCCTGAGCCAACATGACTGGAGGAGGAATTCTGGGAGTTGAAATCCACAAGTCTTAAAGCTGACAAATTTGAACACCCCTGGAGTGTTTTTTTCTAAAGTGTTAGGGGTGCAAGGATCTTGTAACTTGACAGCTTTAAGACTTGCGTGCTTCAAATGCCAGAGGTTCTGAGCCAACATTTTGGTTGCTAAGTAAGAGCATTGTTAAGTGAGTTTCACCACATTTTGCAAGTTGGCCATTCCCACCCAGTCACATGACTGCCAAGCCACTCCCACTTGGTCACATGACTGGCAAGCCACTCCCACAAAGCAGGCCACGCCTACAGAAGAGGTTCTAAAAAATTTTGAAACTCACCACTGGTGTGGACAAATAGAGTTGTAGTGGAAGTACAAGTGCTAGGTGGGTAACCATTGTTCTCTCTCTCACTCATAAACTACATATTCACAAAGTCTTCATCCCTGTATCCCTCAGCCAGACTTAAATCCTGACATCTGCAGAAGGATCCCGTCTTCTTCCTCTCTAGACTCTGCTGTTAAAATCTTGTTAGTTCTGAGTGGTCCATCATAAGACACAGTAGTGTCTCTCATCTAACTTATGTCAATAAAGATCATCCACAATAATTTGAATTGTGCCCAGAACCATTGAAATCTTTGCTACAAAAGATAAAAAGTGGTACTATAAGCATGTGCTGGCATAATTGCCATAGCCTGGAACGAACACACATCAGATATTTTGATGTCCCAGGATAATGATTGTGAGATGTTGCCATAGAGCTCTAAATCCCCCATTATGAGTAATTGGGTAATCTCTCAGCATTGTCAGCCAGCTATGGTTGGCATCATAAAATGATTGAAAGGAAACAATTCAATAAGTTAGAATACACATTGATCTCTTGCGCCCATGTTTAAAAACGCTTCTAATCAATGTGAATAATTACTCCTTAATTATGAAAATTAATTGCAGAAAAATCTTCACAATTACCAATCTAATTTGATTAACCCATCACTGAAAAACCATGCCATTTTTCTAAGGTTTGAAGTTCTTTTTTTAGAAGAATACATGCATAGATAATGTTGCAAAAGAAATGCAAGAACACTTAAGGCAAAATAGACAATTCAGCCTAGAGCAGTGATAGCTAACTTTTTTGCCATCGTGTGCCAAAAGCGGGGCTCATGCACATGCATGCCCACACCCATAATTCTATGCTACCTCCCCTGTGCACGTATCCATGACCCCACGCATCTGCATCCCCCGTACATGCACGTGCAACCCCCCTGCCCGCCCCCCAGTTTTTCCGCATGATGGCACAGCAGACCCGTTTTTCACTCTTCCCAGACTCCAGAGGCTTTCTAAGAGCCTGCGGAGGCCTTCCGGAGGCCAGAAATGACAAGTTTTCTGACTTCCGATTTGCGTGTTGGGCCATTTTTCTCCTTCTGGAGGCTTCAGGGAAGCCTCCTAAGGGTGAATAATGGTCTTAAAAGCAACCCGGAATTCCATTCCCGAACTTCTGGTTTGCTCTGGGTTGTTTTTTGCCCTCCAGAGGGCAAAAAACGGACAAAAATGAAGGCCCAAATCAGCTAGCCAGTGTGTGCCTGCGCACTGGAGCTGTCAGGGCAATGCCTTGCGTGCCCTAAGAAATGGCTCCTTGTGCCACTTGTGGCATGCATGCCATAGGTTCCCCATTACGGGCCTAAAGCAAGGGTGTCAAACTTGCGGTTCGTGGGTCAGATCTGCTCACCTCCATTTTAGGGGAGGGGGGGAAGTCATGATACATCATGTGATAACAATGCGACAACATGGGTTTGATACTCCTGGCCTAGAGAAAGAAGGCCTGAGAAGATATTCAATCCTACTTTGAGTATATTTAGTGTAATAGGAGTCAGAGGGAATCTGTCAAGCTTTCAAGATTCTATTACTATATTCCAGAACAGTGTTTCTGAACCTTGGTAACTTTTAGAGATGTGAACTTCACCTCCTAGAATTCCCCAGCCATAATTCCCCAGCCATAATTCCCCAGCATGTTAGTTGGAGAATTCTGATAGTTGAAGTTCATACATCTTAAATTTGCCAAGGTTCAGAAACACTGCCCTACAATAAAGTAGCATGCCTGTAATCCTTGCACTGTTTTCTGACTTGGCTTACTTTGAAGACCTGACTGGCAGCAATGACTTGTTGATATGGGTGGCTTGCCAGCATTTGAATTAATCTTTTCACCACAAGTACTTTCAAGTAATATAGTCCAGGTTTTTACAATTGCTCTATCTATAACTTAACTTCCAGAGATTTTTCTCCTCTGCTCCCCATTTTTAATTGCTATGCTTTCAATTTTAAGGTTAGGTAGATCCTTTAATGCTCTTTCATGTATTTGTTTATTTTTTTATTTTGTTGTTTAGCTTAGCATAATACTATAAATAATGTTGCTACGCTGATTTAGATGGATAACCTGGCCAAATCTTTACCATTGATGTATGCATTCATTAAAATATATTAGACCCCTTTTAATGATAAAATGTATTATTAGTCACATATGCCTCACTGTTTTCAGTGAGCTTCTTAAACATTAGCTAAGTCATCTGTTATTAAATTAATTATAGTTATATTATGGCATTTCTGAACTTGAAATTTGATTGGACCATGCAAATTTACTATTTTCATGAAAGTCTTACAATATATTCCTAATTTTGAAACTTCAAAAACTAAGGTGAATCACATGATGTGTTATAATACCACCCTATAATGCTTTGGTTAGACCACACTTGGAATACTGCATCCAGTTTTGCTCATCACTGTGTTGAGCATAATGTAAAACAGATGTTGAGACTTTAAAAAGGATACAGAGAAGAGCAACAAAATGATTAGGGAACTGGAGGCTAAAATAAATAAAGAATGGTTGCAGGAATTGTGTATGTCTAGTTTAATGAAAAGAAGGACTAGGGGAGACAAGATAGCAGTGTTCCAATATCTCAGGGGCTGCCACAAAGAAGAGGGAGTCAAACTATTCTCCAAGGGTAGAACAAGAAGCAATGGGTGGAATCAAGGAGAGAAGCAACCTAGAAATTTCCTGACAGTTAGAACAATTAATCAGTGGAACAACTTGCCTCCAGAAGTTGTGAATACCCCAACACTGGACATTTTTCAGAAGAGATTGGACAACCTTTGTCTGAAACGGTATAGGGTTTTCTGACTGAGCACAGGGTTGAACTTAGAAGACCTCCAAGATCCCTTCCAACTCTGTTATTCTATTCTATTCTATGTCACTAATTGTTTTAGAATTAATCTAAAGTAAGTAGCGACAAAATTAAAAAGCATGGTCTAATCCAGCCATCCATCACAATGCATTAAACACAGTACATTGATAGACATTGATAAACAAAAGGATCACTAAGAAAAGTTTTTGCCCAGGGCCTCTTCAAAACTGGGAACCAAGGAATAAAGTAACAACTGAATTCAAACACTTCATGATAGGCTATCCAACTAAGTTACAATGTATTTGGTTGTTCATAACTTAATTCATAATTTACAATGTGAACTAAGTCCCTATGTTTGGCATGTTGAATGAGTCTAGGTACCACATGCATATAAACAAATCATAATTTTAAACGCTGGTTTAGTAGAGGCAGTAGCACAAATAGCAGTCTACAAGGTCTTTCAATAGAAGCAAGGCAATCAAACGTGTCCACCTTATTTCCAAAGGAGTATGCATGACATGTTCTGTGGTGGGATTACCAACTGGTGTAACAACTGGTTTACTTCACGCATGTGTGCCAAACGCGTGCTATGCACGTAAACATTGCATTTGAAATCAGCACTAAATCTTACCTTTTCCTGCAGTCCCAGTGAGTAAAACAGCTGAGACATGGCAATCCGCTATGCTGCACCGATCAGCTGGGCTTCAAGCAAAGGAAATGTAGGACCGAATAGAGCAGGGAAGGTGGGGGTCAACTGATCACCAGGACTACCAGTTTGCCCGAACCGATCCAAACCAAGTGAATCCCACCCCTAGACATGTGTATGGAGGGTTGTTTCATCTTTCACTTAATAAATATCCTAAAAGCAAACAAGACTCCATAGGAATCACCCCACTGGAGGATACTGAAGAAGTGGAAATGAAAGCAGATATTCTATGTGCATTTTAAAATTAAAGTATGGAAGGTTTTTTAAAAATGATCAAACCTCATAAACTCAAAGTAGTTACACAAATATTTCTTTAATCAAGAAATCATTTAAGGAATATGAAATATCTTCAAAGCAGTGACTTCAAGTTTAATAAATATTTAAGATGAAAAGCTTATGAAAATACTTTTAGCAATTAGATTTTCCGCATGGGAAAATTTCTTCAATAGAGAAATTATTCTCCTGGTTTCAAATGTGTTAAAAAGTCAGAAGGAGTTTTGAGACTGAAGTTTCCGAACTGAATGTATAGTTTGGAAAATTATTGAATTGATCACTTTTTCGATAAACACATCTAATATTTCACAATGACATTCTGATTACCCATAGGAGCTGTTGCAACTAATGTTAGAAACATGTCTCTACTATTACAGCAACATTCAAACTGAACTGGAAATCAAATGATTTTGATTCAAATCTGAAGTTCATTTTCAATTTAAAAATCACAATTTCTTCAGAATTAAAACAAAATTGTTGAATTGATTTTTTTTAAAGAATTTGATGGTGTAGACTCCATGAGGTGAAACCTATGACAGAAAAAAGTGAATAATGTTTTGTGAAAAACCATTTTAAAAAAGGCTATGCTTTTTTTTTTTTAGTTCTCTAAAATTGAATGAAAACTACCAAAAAGCTGCAGTGGCACAGTGGTCAGAGTGCAGTACTGCAGGCTACTTCTGCTGATCATTGTCTGCCTGCAATTTGGCAGATCGAATCTCACCAGGCTCAAGGTTGACTCAGCCTTCCATCCTTCCAAGGTCAGTAAAATGAGGAGTCAGATTGTTGGGGGCAATATGCTGACTCTGAAAACCGCTTAGAGAGGGCTGTAAAGCACTATGACACAGTATATAAGTCTAAGTGCTACTACTATCTATATCCTAGAGCTAGTTCTAGACACTCCTAAGGTAGTCAGATGAAAATTACATTCAATGACACTCAATTCCTGGTGACTAGCAGTGAAATATAGTCCAGAGATACAGGAGTGAGGGGCTCTTTCACAGATAGCAAAGAGACCTCATAGCTTGGAATCTTTGGTATGCAGGAAGAGGATGAAGGTGGACAAACACACCCAGCAGTTCACAGGGTATATAACAGTTATGCGGATAGTTGTTTTAGGTCAACAAAATTCCTGCTTACAAATAAACAATTAAAAATTATGCTGAAATATCCCCTTGTGTTGTTCTTTGTTCCTTGGGCCTGATATAACTTTAGTGTAGTTGTCTTGGCAGCAATACTAAGTGAATAGCCACTGTTGTCATCTTCTTCTTCTTAACAGAATAACAGAATAACGATTTGGAAGGTATCTTGGAGGTCTTCTAGTCCAAACCCCTGCTAAGGTAGAAAACCCTACACCACCACCACCACCACCACCACCACCACCATCACCACCACCACCACTACTACTACTACTTCTCCTCCTCCACCTCCACCCCCATCTCCTCCTCCTCTTCCTTCTTTGAATAGCCTAAACTCCTAGAATTTTCTGATCATCTGCCATCCAAGAACTAATCTGATTCTGCTTGTCTTTGGATGAATTGATGTTACTCAAGGCAATATTTCAGATCAATAGGTACAAGCAACCATTAAGGATGGAGAATGCTCACATTCTGGAAAAAGAGGGATAATTTCCTCTTCTTCCTTTGCATGTTATGTGTATGTACAATGTACATGTAAATGGCATACATTATAAAATGTTATTAGACAAGAAGCATTTAAGCTTTCTGAAGGATGCGGACTAATAAGCTACCAATGGTTCTTCTCAATTTCACCCCAAATGGCATTGTAATGCAGCTTTTTGCATTTGAAATAACTCTGTTTTTATAAACAATAACAGCAAGATTGCACAAATCTTCATGCAGATCTATAATAGATAACAACAGTTGAATAAGCTTGACTGGACTTCATTTGCAATATCTGCAATATTAGCCAACTAATATGTCACAGAAACAAAGAACGCCCAAGGTTTAGCAAAGCAAGCAAGCCTGACCTGCTTATCTTTTATTATACTTTTGATTTTCCAGTGGTTGGTCTCCTTTCTTTGCCTTCTTTGCTGCATTGCCTTGTCTTTGAAATTTTATTTCCCCTGCCATTAAATGATAAAGAGAAGCTTCAGCAAATCTAGCAAGTCGTGGAAAACAGGTCCAGGCTGAAATTTTTCTTCATTATATCCATTTTTAAGTTCAAGGGTTTTCTTAAGGCATTAATCACCAATATTTGTATATCATTTACAAGGAAGTGATTTTTTATGTCTCTCCCTGTGCGGAAAATAAAAAAAGAATACATGAGGATGTCAAAAAAGTACAGGGGGAATGATCAAGTGCTTGATATAAAATCCCATGAAAAGAGAATGGAATGGTTTTAGCCTTTAGAATAAAATGACTTGATATGATAACATTTTTCAAATAAATTATTACATAGAATAAAGTTAAATTCTATTTTCCATCATTCAAAAGTGCAGGATATGAAATAATGAATTCAAGTATAGTAAAATGGAATCTGGTTGAATATTGGAGGCAAAGTTCCAGTAATAACAGTTCAACAGTGGAGCCAATTACCAAGAGCAGTGGTAGGTTCGCCTTTGCTAGGTACATTCAGGCATAGACTGTAATGTTTTAATTTGAATTCCTGCACTACACAGGGAGTTGAAGTTTATATTTTATTGGTACCAGCACTTCTATTCATTTCTCAGACTGGAATATATTGGGGCTTTATCTTTCTTGTGTCTATTATGGCATAAACATGCACCAACCACCTGTATTTCCCCCCATGTCCTCAAAATGTCTCTTTTAGCAAGGCTCTGTCCATAGCTTAACCTTAACTCCATGATGGCAAACCTATAGCAGGCATGCCAAAGGTGGCGTGCAGCCCCTCTCTGTGGGCATGTGAACCATCGCCCCAGTTCAGCTCTGCCACATATGTGCATGTGCCTTCCACTGGCCAGCTGGTCTTCCCATCTCTTTTGTGCATGCACAGGGAGTGTGGTGTGTGTGGTGGGCCCCATGCGTGCAGTGGGGCTGTGCACAGGGGGTGGGGCGATGTGTGCATGGGCAGGGGCGGGGTGCATGAGAGGGTAGGGCATGTGCAGAGGTCACGCATGCATGTGGGGGCCACACACACATGTGCGGGGGCAGGGGCTGTGCATGCATGCACAGGGGGGTGGGGTGCATGCATGGGGCCACGCATGCATTGCATTTTGGGAGCACTCAGTCTTGAAAAGTTTAGCCATCACTGACTTAACTCATCCTTAGCTGATCCAGAGTTATGGCAAAATTGTATTCAAAACAAGCCTGAACAAACAGCTGACCAGCAGGGGGCTGTTTTGCTCTCTCTTGCTGCTTCACTATGCAGACCCTCCATCCACCCAGCCCCCACATATTAAGACATGTCATTTGTTAGGCTCCTTTACTAGTAAAACAGGCAATACACTAGCATAAAGCCAGGAGTGAGTTTTGGAGACAATTGGCTAAATCTGCTCATTTAATCATTAGCAAAACCTGTCCTCATTTTAAAGTAAGTGATTGGTAGATGCTTTCTGATTAGTTAGATGTTCGAGGGGAAGGAAGCCATCAGAAACAAAGTTGCTGTTAATCCACTAAGTCCTGTGCTTAGCATGTATTGCACTCAGTAAATAAGGATACCCTTATTTAGCAGCATTATCCTTAACAGGAAGGATAACAAGGACAGGAAATTTTAAAGTAGTATAGTTTTCTATCAGTTCACAAGCAAGTGAATAGCACTATATCTCAGCTCTGGGGAAAAGGTCCCTAAAAATGATGAGAGAAAGCACTATAAATTTGCTGAAAAAAGTTGGAGAAAATATAGGGGAATTTGGTTGCAGAAAATATGTATAAGATTGGGATCTGTAAGCCATGGAACATGGCTTTTACAGGAAATGAAATTTGTATGGGTAAAAAGCACCAGAATATATGAGAGCAGAAACCGATGTCTGAATAATGAAATAATAGAGGTATGGTGCAGGGGTGGGTTTCTCGCTCCGTTCCAACCGGTTTGGTTGGAACGGGGCCGGCGGCATCCTCGTGCACGCGCGGGGTGCATGCATGCGTACAAGCGTCTGTGCGATGCTCCAGCTGCTCCTGGAGGATCGCGCAGGCGCTGTATGCATCCTGTGCATGCGTGGAAGTGCAGAACTCGTCAAAACCGGGTAAGGAGCACGGGCGGGCGGGTGGGCCCTTCACCGTTCCCGGAAGTTACTTACTTCCGGGTTTGCCGACCAACCGGTTTGCGGGGACCGCCGCGAACCGGTTGAAACCCACCCCTGGTATGGTGGCTAAGTGGCTAAGTGGCTAAATGACACTGGGGATGGTTTTTGCTCCAGCAGTTGGAGTCCTAGCACTGTGTGGTGGGGTGAGCTCCTGTCACTTGTCTCAGCTTCTGCCCACCCAGCAGTTCAAAAGCATAGTCTAAGCAAATCAGAGTAGTGAACTGGTAGTGGTTTGTTGGCCTGGGTTGTAGAACTGGCAGTGACCCAGGCTGGCCATACCTCCAAACCAGTTCCCCGGTCACTGCTGGCATTGCTGCCATGGTTTTTCTTCTTTTTTTTAATGTTCTGCACATGTGCAAAACATTTTACAAGCAACTGCACATGCACGCGCAGCGAACCAGCTGTAACGCCGGCAGCAATCCATCCCTGATGCAAATAGAAAAAAAAAAAGGTACCACTTCAGTGGGGAGAGAGGCAGGCATTCATGCAGATGATTAGAATCCTGCAGCTGCTGGACCTTCCCGACTGTGATGCCCATTTGTGAGCTTAAGTGGAGGATCTTGGGTGATGCTGCAGGAAAGCTGCTTGTCTATCTTTCCAGTGCAGAGCTAGATCACCCTTGTGTTGGACTTTGGAGAGCATGCAAGCATGAAACAAACAGGACTAGCAGTCTCAGGCAGCGGAACTATTGTATTAGCACTGTAGTCTCCTGGCTAATGTAACATTGCCCTATGCTAAATAAATAAACAGCAACAATGTGGGGACCATTTAGATCAGTGTTTCTCAACCTTGGCAACTTGAAGATGTCCGGACTTCAACTCTCAGAATTCCCCAGCCAGCGAATGCTGGCTGGGGAATTCTGGGAGTTGAAGTCCGGACATCTTCAAGTTACCAAGGTTGAGAAACACTGATTTAGATTTTGTGTTGCACTATCATATGCAGTAGCTCATAGTAGATTTTTCTTTATATGAATAAAAGAAGTGGCTAATCAAGTAATGTCAGTAAAAATCATAGACAACGACGACACAGAGAATTCATCCATAAAAACAAATTAAATATGGGATCTAAAAAAGAGAATGGCAATCGAAATCTCACTTTAGCAGCACATATTTATTTATTGCATTTTTAATTCACCCAGCAACAAATGTGAATCACATAAAAAGAGAACGAAAATACTTTGAAACAGCCTGATCAAAGATAACTAAGTGCAGGGAGAAAGTAGTGGACGCTGGAAGAGAATTAAGATGGCAGCCACCTTGAGGGTGGGGGGGTGCATGACAACATTGCTCTTCAGGTTCCAGTTAGTGTTGTGACAGTTTTGTTGTGTCTGTGAATTACGTAAGTTAATTATGTGTAAAGAACTACCCCATTTACCCCAATCAAATTTTGGAATGATTTTAATTGGTTCATATATTAAATGTCAGCCTGAATAAAAAAATGAAAAAGTGACAGAACATTTCACAATTGTCAGCTAATTACAATTAACTTTGGCAGAAATAATCACATCATACTGACTTTTAAGATGTCACTCTGGTATGGAAATAAATTTCCAGGACAGGCTTTAAACATGGAGGCCATGAAGAGCTTTCATATGATGACTAAAAGTTCTCTCACTTATTGTTCTTTTTTAAAAAAAAAAGTGACAGTGAGAGTAGACAGAAAGACATTAGTCTCCATCTTCAATAATGTTAGAATTAAGTGTATTTGGTATAATTTTAAGGTAGAAAGGAGTTTGGTTCAGGCAGAAATGGTGTGATTTTTGAGAGAAAGTCCTATCTAGGAAGACATAAAATATAACTTTTCTCCATGTGATGGAACAGGAAGTTTGTCATTGTACTATGCTTGTATTAATATTTCTTTTTCTGAATATCAGTAGGATAGACAACAACTTGGTTGTCACTTTCAGGACAAGCCTTTGTGATCTTTGGAGTTAGAGTTGGAACTAGTTCAAATCTATTCTCAGACAATTTTTTGGAGAACTTGATAGTGGAAGAAGTATTGAATTCCATCTCAATCTCTGCTCAGAGCTCAAACACTGAGGCAACCGCCTTCTTCCTAATTTTTTCCAGAACCCAACTATGTAATGTAGTTACTTCACAGCTTAACTTAGCTCCAGCAGGGAGTAAGCAAGTTGATCATAAATCATCAGGACATCTACTGTTTTATTTGCCTGGTACGCCATAAATCACACAGCAATCTTTTGTCAGAAGGGACCAGGAAATAGAAGTCAGACCAAGAATTAAAGGTCTGACATGGAGTTCACAGCCAATGGTCAAGCTCTAGCAGAAGATAACCACAGACACTGGCTTTGGTTTTAAGGTCAGGAATTCATGCTCATAACTTTCATTTAGAACTGTCGGAAGGAAAAAAAATATTTCAGTTGAAAAATGCCCCATTACTTCACACTCAGACATAGGTGAAGCTGAAAAACCTACAAGGACCAGATTCTTCAATGCCTCGGCTGCCATTAGGTCTCTTCTATTGAAGAAGTCACTCCTTTGCCTTGCCTTCTCCCCCCATTTCAAGGTAGCATTGACTCCTGGTAACTGCCTGGATTAATCCTTCAACCTTTCTTGTCAAGGATTGAAAGTAGCTTGCCAATGCCTCCTTCCTAGGGCTGAGAGAGAGAGAAAGAGACTGGCCCAAGGTCAGCCAGCTGGTTTTGTGTCTAAAACAGGACTTGAACTCCTGGTATCCCGGGTTTTAGCCTGACGCCCAGAGGTGGTATTCAGCAGGTTCTGACCAGTTCTGGAGAACTGGTAGCGGAAATTTTGAACAGTTTGGAGAACCAGTAAATACCACCTGCCTTGCCCCCATCTATTTTCTGCCTCTCAAATACCAGCTGAACAGGAGGAAATTGGGGTTTTACAGTAACCTGCCCCTGGAGTGGGGAGGGAATGGAGATTTTACAGTATCCTTCCCCTTCCACGCCCACCAAGCCATGCCCACAGAACCGATAGTAAAAGTTTTGAATTCCACCACAGCTGATGCCTAAGCCATTCTATCAAATTGGCTTGCTACTTTAGAGATACCATACATAAAATAGTAAATCAGATCTCAGTCCAGGTTCGTAGAATAAAAAGTTTCCCTCTACAGAATCCCCTCTTGATTATGTGTATGAGAAAATAGAGACAATTAAGTCTCCTCTAATGGTCTGACTGGGACCCATTGTAGTTTGGCCACTGTCTTTTCCAAATTGTCTTCTGCACCGCTCAGTGTAGAGCCTGGCATTCATTGTGTTACTTTTTTATATCACAATATGCAAATATGTTTCTTTCCTATTCACTCCCATTCCATTTTTTTAAGGATCAGCCAAAAGACTGAAATGTATTAAACTAAAATGAAAAGTATCTTGATAGCTTTGGCAGACTGTCAATAAATAAATTATATGTGGGTCAACATTTGGTGCATGTATCATGTACCTGGGTTTCTGAAGAGACCTTCAGGTGCTTGTGTGTATCTGTATATATTTATAGGTATTCATGTGTGTAGTGATTTTCTAGACCAGTGTTTCTCAACCTTGGTGACTTTAAGTCCTGTGGACTTCAAATCCCAGAATCCCCCAGCCAGCTGTGCTGGCTGGGGGATTCTGGGAGTTGAAGTGCACAGGACTTAAAGTTGCCAAGGTTGAGAAACACTGTTCTAGACATTATAGTTGTGGTTCTGGGATTTCAGGAGATCTATCCCTGATCTAAATTAAATGAAGGAAGATTTGCCAGATGCACCTTTTGATATGTTCCCAAAGCTTCTGGAAAGTAAAGATCTTAAGCCAGAACGGCATCCTTTATTTATGTACCACAGGGATGAAAGAGACTATGCAGTGAGATTTTTGTAAATAAATTATCTCCAAACAACTCTAACAAAATGATAAAGTGCATTAGCAAAGCAGTGACAAACACATTCCTCTTTTGCTCCTTTGTATGATTTTTGGGCATTACACAGCAAAGCAATGCAACTCCAGTACTTTGGCTTAGAATATGCAATATGTTTCTTAGATTATATTGAAAAGGAGCATTTCCAAGGCCACACATAATTTGCATTACCTTTTCAAGGTGTTAGTTATTATCCTAAAAGGTCTAGGGGGAGTTTGAAGTTAAAGTAAAGGAAGTATTTTGTTTATGTTTTTTTAATAAACATAATCAGAAGAGTTTATAAAAAAATGAAAAGATTATTTCTATACAACGACACCTACTGGTACACAATTAAATGAATTTAGTGTACATTTCTTTTCTTCAGTTTAAGATGAAGATCAATACCTGAGCATGAATTCAAAAAGAATTCTTGTCTACAACTTCTTCGGTCACCTGAAAAATCCTAAGCAATGTCTTTGAATTCTCTAGCGTTCAAGATAGATAATAAAAAAAAGGAAAAACAAAGCATGAATAGCTGTGGAGAACAAGTACTGATGATGAAGTTGTGAAATCCCTGTTTAATTTCAACAGGAAACTGAAATCTGTTTGTGTATTTTTGTTTCTCTGTGTGTGTGTGCATATGTGTATGTTAGCTGGCAAGGTTGACTGAAAATTGTCTTAGATAGTTTCTGAAATGACTGTCATGCTTAGCAGAGCAAAAAGCAGTCTTTGGGGCCAATGAACACATTTTGAAATTTGAAAACACATTCTGACCATTCTCATAAAAACACTCATTCTCGTGATAACATGGCCAATGACATAAACCGTTCACCAGAAAGAAACAAAATGCTACTCTGTAATCTGCAGCCAACCATTATTTTATTTTTTAAAGAATATATCTGAACAAATACATAGCAGGAGATGCACAGATGGGATGCTCATAAGCACTGTGTGGGGTTCACACACTGTTCTGATTGGTTTGGCTTAATATGTGGTTTTGTAAAATAATGTTGATTCAACCAAATCATTGTTAAAACAGAGGTTAGAATTAATCTAGTTTGTAACTAACTTGAATGTGAGACAGGCTTATCTATATACTGATGTTTATAGAATGTGGAATGGCTGGCTGGGGAATTCTGGAAATTGAAATACACACATCCTAACGTCAGAATAAGAGACACTTGGAAGGGATCTTAGAGATCTGTTCCAATCCAACTCCCTGCTCAAGCAGGAGACCCTATACCAATGGCACCCAACCTTTCTGGTTACAACGACCGGTTTTGGAAGAAAAATTGTCTTCTACAGACTAGGGTGGGTTGGTTTCATGTACAAACTAGATCCTGCACATACGCAGATAAAGCTTCACTTTTTCACCCGCTGCTTGCACAACCCAGTTCCTAACAGGCTGTGGACCTGTAACTAACAGGCCGCAATCTGGGGCTTGGGATCCCCTGCCCTATACCATTTCAGACAAATAGCTGTCTAATCTCTTCTTAAAAACTTCCAATGATGGATCAATTGGAATGGATCAATTCCATTGATTAATTGTTCTAACTGTTGGGAAGTTTCTCCTTAGTTCTAGGTTGGTACTCTCTTTGATTAGTTTCCATCCATTGCTTCTTGTCCTGTCTTTAGGTGTTGCCAAAGGGGATAATCCATTTTTTCCCTTCCCTTCTCAGCTCTGTCTTGATTTGTTTTATTTACTGATTGAGCTGTTTAAGAATTCTAGAATACTCAAAAGTTTGTATTATATGTATGATTCTCCAAATGTTTATCTCTTAAAATCCACTTAAATATATTGCTGTTTGATGATGATACATGCACATTTCTGGTAAAAATAATCCTCCTTCAACTTAATCTTTGGAACTGAGAAAAAAGAGTGAAATAGAGAGATGAAGGAAAATAGGGGGAAAACTAATTACCTCCCAAGGGGGTCCATGGGGACAAGGGAATATCAAAAACAGAACTTTGATCATGGGGTCATAACCATCATCTTGACTTTTTCTATTCCCTGCCACAAATCACCCTTTTTCCTTTCCACTTGTGACATTTGTCTGCTTGTCCCCTACTATCATCGCACATTCTTCAGTACTTACTCCCTCCTCACATGGTCTTCAGAAGATTGTCCCAATAAAAGTAGTCTTTGAATGGGGAGAAAAATCTGACTTCTGCTGTTTAGCATCTGTCTATTTCTGTTGCAGCAATTAGTTGGATTTGAATGAGAAATACAGATTGGATTGGATTGGATTCTATTTTATTTTTTACAAAACAGCACAACATTTGGCCCTCTTTGCTGCTGAATCACTATAAAGTGATATTGGTTAAAAAAAAAAAGATCTGCCAGTTAGCATTTTGGAAACAGCCAAAGAGATTAGTGCTCACATAATGGAATGCAACTGGGCTAAGCGAGTTCCGTTTCATTTCCTGATAATGCAGCAGTCTAAACCTCATTCTATGGCTTCTGAGTTTCAAAAAGAGAACAGACTTTGTGCTTCCATTCCTGTGCCTGTCTCTTCTACTGATGAGCTAATCAAATGTTCAATTACATATTTTTCAGTTTTTAAGAGATGAGTAGAAGCTTCAGGAGGCATGTAGATAGTTGACTGAAGTTAGTAATTTAACTTCGTGCAACAACACCTCAAATGCAACAGCAGAGAAGGTATTATTTACATCAGAGTACAAGAGTCTGGTGGAGACAGAGCTTCCCCCTTCCCGGACTGAGGTGGCCCAATACAAGCCTGCAAAGCTTACGACAGGGGTGTCAAACTCAAGGCCCGTAATATGGATCCGGCCCATGGGGTGCTTAGATCTGGCCCAAGGGGATGACTTAGAACAGTGTTTCTCAACCTTGGCAACTTGAAGATGTCCGGACTTCAATTCCCAGAATTCCCCAGCCAGCATTCGCTGGCTGGGGAATTCTGGGAGTTGAAGTCCGGACATCTTCAAGTTGCCAAGGTTGAGAAACACTGCCTTAGAAACAGTGTAGGACAGGCCCTTGGTGCCTTTGCCAGTGAAACGGAGCTCAGGAGGACTGCCCGCAGCGCTCCTGAGTTATTTTCCCTTGCAGCGGGTTGCAGGAAGCCATTGCAGCTAAAAACAGAACTTGGGAGCCTGGCAGAGAGCTTGGGCCACCATTGTCACCCCCAACACAAATGATGTCAAGATGGCCATGCCCCTGCCCCCCCCCCCCAGGTCAAATACAATCCTGATGCGGCTCTTAATGAAATCAAGTTTGACATCCCTGGCTTACAGTCTTTTCTCCCCTTCATTCTATGTGTGCAAGCAAATTGGACTAGCTATTAAATCTTGCTTCAATGTAACCATCTGTGCCTGAGGAGAACCAGCTAACTTAGGTGACAGGTTGTGTATGGCACAAATAGCTCTGTCTTCAAAAGAGTACCATTTTGCAGAAGTGTGTGTGTGGGGGGGAGGGAGATAATAGAGTAACCGCCTGATCAAAGCCCCAGCCTCTTTTAATGTCTCACTTGTAATGTCCTCATTCCAGAAATTTTCTGGAAGAGCGGTAGAAAAAACATCTGGCACATGGGAACTCCTACCCCCCCCCTCACGAGATACTTGTTACTGCTGCAAACTATGTCTTCATTTCACTGCTTTGCACCATTGGAATCTGAACATTTCTTGCTTGACTCACAAATGGTAATCCATTAGGAATCTGCTTCTTTGATTAAATGTTTGGCTGGATGAATAGTCTCTTGACAGCTATGTGCAATAATATTAATGCTGACTGCTAGAGATAAAGTATATCCCATATTAAGAAATAGGAAGCAGCCATTCTAAAGCAAAAGAATATTGCTATCTAAAATTTGTCACTTAGATCTCCAGTCTGGATGAGAAAAATGTATGTTTCTGTGGCAAATATATATCACATATATGTGTGTGTCCTGATCCTGTTGTTCTTTTGTACTCGTGCCTGAGACTCAGATAATAACACTAGAACTGGATAGAATAGAATTGGCCAAATGTGATTGGACACAAAATACTTTATCTCTAGTGCATAAACTCTCAACGTGCATGCAAGCAATAAGTGATAAATCATAATCATAATCATAACATGCAATCATCATATGGGGGCCAAGTGGTCAGCATAAACTTTCAGAAGAGATAAGTATTGTGATAAGTGGTAAGTATTGTGATGTCACTGATTTAATTTGCATGAAGCTCAAAAACAACATTAATGAGAGTGTGACTTGCACTGGAGAAAAAGAACAACTTTGTTTGAGGGCAGAGAATTTACAGGGGACAAACAGGCTTGCATAATCATGTATAATTAGCTTGCAAAACTTATGGCCACAGGATACTGGTGGTCCTAAGGTTACCAAAGGGAGTCAGAGATTACTAATCCTAATTCCACTCAGACATTTCTGTAACATTTGTGTCATGCCTTTATAATTCTAGATTTGTTTTTATTTTGTTTGCAAAGGATGTAAAGGGCCCTTCTGGTTTGCATGTAACACTGCCCCAATTTAATCTGGATCTGGAGAAAGCAGCTGCAGCCTAATCATGATGATACATTTTAGTGACATTGTATAATCGAGTTTTTATTAAATGAATCAACCCTGAGTTACAAATCAGAGGTGGTATTCAGCCCATTCTGACAGATTCTGGAGAACCGGTAGTGGAAATTTTGAGAGGTGGTGGTGGTGGGGATTTTGCAGAATCTTTGCCCTGCCACTTCTACAAAGCCACGCCCATAGCACCACCACTGCTACAAATGACTTGGTATAAATTATAGCCATTGGAATCAACCGAAGAAGGAAAATAGTTCGATAGCATTCTTAGAAAAAGCAGAGTAATTTAACAATTTTTCCTTTACATTATAGTGCAGAACTGAGAAATGTTCTATTCCTCAATACTTGAAATAGTCTGTTTGCAGTTCACTTTCAAGAGAAGACATATACCAAATAAAATAATAATACTACCCACACATAGACAGTGTGAAATGTCATGTGTTGTGGTTCACCTGAAATTGTATTTGTACAATTGTAATTTTAAGAACTTCTAAGGACCAGATGATTTTTTACTATGTCCTAATCAGTGGTGGGATTCAATTTTTTTTACTACTGGTCCTGTGGGCACGGCTTGGTGAGTGTGGTGTGGCTTGGTGGGTGTGCCAGGGGTGGGTTCCGGTTGCTGCTACTGCTGGTTCACTCAGAGATGTGCTGTGCACGTTCGTGTGCTTGATGCATGCTATGCGCGCATGCACAGTACTTTAAAAATACTTCTGCACATGCATAGAAGCAAAAAAACAAGATGGCAACGCCTATAGCATCGCCAAGAGAACCGGTTTGGGGGCGTGGCAGGCAGAGTTACTGCCTACTCGGCCAAACCGGTCCAAACCAGTAGGAACCCACCACTGGTAGCAGAGGAAAGACACGGTAAAATCTCCATTGCCACCCCACTCCAGGGGAAGGTTACTGCAAAATCCCCATTTCCTTCCAATCAGCTGAGACTCGAGAGGCAGAGAATAGATGGGGGTAGGGCCAGTCAGAGGTGGTATTAACCGGTTCTCCAAACTACTCAAAATTTCCGCTACCGGTTTTCCAGAGCTGGTCAGAACCTCCTAAATACCACCTCTGGTTCTAATATATAAAACCATAGAACTGAAAGAGAGTGTACTTACTTTTCCACATGCATATATGTTCAAGAGCCCTCTATCTACAATTGGACCCTTTCTCAGTTCCATCTGAACCTAAACTTCTGCAACTTGGATTGCAGATCGGTTTGTCAAACATGCTGACATAAAATCCCAAAATTCTCATATTGGCCATGCTGGTTGAGAATTCTGGGCATTAAAATTTGTGCAAATTTGTTCCTCCTTGAGGAAGACTAATATAGGGCTGACATAGGAACAAACAGCCTTCCATCTGTGCCTGTGCATGCCAGAAATAAACTTTTAATTATTCTGCATAGGACAGCACCATCTTGTAAATCTGGAACCTTTTTGTAAACCTCTGCAAGCATATCAGAAATATATATTGGATGAGACTTTTAAAAAATGATATTTTGTAGTGCACCATAAAATTGAAGATGCTTCCAGCTGGATGGATGCCAACACTATCAGTCAAAAGACTCATCTCCTCCTGTCCTTTAATGGATTTTCTGAGGAAAGAAGAAAAAAAAAGACAAAAGTGATAGGAAGATACAGAAGGCAATTAAATATAGGAGATAGTATAATCTGTCCCAAAACTGTGCTGTCATTTAGATGAGAGAAAACAACTGAACAATGAAACTCTGTTCAGCAATTAGGAAAAAGTATTTGTTGGTTTTGTTGAAGCCCCTTCTGGGATACTGGGTGTTGGTCTTGTTTTTGCCTAGCTTTTCTGTATCTTTTGTTTCTATTTTATTGTTATACTAGCCGATAACCCAGCGTGGCCTGAGTATTTGTTTATAGGGAGAAAATGTCCATACCAAATGTAATTTCTAATGTTGGATTTTTCCCCTTACCAGAGGGAGCCCCCTTGTGCAGTACTGTGAAGCTGTTACCACTGTGCTGTACAGTAGAAGCCATTTTAAGGCACAAGAGGCTGCATCTTAACAGAACGCACATCCCGAGGGGTGTTAGGGGTGTCTTATCCCCACAGTATTTTTCCTCAGAGAGTAAGTCATCTGTGTCCCAAGTTCGGTTGAAATTGCTCAAGGCGTTCCAGAGTTATGGTGGAACACATACACAGCCATATATGTATATGTCAGCCCTCAGGCTGCCATCCAGGGGGAACCTGTCCATCACCATGCCCGCTCGGCCATGCTTACACACCACTAAGGCTGTGTGTATATCAGCATAAATATAACATATACATATACATATACATATACATATACATATACATATACATATACATATACATATACATATACATATACATATACATATACATATACATATACATATACATATACATATACATATACATATACATATACATATACATATACATATACATATACATATATACATACACACACACACACACACACACACACACACACACACACACACACACACACACACACACACACACACACACACACACATATATATATATATATATATATATATATATATATATATATATATATATATATATATATATATATATATATATATATGGGTGCTGGTGTTAACTTGGTTAGAACTGACTTGGATTTGATTACCTTTGTATAATTGTCATTTAGTGCTTGGTTAGCACGTAGTTTCTTAGACAGAGATAAAAGTTTTTCACCAAACAAACTGAATCTCTGTTTGTATGCAACATGAACGCCGGAACGTGACAGTATGTATGTATGTATCTTTGTATGTATGTATGCATATAATTGTATTGGTGAGGGGGAGAGGGAGGAAGTGGGAGAGAGGGAGGAGGAGAGAGAGAGAGATAATGGTGTGTATGAGGGTGAGAGGGAGGGTGAGAGGGAGGGAGGGAGGGAGAGACTTTATTTTGTGAATTGTCCAGAGTAACTAGATATCAACACCGTCGTCATCATAACTGCAAACAGATATAGCAACTTTTCTGAATTTTGAAATAGTTCTCCACATAGGTTCCTAAAAGTGCTTACAAAAGGGAATATTGCACATAAAGTAATGTAGTGATTTTAAAAAAAATAATCCAACAAATTTAGGAATACATTTTTAAAAATGGTTGGAAAAGTATTCCAAGAAAACATGCATACCAGATTGCCTATTCTAGAATAACTGTGTGAAAACATGCCCATACACATTTCCTTGTGGTTTTTTATTTTATTTTATTAGCAAGCTAACGTGATTTCAGACAAAATAAACTTAAGGCTGGAAAAAACTGAGCAAAACTGAAAAGGACAGATTTCTCCACTATTAGTAGGGAATCAGCCTGAAGCAATGCATGTATAAAGCAGGGCACTGCTGAAAATAAATGAGAGGTTAGCTGAAAGTTTTTAACACAAATTCACAGAAATCAAAAGCAATCCTCAGAATTTGGTTATTCAGCATACCAGGATATGCTGCTGCATACATTTCAAAAGTTAAGTTTTTATTGTGCCAGCAAACACAAAACTTCCACTTATCAGAAAACAAATGTTTAAGTTTTCTGTTCTCTCTGCTTTCAGCATTCATGTATTCATTTGCAACTTATATAAACTATTCCAAGACTCTATACAGTGAATAAAGCAAGAATAAACTCAACCATAATAATAAAATAATAAAAAATATAGCAACTTACATACTTACATAAGATGAATGCTTGCAATCTAATTGGGTCAAAGGAGCAATAGAAATATACAATTTAACCACATTGTGAAATTTATGAAAGGGGAATGTTGGAAGAAATATCCATCTGGTTTAAGTTCCAAGTGGGGAAAAAGACTATTTGGAAAGATGGTTTTAATGGTGGACAAGATCACATGGCTTGAGTTCCTGAGCAGAAAAGGGAAGAGATGCTGAGAGTCCCTGGGTTTTATGCCCTCTCTGGGGCCCCATCTCTCTGTTTCCTGTTCCTGTGTAAAAATATATATTTTGATTGGTTGTCAGATTCCCTGGGGTGTAGAGTCTTAGCTAACTCTGTAGGCTGTCTGCATGCCAGGTTTGGTTGAAACTTGGTGGATGGTGCAATAAAGGGCAATGAAATAGGATAGATCTTTGTTATCAGCCAATTTTTTTACTACCGGTTCGGGTGTGCTCCTGCACCTTGCAATGCTTCTGTGCATGCACAGACATGTCCGAGCAGGTGGGCGGAGCTTCCTGCTACCGCTACTACTGGTTCGGTCGATCCAGACCAAACAGGGAGCAACCCACCTCTGTTTGTTATGTAGAATAGACTGGTCCAGGCCTTAACAACTCTGTTCTCTGAGTTTCTACTTCTTTCTTAGGGGAAATATTCTACCTTTTTAGTATATCCTAAAATATTTCATTTTTCTAAGAGAGGGTGAGTTTTAATTTCCAACAGAAGGAAATAAACATACTGTATTTTTCAGAGTATAAGACACCTTTTTCTATCAAAAAAGAGACTGAAAATCTGGGTGCATCTTATACACTGAACACAGCATTTTTGCCTCCTGAAACTCCAACCCCTTCACCAAATGGCCCTGCATAGCCTTTAGGAGGCTTCCGGAATGCTCCTGGCAGCTGGAGAGGACAGAAATGAACAAACAATGGGCCATTTCTGCTCAATTTTGCCCCCACCCAACCCGCAGGAGCACTCTATAAGCCTCCTAAAGGCTATGCATGCCCCTTTTTTGGAAAAAAAAAAACACAGGCCCATTTTCACAAAAAATGGGCTGGTTTTGGGAGGTCTGCAGAGTACAAAAACTTTTTTTTAAAAATTTGCCTCTTCAAAATCTTGGTGCATCTTATTACAGTGCGTCTTATACTCCGAAAAATATGGTAGCTCCTGCAGAAGCATACTCCAAAAATTGGATTGCTCCAGAGAAGTCTTATTAGTCATCCACCATATACTTTCCAAGAAGTGGGGAGGATTTTAAGATCTTCCAAATTGTGGATCAGACAGTAAACAGCTTTATAGCTAACAATCAAAACTCTGAATGGGCTCTCAAAGATCAGTGTAACCAGTATAGTGATGTTAGTAAAGGTAGGATTTTCCAGGGGAACTGATTCCTCATTAGGAACCTAGCTGTCATATTCTGGACCACTTGTAGCCAAGGTGGCGCAGTGGTTTGGGTGCAGTACTGCACCCACTTCAGCTGACTGTTATCTGCAGTTTAGCGGTTCAAATCTCACCGGCTCAAGGTTGACTCAGCCTTCCATCCTTCCGAGGTGGGTGAAATGAGGACCCAGACTGTGGGGGCAATATGCTGACTCTGTAAACCACTTAGAGAGGGCTGAAAGCCCTATAAAGCGGTATATAAGTCTAACTGCTATTGCTATTGCTATTGCTAAAGCCATGTCCAAAGGCAGCTGTCTCTAAAATGTTCAATACAGTAGTCCATCCCTGTGCTGACCAAGTGATGAGTTACATTTCCAGAGCATTCTGATCTGCTGTATGTTGGGTAATAACTGAAACTCCAGCTGAAGTATTGAAAAGATTCCTTATTAATGGCACAAATTGTTGATGGAAGACCCACATGTCCAAGAGGATTAAAGCAATAAATCAGTGCCTTCAGAAGAGCGCAATCCCATCCAGAATACTTGGAGGACTGATGTTCATGGATTATTAAGGTGTTTATTACCAAATAGCAATGCATTTTTACAGGAGCTTGTTTCATCTCATTCAATGTCCATCTGGCAGAATTGTCAGTATAAAGAATGGAAAGATAATTAATTCGTAATTCGTAATTTAATAAGCTTATATGCTGCCCAATCCCGCAGGACTCGGGGCAGCTTACAAAAACGAGATAAAATAAAATAACAGATAGGGGAGAAAAACGAAAACAGTTTAAAAAACACAACATACATTCGGCTTAGCTGGGGGTTGGACCTGATTCATGGATTAACAGCCCCAGGCCTGCCGGAACAGCCAGGTTTTGGTGGCTTTTTGGAAGGCCGCGAGAGTGGGAAGGGTCCGGATCTCTGCGGGCAGATCGTTCCACAGAGCCGGAGCAGCTACAGAAAAGGCTCTCCCCCGAGTGGTCGCCAGCCGGCATTGTCCAGTTGACGGCACCCGCAGGAGGCCTAGCCTGTGAGTTCTTATCGGCCGTTGGGAGGTATGCAGCAGGAGGCGGTCTCTCAGATATCCAGGTCCAAGGCCATGTAGGGCTTTAAAGGTAATCACCAGCACCTTGTAGCGTGTCCGGAGACCAATAGGGAGCCAGTGCAGCTCGCGGAGGATAGGTGTAACATGAGTGTACCAAGGTACACCCGATATCACTCGCGCGGCTGCATTCTGGACCAACTGTAGTCTCCGAACACTCTTCAAGGGCAGCCCATGTAGAGTGCGTTGCAGTAATCAAGCCTTGAGGTGATTGCAAATGTCCTCTTATGTACATGAATTAGGATCATGTCTCCTGAAACTATTCATTTGATTTTCTTCATGCAATATGTGAAAACAAGACAATACAGCTGGGTTTTCAAAAGCAAAGTATATACTTTTGCAAGTATAATTATTATAGAGGATGGAAATATTTATAGAACAGAAATATAAACAAAAGTTTTCTTATTCACCTGACAAAAAATCTTCTCATTAAAAAGATGGTTAAATAGACTACCTGAAGTAATTTAAAATTCCATGCTTGTGGATACATTCAGAGAGACACACAGAGAGAAATCTTCTGAGAGAGAATTAAAGGTTTAGGCTTAAAGAATGTAATCCCACAAGTTCATTTGAGAATTTCTCAAATCAAGATCAATGCTCAGAACTTTCATTTAACTTAGATTGATTTCTGGGGATATAAAATATTTTTATCGATCAAGGAGACAGAAAAGTTATTTTTTCTCTTTAATTATTCCTAGAGGAACTACACAATAGTACTCATCCACATTCAAACTTTTGGATTCATAAATAAAAATTATCTACATACCTGTGTACTGCATTGTCATCCTTCAGTCTCAAAAGACTATATCGTGTTCTGGCTATATGCAAAGCTGGAGTGTCCTCTCCAGAGCACGAGGCCTGGGTAGATTAATATGGAGGATAGACTGTTCCCAAGCAGTAGATTGGTTCCAACCATCCTGCGTTGCAGGAGTTACTAGAACATGGTTGTACACAGTCACAAACTGCTGCCAGGACTCCGTCTCCAGATTTTGCCTCAAGGTTGACTCCTGAAGCCTTTTCAGTAGTGGATTTAGCCACAAGGCAGTAGAGTTTTGTAATCAGAGTTTCCCTTCTCCTAGATGATGGTTCTGCTGCTTTATCTGTCGTTGGGGTGTAGAGCCCTCTTCCACCTTCAAAACCATTGACCGTCTTCTCCTGTAAGCCTGGAAAGGGGCCCTTATGAGATGCTACCAGCCGGGCTAGCTGGACCAAGGTTTTTTAAGGAGGTGTTACTCCTCCATCACTCACCCTTTGTCCTGGCTTGTTATAGGCAGAGCCTGGCTTCCCAAACACTGGGCCCAGGATGATGGGTTTACCTATGTACTGTATGCATTCTATACAGTATATCCATATTCTGTACAGCTCATGACTAATTGCTTTGAATTCTGATGAATTAGTTGCACTTAGACATCACTGAAATCAGCGTAAAAAGATCCATTGATTATAGAAGTAATGTTGAATCATAGATACTGTATATGTAATCCTATGTATGCCATCTCACAAATAATGTTCAATCTATTATTTATTTGCAAATGAACCCTACTGAATTTAGTAAGATATACTACTAAATAGACATATGAAGGATTGTGTTGAAAATTCTACATA
Source organism: Thamnophis sirtalis (assembly GCF_051295495.1). Classification (NCBI taxonomy): domain Eukaryota; kingdom Metazoa; phylum Chordata; class Lepidosauria; order Squamata; family Natricidae; genus Thamnophis; species Thamnophis sirtalis. The sequence continues at coordinate 30,987,383 of NW_028261385.1, read as the reverse complement.
AGTACACATGAGGACAGCATAAAACTGATTTAAAAAGAAATAGTAGCCCTATGTTGAAAAATCCATTTTCTCACCCTAGATACATATAACTAGAGTTTGAAAATGTTCTGATAATATTGCTGCATATATTCATATATTTCAAGTCCTAATTGATCTTACTTTCCACTATTAAGCTCATCATTACCCTGGTTAGTACCAGTAGAAGCACAGCCTCCATTAAGATTAAAAACCATGAACTAAGTTAAAGAGAATTATATTAAGGATAAAAATCGTAGAGCTTAATAATCTGTGATCTGTATTTTTTTAAGATAGCAAGGATCTTTATTAGGCAGCAGCAAAAAAGTCTATGTTCAATAAATCGTTTTCTGGACAGATTGTTCTCAGGAAATAATACTTTCTTCATCATCTTTTCCTTCTTCCATCCTTCCATTTTGAGATAGTTAATTTCTGCTACAAAGGCTCAACATTTATTAGCTTTCTCATTACTAGTTTTATTGGCGTCCAATGTGAGATATTGCCAAAGAAAGAGGGCCCCAACAGGAAACAGTTGCTGGAGCTAAGCAGCCACCATGAGAAAGAGTTGGCAAAACAGCTGGCTCAGTTCAAATTGGAACTGACCGAGAAGGAGGCTCAGCAGAAGCACCTCACTGAAGACTATGAGCATAGGCTTTCCAAGCAAAGGGAAGACCTGCCCGAGTGCAAGGCCAGGTACTGGCACCAGGAGTCTCAGTGGGCTGAGATGGTCAGCCAGTTCCAGGCCATGATGCAGTCCCACTGGAACAGGGCCCTCCAGCTCTTTGCCACCAGTGGCACTTCCCTCCAGCCTTCATCCAAAGCCCCACAGGAGGAGGCTGAAGCAGACTCCCTGTCTGAATTTCTCCCCCCCTCCAACCCACACAAAAAGACCCAGAAGGGGAGACTCTCTGCAGCAACACAAATGTTCATTGCACGTATCCAGCCCAAGAGATATTGAGGACCCCTGATTTAGTGCAATATAAAAAATGCAAATAATTTCTCTGTGGACCACCAAAATTTTCTTGCAGATCATCAGTGGTCCACGGACCACCAGTTAGTGACTGCTGCTCCAAAGTATTTCTTTTGAAGGCTAAATGCAACCCTATTAAATAATGTGCTCTAATATGTATTTTAATTAATGCCTGTCAACAAATATACCATTGTCTTTTTCTCTCTCTCATATTGTTTGGATTGCCTAAGAAGCAGCCTTATACGGATCTTAAATCTTGAAACATGAAGTAGTTTAGAAGCAAATTACTGAGCCTTTCAAGCACAACCAGAAGTATGTCCATCATCTGTTGCCAGTTTTGGTTCAGAACATAACGTTGAGTTCTAATAGAGAAGATTGAAATGGTGCTTAAGAGAATAGCATGAATTAAAGTGACTAAGGAGAGTTTCCTCAGCATGACATATGGATTGGCAAAAAGATTTGTAACATGCTGAAATACTAGACAAAGATAAAAACCTTTGGAATTTAATTGAACATCAGTCAAAATCTATTATTTTTGTGCTACATGTAGAGAATTCCCATCTTCAGGACCAAATGAAAAGCCTTCCTATGGATACTCCTTTCAAGGCTGCACTGTCTGTGTCCTACATTCATCCAAGAGATACACATACTGCATGATCATTCAGGTCAGAATGACCAGCTGTGCCATGTTAATCATTTGTCTTGGACTCAAGCCTTTCCCCATTGGTAGCTGGGTTATTATCACTAACACCTGGATCTTTGTAGATTTGTCTTTTTTCTTTCTGAGCAGGGTCACTACAGGAGCTTGGCTTCAAGTGATCTCCGATGTTGGACAACAGTAGCAACAATGCAAAAACTTAGATTGTAGAATGGCACAAATTTGAAGCAACTGCCAGGACAGATGGCACATCTATCTGTAGTGACAACAATCCACCATTCTTCAGCACTTGAAACACCAACCTGTTTTACCTAGAATGAAGGTGAGGGCATTTGGCATCAGCTGAACAATCAGAAATGTTCCAATAGAATACGTACGTATGGCTCAGGGTTAAACTGTGGAGCCCCAGATGCTCTCTAAGTTTGGTTGTTTACTTGCAGATGTTTCATTACCCGACTAAGCATTGATGATGTTACCTCGTCAGGTAATGAAATATTTGCAAGCAGAGAGCACCAAGGACTCCACAAATAGAGATATATTATTTATTAGCTTTGATTATACATTATTGACAATTTACACTGTTGTGTGATGCTCTGCAGAGGACATGGTTAACATTGCTGAACAAAAAAAAATCTTTTGGACAGCAATTCATGGAAATCAGTAGGTTAGAGCAGGCACAATGTTGCAAATTATACATCTGCAAAAGGAGTACTTCAATAACAGAAAGTAATATTTTAAACTCTGCTTTTAATGGACCTCTTGAGAAATCTTATTATCAGTACATGTTTTCTGCTCTATGAATTAATTCCTATTTTACTGATTTGATATACATCTGTGAGAACTGAAAGAAAGTGTAATATTTTATTTAGAAATGCCCCAAGTATGTTATGGGTTCTATTTCATGGCTATATTAATATCCATGGCACAAATTTTTCTTGGCCACCAAATATTTATTTTGTATTGTTGTAATTGTTTTTATGATGTACACCATTCAGAACTATAGAAATCAAATCAACAATAAACAAAAAAAATGCATACCTGAATAAGAGTTAGACTCAATGGTGGGTTCCAGATCCCGGTGCAACTGGTACGGTGCAATGAGGCCTGGCGTCCACCACATGAATGTGCGCAGCACACGTGCACATATGCGCAGCACGTGCATGCATCCTTACCTCCTTTGGTGCTCTGTGATGCCTCTGTGATGCTCCAGCTGCTTGGCGGAACATTGAGCAGGCGCCAAATGTTCTGTGCGCAGAAGCGCCAGAGAGCTCAAATACAGGTAAGGAGGGCAGGCGGGTGGGCCCTCTGGAACACTGTATCGGAATGGTACCTGGTGCTCCCGGCAGCACCGATATGCCCGTACCAGATTGTACTACCTGCAACCCACCACTGGTTAGACTGGATCATTTCTGACAACATTCTGATATCATGATAACATAATAAGAGAGATTACCTTAGACCCTCCCTTACTCTCTTCTGCTTTCTTAAATTTAGTAACCCAAAAATTGAATTGACGTGGTACAAGTGAGTGAGGGGTGGAGAAATAGTTTCCATTTCTGGAGCAAAATCAGTGTTAAAATAATTCAATAATAGTCTCACATCCTGTTTTAAATCATTTTGTTATTAAATTTCTAGACAATCTTTCAATAATAGTCTCATTCATAAAATAAAATTAAAACATAAAAACAGTTCGTTGAAACAAATATTTTTTAAACAAATAATTACATTCACCAGTTAAAGCCATCTCACTAAAAAAAGTCAATTTAAATCTGAAAAAGCCTGTCTGAATAAAACAACACTGCCTAGTTATAACTGAGCTGCAATACAATTCTATATTTATTGTGTCAATCAAACTTATATCTCAGCAAAGAAGAGATTTTTATGAAATCATGGCACCAAAATCAAGGTTATTTCAATATAATTTACAACAGTCAGAATAAACAGTGTTTGTCTGCATTTTTTATTGCAAGCATTAAAAAAATTAGGTGTTTTAGAATTGCACCCAAGGCACTTATTACTATCGGTGGAATATACCGTGGTTGGTTGCACAGTCAGCCAGATGTGTAAACTGGATTTGGCATTTTTATCCAGCCTTCAAGTCCTTCCCAAGGACATGGGATAGGCTGATATTGTTTGATGATGCTAAAGGTATGTTGCAGAATGGAAGCTGTTCCAAGTTCTTATTGTTACTGTTGCCCACTTTTTTATATAGAACTCAAGACAGCTAACATATCTATTACTCCTATTCTCCTTCTATTTCCCCCCGCAATAACAACCCTGTAGGGGGGTTGAGCTGGCAGAAGTGACTTCTCAAAGTCAATCAGCTGGCTTTCATGCTTAGAACTAAACTGGCTCTCCTTTTATATCGTCCTTTTGCAGAGTGTCTAACTGAGGAGCATTGAAGAGAGCAAAAACTCAATGCATAGATAGCAAGATTGTTAGGCTCTTCTTTCTTATTTCTCTCTTGAAAATACATTGCTACAAATTGAAAAGGCTATTTTTTTCATCTTGCCGACTGCACTTCCAATGTGGCAGAATAGGAAAAGAGCCTCTTCAAATCAATACAATATCTGAACCAATCCCTAAAAGAAAATGTTGTTCTTCAGGCATCAAGTATCTCCAAATGTTCATAATTGGATTTCCACTAAATTGCAATATTTCATGGATCATCTAATCAGATATAGGGCCCTTGTAAGAACCTGGCAGTGTCATTAATCAAGGAAAACAAGTTTCCCATGGCAATTTACAATATAAAACAAGTGAATCAACAAAGATGATCCACATCCAGTACTATAATGATAATAAGCAACAGGAGTGAGACTCTCAAAAACTGCTAGTTTAAATTGAGAGTTCCACTATGGTTGGCCAAATGATTCAAAAAGGTTTACATCATGCCTTGATGTGGGATGTGCTACATGAGACTGAAAGTTTCATGTTGAAGTCCACATTTGATTTTCAAGTTGTGTACATGGGGGTCACACTCCCAAAATTTATTAAAGTCAATGGTAAAACCTAAACTTGATTTAATCTAATTTGGATTTAAAATAAATGAATACAATTATTCCCCATGGATTTTATAACAATTTTTTTTTACTATTGTCATACAAATTACAATTTGGCAACAATTTTAAAAGAGATGAGAAAGGAGAGGACACACACTATGCCATAGATGTAAGTTCTTTTACCAATTCAGAGGGGCCTTTTTATGCAATTTAAAACTATTTAGCACTGTGTATTCTCAATATCTACCTGCTCTGCCCCTAAGACACCAATTCCAAGACAGAAACTATGGAACGTAAATGTTTGAGAAATATCGCCAATATTGTTCTCTGCTGTGAGGTGGAAAACTTTAAACTAAAATCTGGCTAATTTCCCTTGCATATTGGGTAAAGGTAATTTTCTACCCATAGAAAACCCCTTTGATACTAGCAGTTGATTATAACTCTAGGTGGAAGACGTATCTTATAGAAAATACACATTTTTATGGTTTGTTTCAGGAAACCCTTCTGCCTCTCTGGTATGAAGAGGATGTTGTTGTTTTTTAGCCTGAACATGAAAAAGACATATTCTGGACATAGACAGTGAAGGAGTATATGAATCAATATGAATCAATATTGGCTTCTGCTTATATTATTGTATAGTCAGAAATTAATTGTTTTCTAGCAAATTGTAGCCTTAATACTGGACGGCAAATGTTATTTCACTGCTGTGTCTCGCTTCTATTCTTGGCTTCAAAGCTAGGGACATTCTTGAAAGCTAGTAGAAGAAATTGTTACACGGGAGTATCAAGCTGCATAGCTAAAGGACCCAAACTAGGGAGTTTTCCTGGCTCACAAATTCTTAAAGCATTCTGCTGAAAAACAACTTGGCAAAGGGGGGCTGCCACCCCCTACACAAGGTTATAGGAATACTCCATAGATAAGGTAAACAGAGACAGGAACTTGAACAAAAGGACGCTTTAAAGATCATGTTGGTAACGGATCTTGTCTCTGATTGGATAAACTTTGTTCTGATTGGATAAACTTTGTTTCTATCTGCCTAAAATGTATATAATACTCTGAGCCACTCTCATAGGGTGTGGATATTTCTTACATGCATTTGTTTGTATGTTTTGGATATAGTTTTGTCACCCGATTTTTGCTATGGCCATAAATAAAAGCTGATATTTTTTGCAAGCCTCATCTCGAGTCTCACTCTCTTTGGCATTTCAGTAGCTCGGGGAAACTGCTGGAACCTTACAACAGGAAAATCAGTCCTTTCAGTCAAGGAACATTTTTTTTTTTGAGCAGCTAATCTCCTTTAATCAGACCTGCAAGATGCTTAAATTTCATCACAATTTTCAAACCGAGGAGAGACTTTGAGGCTTAATTTAATGCTTTATCCTTAGCTGTCCTGGAAAGAAGATACAAATGCTCTTCAATTATGTCTATATGGTACAGGTGATGTAGAATCTACTGTTCATTGGTTAATGTGTTGTTGATTTTATAGGGACATTAGAGCCTGTTTGATTTCTCACTTGATAAAATGTCCAAACTACACTAATTTATTTTTCATGTGATTCCTTTTATCTGATCCAACAGTCTTTCTCTGAACATTGCCAGATTTCTTTATACTGTAAGATGAAAGATGATTGCTTCTCTGGCTTCTTAACTATAGAAAATTTTGATTTAGGTCTTTTCTTCTCATTTCATGCCCCTTATATACCATTTTATAATCAGAAGCAGAAAATTATGCCTTTCATTACTTTGTTCTAATCAAATTGTTGGGTTGATTATCTATTGCTGTGGTGGTCAATGACTGAAATAAAGATTTGATTGACATATGGCTTCAAGGTTGAACCATAGAATGTAAGTCCCACCAAGCTGAGGCTGGCCCCAATCCTCTTGATCTTCTGAGAGTCTTTCAAGACATAATTCTGCCAGTGACCTTGGGAATCCCATGATGTATGTTAGTTAATTTTTTGTATACTTGCTTCCATTCTGTCTTTGATCTCCTTATCTTATTTTCAATTTTAATTGTAGGTTTTCTTCTGTATCTTGTCTTATTATGTACTTGGAGTCACTATGTGTCAGGCCCCAAGGCCCAAGACCCACATGTGGAGTTACTTATGAGTAGTTTCCTTTATTGCTCCTCACCTGTAGACAGAATCTTGCCAGAGTAAAGCAATTATTTGCATAACTATAGATATAATCTGGGAAAAGCTGGGAGCTTCTTTTCATCATCTTCCTGGTGGCCAAATTTTTCAAGCTCTTCTGCCTCTTTGCCCTCTGGGATGGAGCCCCTTTCTTTTGGGAATCCAGACTATATTTCATCACACTAATTGATATGGGCAGCTATACAAATGCAATAAATTAATAATAAATAATTAGCAACAAACTGAGAAACAGTTATTGTGTTTAGGGAAGATGACTGGTGCTTTTCTTTGAAATTTGTCATCTTCCTAATTACTTTATTTTTAATTTAAAAACATTGAAATAGGCATCAAGAGAGATATCCATGAATCCCATAGTTGAAGACTGACTTAGAGTGCTTGCTTCTTTTCCATTGGTCTGATTGTTCCATGTGAATTGTCAGCTATATATACTGTATGTACATAGATCAATGATTCTGGATGAACAGTTACTTTAGCCTGATCTTCATATATTCATTAGTAGACGGGCTATCAATAGGCCTAAACTGCTCTTCTCTTAAAGGTCGTGACAGGAAAGCAAAACCCACTAATCCTACCATGGTGATGAATGCAGTTTATTTAAGTACATAGTTGCCCTGTGACACCAACAAAAGAGGAATTGGTTAATTATCAAAACTAATGTTGGCAGTCTTACATTCTGCACTACAGATGGCAGCTATTTCATCATTTCCATTTCAGCAATAGATGTTGAGGAACATACTCAAATTAATTACTCGATTAACTTTGTCCAGAGAAGGAAAATCACAGGGAACCTTTTATAACCTCTCAGAATTCTGCACCGACAATATAGAAAACTCAGGAGTGCAACTGACAGTGCTAAATGTATATGTCTTATAAGAAAAATATTGCAGACTGATGGTTATTAAACTTGCATTGCTTAGCCAAGTATAAAAAAAATAAGCATAGATTTGCATTGCTTCTTGGGCTTTTATTTATTGCCTCTTGCCAAGATATAATGAAAAATGTGTGAACTATTTTAGAATGAAAGTTCTGTATTCAAAGTGGCATTGGGTTATATTAATTCTTTGTTTCTCTTTATGTGGCATTAATTTCCTAAGCTAATTAGATTTATTAGGTTAAACAGCATGTTCATATTCATATATTTGTGCCTTTGAGTCAACGTTGACTCCTGGGAAATGCCTTGAAAAGTCCCTGCAGTTTTCTTGGTAAGATTTTAGTAGTTTTTCATTGCCTGCTTCGTAGGGCTAAGAGAGAGTGATTGGCCCAAAAGGTCACCCATCTGACTTTATGCCTAAAGCAGAACTAGAAGTCATGGTCTCCCAGTTTCTTAGCCCAATGCCTTAACCACTGCACCAAACTGGCTCTCAGAAAAGGTATAGTATTATAGATGATGTTGTCATGAGACACTCCAAGGCATTTCCTGAGGAACAAAGGGCAGAAAAGATGGTTGAAATCTTAAACTGGACTGCCTACAGTGAATGCTTTTAAATTAGGCATTTCAGCTTATCCCTTAGTCAATTAATATTTTTTCTCTTAAAATTATCACACAGAATCAACTTCAATTTTGTATCCTTCCCCCCCACCCCACCCAAGGTTGTATAATTGGAGATGATCCTTCTCTAAGACTGTCTAAAGCCTGTTTATGTAGTAACTGTGAGAGGGATCTTGGAATTGTAGCTGACAATTACTTAAATGTGAGCCAGCAGTGTGCTGCAGATGCCAAAACAAGCCAATGCATTCCCTAGGTTGCATTAACAGAAGGATAGGATCAAGATAACGTGAAGTGTTAATACCACATTGTAATGCTTTGGTAAGATCATACTTGGAATATTGCATGCAGTTTTGGTCACCATGATAAAAAAAAAGACGTTGAGACTCTTGAAAGAATGCAAAGAAGAGCAACAAAGATAATTAGGAAACTTGAAGCTAAAACATATAAAGAATGATTGCAGAAATTGAGTATGTTTAGTTTAATGAAAAGAAGGCATGATTTGATAGCTGTGTTCCAATATCTCAGGGGTTGCCACAAAGAAGTGGGGGCCAATCTATTCTCCAAAGCATCTTAAGGTAGGACAAGAAGCAATGGTTGGAAACTAATCAAGGAGTGAAGCAACCTAAAACTAAGGAGAAATGTCCTGACAGAACAATCAATCAGTGGAACAACTTGCCTCCAGAAGTTGTGGATACTGTGTGTCAGTTTGTTGCATAAATTCAAATCTAGAAACACAAACAGATAACTGATGCAGCAGGATTCACTAACTTCTTTATATACATAAGAATAGATGAATAAATGTATAATACCAACAGGTGGTTCTTCCAAGTAAACACAAGGCAATAGAGTTACAGGCAAACACAATCAGTTAGTTTCATTTCAGCAGACAAGCTCAGACAGTCGGCTAGTTTATTTCTCAGAGCAGCAGACTGCTTAAGTTTCTGTTTCAATTCTCTGCACAGACTCAAATCTTGTAAAGCTGCCATTGGCTGATTTAGTTGCTATGCCTATTCATTGACTGACCTTGTTCCCATGTCTCTCCCAGTCATGAATATTTTAACATGCTCCAACACTGGAGGTTTTTGAGAAGATTGAACAACATTTGTCTAAAATGATTTAGGTTTCCTGCTTGAGCAGGGGTTGGACTAGAACACCTCCAAGGCCCTCCAACTCTGTTGTTCTGTTATGTATTTCATATATGTCTATGAAAAAAAGCTTTAAGTTCATTCATGTGTATTGAGATGTTGAAAGAAAGGAAAAAGCAAATTTCTTCATGTATGTTTTATCTTCAGTTTATTTTAGTTTACAGAAATGTGTTTAAAGTTACATTCAAATCATTATCCGGCAAGTAGATCAGCTTTATCTCCAATTAACTTCATCATTAAATCAAATTATCAGCTTGGTTCATCCTCATCTTAATTCTGTAACACAACCACTTCCAATTTTCTAATTTAGTCCAGCAAATGGACATTGAGCAGGGTTTTTTTTCTTATAGTGTGAACAGAGCATACTTATGGAACTATTGCTACATAATTAAAAGAAAAAGTTAATTGAGTGGAAAGTGAAATGTGCCTCATTATCCTGAAACAACCACTACATAATTCTATCCCGATAAACTTTTGTTGATTATGATACCTAATCAACAGCTGAACTTTTATGATACCTAATCAACAGCTGAACTTACTTCTTTTTTTGTGATTATGAACACTGTTTATTTATTCTGTTTTCCACCAAATTATGAATTTGTAGGAGGAAAACTTTGATGGCAAAAATCAGGACTCTGATAGGATCTTTTTCAAGTAACATATTTTATTGAAAAGTACACACTTTCATGAATCTTAGTGCAGTTCACAGAAACTTATGCCTTTTCATAAATTTCATTATTAGTTGAAAAAGTTGCTATCAGATTCCATATTAAATGGATCCTATATAGAAGCAGATGAGAGTTATTTTACAGTTTCACAAATGAACTAAAATTAATCTCTCATGTCTTCTTCCAACATGTTCAGGGGGACACTTGTTCCAATCTATGACTACTTTTCGATGTAGCATATGACTCAGTTACAGGTCTGAATCTCATTTTATTAAAACCTGAATTTGATTCTCTACTGATTTATCTTCCTTGATCTAACAAGGAAAACCTTACACTGATGCTATTGGCCTGTTTCCAGCAATCTATAGCTGTACCATTTTGCTTAATTCTTATCAATTCATAGTTGTATACATTCTTGCATGAAAATATGTTGGAATATTTGGAAAATATGTTGGAATATATTCTTTTGCCCAAATATTTTTTTTTCTATAAATGAATCTTGGTATAATAAGGAGCAATTTTGTAGACAATTGTTTGACCTAAAGCATTTATTTTTCTCCAGTTTTCAAATTCTTCACAATAACAGCATTGAGATGTGTTGGACTTCAGTTCCAACTACCCAACCAAACTGTACATGCTAAAAGTGGGTGATGAAATTCTAATCCAAAATATCCAGAGGACATTTCATGGCTCCTTTATATTGTACTTTACAACAGCTAAGCTGCATTTAAAAGTCTGGCACTTTTTATCAACTATCCCAAAAGCAATAATAATCAATTTGAATCATCTTTAGTTCAATATATTGTAATGAATTTTATGGTTTAGCAGTTATAGATGCTTAGGTTGTTAGCTGGAAAAGTGACAGCCTGGATTTGAAACCCAAATGCTACAAAATGGGGTGAGCTTCCATTTGTTGCTCCAACTCCTGCCCACCTAGCAATTCGAAAGCATGTAAATGCAAGCAGACTAATAGGTACCACTTCAATGGGAAGGTAGCAACATTCCATGCACCTTTGGCAGAGGTGGGTTGCTGCTGGTTCGCACCCGAACGAATAGTAAAAATAATTGGCAACCCACCTCTGGCCTTTGGTGTATAGCCATGGTGGACACATGACCATAGAAAATGTCCTTGGACACGTTGGCTCCCTTGGATAAGAAACAGAGATGAGCACTGGGCCCTAGAGTCGGACACGACAGGACAAGGGACCCTTTACCATTTTTATATCAATTGTATGTAATGAATATCCAATATATATTTGTCTTGAAAAGATAAGTTAGGATATACAATACGGTGTCCTTAAGAAACTTTGTAGCTCTCCAATCAATCCCGACCAGCATGACCAGTATTCCTAGTTGTATCTCCAAAATCTTGGATGGCAATAATATCTTCATGCTATCTTAAAATTTAGCTAAAAACATCTTATCAGGAACCAGGGAAATTTGGAAGGGAAAGTAATTGTGACTGTGATCAATCCTTTTTTATATATGCTACAAACCCGTTAGAATCTATCAAATTCCTAAATTCCTCCAAAAATGCTTTAAGTGAACTGGCATGTGATGACAAATGCACTACAGAAATACTATTATCTGCTTTATCATATAAAAACATACAAACTAATGCAGTTACAAAATATTAATAACAAATAGCAGTAACATAATCATCCCAAAGCAAAATTGAATTATACGATAGCTGGGCAAGAGTATAAAAAAAATTCCAAATAACTTTCTTTGTTTTTGTTGTACATCATAGTCTTACAAGTCTTTAATTGTTCAGTGGCAGCCAAGATTGCTATATAGTTTTACAAGGGCAGTTATATATATTTTTAAAAGCAATAATAAATAAGATGCTTGAGAAGCTATATAACAATAATTTGCTTAGAATCACACCAGCACCTACTTCTTTTAACCTGCAATCTTTTTTCATCCTGACATTTTGGTGAAGTATTGCTGCCAGCGAATAGCAAAAAAATAATGTCTTTTAGAAACACTCAGCAATCATAATAGTAATTAAGACAGGTATAATAGAGTGTGTACTTCCACAAAATCACATAGTGAGCTGGCTGCTCTAGCACTCTTAAGCAGGATATTGAGATTACAGGGATAAATGGGAATTGAAAATAATGGGAGAAAAAGAAAATGAATCCTGAAACTTTATTCAATGGCTACTCTTCTGGGCAAGATTACAGGTAGAACAAAACAGATCACAAGTTATAGATCTATAGTATATTTAGTATCACTACATATTCTAGACAAATCTAGACAGCATGCTAAAAAGCAGAGACATCACCCTGCCAACAAAAGTGCGTATAGTCAAGGCTATGGTTTTCCCAGTTGCAATGTATGGCTGTGAAGGTTGGACCATAAGGAAGGCTGAGTGCCAAAGAATTGAGGCCTTTGAACTATGGTGCTGGAGAAGACTCCTGTGAGTCCCTTGGACTGAGCAAGGTGATCAAACCGATCAGCCCTAGAGGAGATTGACCTTGACTGCTCTTTAGAAGGCCAGATCCTGAAGATGAAACTCAAATACTTTGGCCACCAAATGAGAAGGAAGGAGTCACTGGAGAAGAGCCTAATTCTGGGAAAGATTGAGAGCAAAAGATGAAGGGGATGATAGAGAATGAGGTGGTTGGATGGAGTCACTGAGGCAGTAGGTGTGAGATTAAATGGACTCTAGAGGATGGTAGAAAACAGGAAGGCCTGGACAAAGGCCTTGGGTCGGACACAACTTTGCAACAAACAACAACATACTCTTATGGCTATTTTCTTCGGATTCTCCAATCCTTTTGCAGGTTGGTGGTGGAGTCGGTGGATTGTACCCGATTGGAGCCTTTCTGCCATTTCCCTATGATTGAAGGTAAAGAGACAAAGCATCGGCTGATGAGTTTCCCCATCCACTTTATAAAGCCCACTGAAGTGTTGAACTTACTTGCTGCTGATTTGGCTTTTCAGAGATTGAAAAAGCCTCTGCCCATTAAATAACTTGATAGGTTTGAGTCTAACTAATTCTTTCATCTCTGAATCTTTTGGAATGGAATTTTCCTCCATCCTTTACTACAGGAATTACAGGGACTGATTCAGAAAAGGTCTCAGAACTTGGAAGAAGAAAACTATCTTCCTAGGTAGAAACATATAAACTTAGCATTGAAAGGAGCTTTCCACTTTATTCTCTAGTGATCCACCTCAGCTTTCATGCTGTTCCAGTTCTAGGCTCTGCATTAAGACATTTCTTCTGTGATGAAAAATTGAAAGAATTGGCAATGTTTTCTACTGAGAAGAAAAGATTGGCTAAGGATATGAAAGCACTCTCAAAATATTTGAAATGATGTCACATAAACATCTTCTCTTATGTGCTCTAATGGCTTTAAATTATAGGAAGACAAATTTCCCGAATGCTAGAAAGTTTTCTAACAGTAAGAAGAGTTTGACAATGCAATTAATTATCTGGGTAAGCTATAGGTTCTTTTTCTTTAGTTATATTCTAGTAGAAGCTATGGAATGATTTGTTTCATATTACTGCAGAAGGTTGGATTTAAATGTGTGAAAAGTGTCTTCTAGCTACATAATATTGTATTATTTTAAACAATCAGGCTAGAATTGCACAGCATACTAAGTTTCAAAAATATTTAGGGAAGGTTAAAACTAAAATTCCTGAAATATGGTGCCCTGACTCCACAGCCCTATTTGTTCCATGAGGATACCACAATACTCTGAGAGACATCATCTACTGGAATGATCAATGATGTGCATATATGTGTGTGTGTGTGTGTGTTCCAACATAACTCTGGAATGCCTTGAGAATTTCAACCAAACTTGGTACATAGATGACCTACTCTCTGGAAACAAATACTGTGGGGGGTAAGACACCCATAAAGCCACTCGGTGTGTGTGTTCTGTTAAGATACAACCTGTTGTGCCTTAAAATGGATTCTACTGTGCAGCACAGTGGAGTTGCCATAGTAACGGCCTCACAGTACTCCATAAGGGAGCACAGTACTCCATAAGGGGGAAAATTCAACATTAGAAATTATGTTTGTTTCAGCCTCACTTCACTCTATATTGTATAGAATCAGTGTTTGTTGAAATAAGTGAATATGGCTTGTAGAATAGCATCTTTCTGCTCACATGGGATTCAAAGCTGTGTGTATCAGTAGGTACATAAAGGGTACATTGAACTCTTCAGGAGTGTGTGTAAAAAAAAAGGAATAAGTGTAAAATAGATTTGAGTTCCTTTTCTTTTGTCCTCTCATAAAAGTTTGCCCATTCAGACTCTGATATTTTTTTCTCATTTTTTTCATTTTAATATATTTATTTATTATTCACTGAAAAAGCATATTTGTGGAGACCTGATTCATTATTCTCTTTCTACTCAATTGAAGTATTCAAGGTGGCTGGAAAGCAATGATGCAAATACAAATTATAAATATTCATATGCACACAAATTAATGTTGAATTCATTAATTGCAGGATGAGTGTCTAGAGTTTAGCAAAAATAATAAATTTCTATTAGAAAAGGTAGTAGCTAAAGGTATTGTTCTCAACTCACCTAGAGAATTTAGCAAGACCTATTTGGTCAAGAGTTGATTTGAATGCACACAGTTCTGTGCTTTCAATGTGTGGTATTTATCACCTAACCATATGAATTTCTCTAATTTAATGAAGAAATTAACTATACAGTAGATATGGCATGGAATAAGAGTTTCAGTAAATTACTTCACCTGTTAGCTTTCAGGCCAATAGCAGCCACTTTCTCTCCATTGTACCCATTTTTAAAGACCACCTATGTTATAGCCACAAAATTTCAAATGTATCCAGAAGGCCGTCCCGAGCTTCGTTTTTTATGGCAGAGGCACTGCGAGCCAGTGCTTCGCTGTTTCTTTTTTTATATATATAAAGTTTATTACTTAATTTTTGTTACACAATAAAAAATTATTTTGTGAACAGAGTATTGTCTGGATTCCCCATTTAACATTTCTGCAAACACATAATTCATTCTACATTATTTCCAATTTTGGCCCCGTGCCTTTTGCTGTTTTCAGGGTGGCCCCATGGGACAGATCTAAGTACCCCACGGGTTGGATTCGGCCCCCAGGCCTTGAGTTTGATACTCCTGCTCTAGATCAATGAATGCACCCATTCAATAGTAGTTTCTCACTGAAGCAATTTTCAGGATCAGAGATGTTCAGGTACATCTGTAGCAATCTTCAAACCCAGTTCTCTTAACAGACCACAGGCTTTCTTCTCATATGTGTTTTCTGCTACCTTTCAGATGTATATTACAGTATTAACTCTCCAAAGCATACAATGAATTAATGGCAAATTCTGTTTCCAAATAGTTTTTTTAGATAGAAAATGTTTTCATTAGAAGCTGTGATTATGCTAAATAACTTTCTTATTCAGTACAGATATTTCAGATAAGACTGATATATCATTACTACATTGGCTATCTTTTTTCTTCTTAACATTTAGAAAGGGTTAGAATCAGTTGTCTGAAGTGGCCATTTATCCAGTCACAAATTGGAATTGTGCTTCTGTAAAGTAGTGTTTTTAATTGAAAGTGTATTTGCATTTTTAATATGCATGATTGAAATGTGCTCTTCAGCTTCTGAAAATCATGCAGCCCTAATTAAAAGAAAGGGAAATTGAATATGTAACTACATTGACCACTACTTAAAAAATCATCATGGGCTCACTTTAAGATAACAAAAAGGGAGGTGACTACATATCAGAAATATCATCTATAGCTTCCTGCTTGTGTATTGGATAATACAATCCAGTGAATTTTTAGCACAGATCAAAGCTTGGATGAGCCTGGATAGCACTGCTTTGAACATTGGCAATATATGCAGTATCTGAATATAAAGGAGGCCATTTAGTGAACACAAAAGAACAACCCAATCAACATTTAGAAAACGAGCCACATTGATATGCTTTAGAAGAAAATATGATAATGCCATGATAAACTCAAATATCATTTTTTTAAAAATAGCCAGTCCAGGTATTGAATAATATTTAGATCTGTACAGAAGATACAAAGATTATTGGTACCATCTGAAGGCATAATATTGAGATCTGATGCCAAGTATTACCAATATTTTGGATATTATCTATTTTGAATACATTACATAATTATGGTCTTAATCCTGAAGTTGTTTCACACTGTGCAATATTTCATACTACAGACATATCTAAGAGGATGGGATTTATAACACAGAATACTGTGTGACAATTTTACTATTTAAATATGCATTCTTTATTCTGCAACAAGTGTATTAAATGAAGCATTGATTATCAATTACTGATAAGCCCTTTATGTGTTGAGAGAAGAACACAGAATGAATCAGAAGATATTTGTTTCTGGAAAATTTAATTGAAATGTTTAGTTTTATAATTTGAAAATGCTAGATATTATTTTCTAGTATACTTAATAACCTACAGTTTACAGATCTTCTTCAAAGGGTAATCTTAAATTACTTATAGTTGTCATATAATTGTTGTATTATACAATCTTATTAGTATTTTGTCAAATGTACTTTTAAAAAGTCCCTAAAACAAAATTTAGACAGGCGTAAGAAGCCTTGCCTAAAAATTTAAAGAAGTGCCTCTCCTTAAAATAGGAGACATGAGAGAAAAATGTGAAATTGGGCAGGGAACATATGGAGAGAGACGTTACATATTTTATTCATTTTTGTTTTATTTTTTACAATATTTCAACTCAAAATCTTTTTCAACCCGCCTCCCTGACCTGAAATCTTTATGTTCTCTTCTGAAAATTTTAATATTTTAGCCTTACAATTACCCTACAGTAATTCAGAAAGACATAAAAATAGTACAGGGTTCACTATTTTTAACCCTATGAGGATAACATCTTTATACAATAAAAATTATATTCAAATCATATTGTAAATTCATCCTTCAAAGAGATCAGAGATCAATTGGGTTATCAAGGGAAAAATAATTGATCAAAACAATTCTTGTATCTAAAATCAAACCAAACCAAATTAATTTCTTGTAAATGGTTCAGCAAAATAATTTTAAAACAGTAGAATGACTTCATTACTTCTTTTCATGCAAAAGACTAGTATTCAACTCCCCATAGAGGAAATTATAGTAATACTTTCCACTATTTATACAGCTGAATTGCTTGGTGGAGCATATGTATGTTTGGCATCCTTTCCTGCTGCAAACTTTAATTTAAAATCTAACATTTTATTGCAGTTTTAACAGTTAGCAATAGTATAAGGCAATCTAAGCAAGCTAATATCCTTACAGAAAAATATGTGTAGATATTATTATTATTGAGAAGAATTCATGATTCTGAGTTCAGTCATCATCATTCCACTAATGGTAAATTAAAAACCTATTTTTTAATAGAATCTGCTTTTGCAAGTTTTTCAATTATAGGTTATAGTATGTAGGAAAAAAGACAATAAAACTATCAGAAATAGTATATATTATCTCAATTGGATTTCAATTTTAAAAAAGTGAGCCATCTCTTAATTTCTAATACAAACTCTCTATTTAAGTTGATTTTGTAATGAGATGGAAAGCTGCTCATTTTGCCTCTATTTTGAAGATACAGATTTTGTCTCCATTTATTCAGAATCCTTGTAAGAAGTCTTGTAGTTGAGCAACTATTTCTGTATCTACAGTTTCCATAAGAGCTTGAAAGCTTTGTTCTCCCAGCAATTCCTGCTGTGCTTTTAGTTTCTCATATACAAATTGCTGCAGTGACACAGAGTGTACTGGATCCTTTAGTGCAAGCTGCAGGATAAAGATAAGAAAAATATATAATTTAACAAAAGAGGCAAACCTGTAATAATCAGTCTTCTAATCTTAATGGCAGTGAAAAGGGCTTTTGTTTCCTGTACTGCTTACACTGAAAACATAGTCTACCAGTTGAATCCTTGAAAAGAAAATTTCTGCTACTTCATCAATTGAAATGAATACACTTAGCTTCAGTGCCTATTGTATAACATAATTATGTACTGTGAACTTCATATCTGTGTTTTTGTCTTTAGTTATTCAAGGCGGATGTTAACAGTCCAACAGACCGATAAACATTTGAGATGTTTTACTCACATACAAATGGTAAATATAACATTATCTGTACGCTTTATGATACTATACGTTTTACAGAAAATTCCTTCTTAGAAATGCTATTAAAAGAATAAGTTATAGAAATCTTGAGCCCTTTGAGGCAGCAGTCCTCAAAGAGTAATCCATTCTTAATCTGTTTTAAAAACACAATGAAACTGTAAAGGAAGAAAATGACATTTTTATTTAGCCCATGAACAAGTATATCTAGACAGCAAACTGAAAATTTTCGAATGCAGGTTATCATCCTTCTCTATAGTGATATGATGAATGCCAATTTAACTTACTATACTTCTAAATTTGGATCTTCATAAATATAATTTGTCAGTAAAAGAGTGCCCCCCTCTCTGTAATTACTCTTTTTTGTCAACATATAAGTAGGCAACTTATTTGCGAATAACATCAAGACCTCAGCTATGTATCCAATTTTCTATGAGAAATGAGCAAAAACATACTTCTCCACAGTTATCAGAAAGGAACCAAAAGGAAAAAAAATCATGCAATACCTCACCCCCATATTCTACTGCAAAAAATTTCTGAGAAATTTTTGGTGAAATTTGCAGTATGAACAAAGAATTGAAATTGAAAATTAAAAATAGACAGAGTCGCTGACAATAATATTGTAAGCCCTAATGTTGAATTTTAAAGTTGTATCTTTAAAAAAAGTATATAATAAATAAAATAAAATTATATACAGCTCAGGATGATATAAAAAAATGAAAACAGCAATTTACACCTACAAAAAGAATCTCTATACAGTGGCTAAGTACACATAGTCCTCATCTTAGCCTGTTCATTACAGGTCATTAAACAGATCAGTCAGGTGACTAATCTTATTTTACAAGTTTTTTGTGGCAGTCATTAAGTGAACGTGTAACTGTTAAGGGAACCAATGGTCACTATTGGGCAGTTTTGTTGAGAACTGGAAGTAAATGCTGGTTTTTGAAAAAAATGTAATAAAATGTGGTCACATGACATAAATGTGGACCAGTTGCTGAGCTCCCAATATGCAGCCAGAAGGCCCCAGTCATTGGAACTTAAGAAGCTGGTCATAAGTACCGCCAGGGAAATCCATTGTAAGTAACTGGTCGTAAGTCAAGGACTACCTGTGTATTTTATATATCCAATTCCTGAGCTTAAAATAGTGAAAGAAAAGTCTTCTTTACAAAGACATTCCTCTTCAAATTTCATTCCCTAAATTTAGTATTGGCACAGCAACACAAAATAATTCCAAAAGAAGAAAAAAATAATGTGCCGTCTCAAGTGGCTAAGGCACTGTAATGGTATGTGGGAATGACTTGGGAGACAGGCTGCCTAGAGAATGTTTGAGTAAGAACCAACATAGTCCACAGTTGAATAGGGGCAAGAGGCTTAGAAGAGACCCTTTCTAATTTCTCAGGATATAAAACCGAAAGAGGGACTGGCACACATGCAAGATCTTAATGTGGCCTTTCCTGGTCCTTTTGGTAAAACTGGTAGGAATCAGGCTACAAACCAATAGGCCACAATTTCTAATCTGGCCTTAGGCACAAAGCCAGCTCTGTGATTTTGGGTCAATCAGTCTTTTAGCCTAGGAAGGAGACAATGGCAAACCACCTCTGAAATTTTACAAGAAAGTTGCAGGACTTGTTCAAGTAGTCACTAGGAATTAACACTGACTTGAAGGCACCAAAACAAACAAATTAAAGTGCAGGTCAAAAAGTTCATATATACCAGTTTGGACATTAACAGTGATTCAGAATTACTTAATTATTATTAATTACTAAATCTAATGTCTATCTCAAGATTTACAGCAGGATTGAAAACCAAAAGGTATTAATGCATTCTATATTTGTCTGAGACTAAAAGGGCACTGGGTAATACAGAAGTGAAATCACTATATTGCCAATAAGAAGAGTAATATATATTTAAATGAAAGTATATAATGAAACATCATAACAAGAATAATCCTTGGGAGGAAAGTACAGTTGCTTTTAATTTCATATATTGGAACTTTCCTATTCAAAGAATGTTTTTAATTTCGAGCTTTTTACCTCACTCTACATTCCCACTTAAATCAGTGCCTTCAGATATATTGGTTTATACCCTCACATTCTCAAATTAGTATTGGTGTATTGAAATAGTAAGCAATCTTTAAACTTTTCTTCCATGAACCTTTATGGATGAAAAAAACTGAATTATGTTCATCTTGCTCTCAATGGATATTGTTAATGTCTTCCATTTATACTAGTAGGTTGTAAGAGTGAACTCTGTGATAATATGATTCGCGAAGAGCATTGAAGAATTACTGTACAGCTTGCTATATTCTCCACTTTTCTCCCTGCAAATTACTTTAACAATTCAGTGCTGTATGCCTGCCATAGTATTGTTATTTGAACAAAGACATATAAAGGGATAACACATTATGTACAGTTTAACTGTCAAATTATTAATAGCATCAAATGTCCTTAGGCAACAATAAGAAGCCACTTTGTCTATCAGATTAATTTATTCACCGTCAGCTATTTTGTAATTATCAGCTTCTCTACAATATTTCTAAATAGCCATCACTTTTTACAGAATATTTAATATATTATTAGAAGCTAATAATATTTTTTAAAAAAATGATAGATATAAAATGTCCCAAATTAAAGATCTGATTTAGCTAAAATCACTCACTTATAATGATGCTAAGAAAGAAGTACAGTGGATACCTGAGTTTTTGTAAAGTGAGAAGAAAGTAATACCACTGTCTCTGCAAGAACTATCTTGGCCCTCTTTCAACTGGCACCCAGCAACTACCTCTTCATTAATCTATTGAGCTGCTTCCAACCCAGCTGGTTATTATTGAATTCTCAGTATCTATGCTGAGCTTGCTTTTATCTTCCTTTTACCATCACATATGTTTTGCTGTCTAATGATTTTTAGACTGTAAGCCTGGAGGCAAGTATTGTATGATCACAGATTTCTATAAGGTCCTATAAGGAAGAATGTTTTAAGTAGCATTTTGAATAATTAGGGAGAAAAAAACCTTCTTTATGGGCTTCACGTGGAGAGTTTTTTTTGTCATGGAGACAGAAGTAGAAACTAACAGGGCATCTCTGAATTAAGGTAAAATAGTGTTCCACAGGTGATTCAGATGACATTTCTCAAACACCTTGACACTAACTAAGGCTTGTAAGTCTGGGACATGGCAGAAATAGTCCAAAACATCTGGAAATCACCAAATAGCTTAGCCTTAAATCCATGGATTCCAACTGATGATTATTGCTTTGTATACACTTTTCTGCTAAAGACTTTATGACTGAACAGAAGAGCTTATAGTAATTTTAAGTCTCAGAAATTTGGAATGCTCAGGTATACATCTATAGGTATGTACAAAACATTTTAAGACTAAAACATTCTGACTCCAAACTGTTCCATTTTGACCTCACTGAATGTGTTTTGTTGTTGAAAATCAGCCATTCTGTGGTGAGAATGAAAGGGGACTTTTTGTATTGAAAAGCTTCAACCTTAGAATATTTTGCACATCTCTTTCTATTAGTACCCAAAAGTACTAAGTAGCCAGCATTCTCAGATGAAATGATAGCATGAAGTTGTTTCTCATTTGAATTGTCAAAATGAGATGAACCAGAAACAGCACATTATTTGTCTATTTACATATGCCTCTGGTTTGGGATGGATAGAATTTTCCTATTTTTATTTTCTTATAACACTTTTATCACAACACAATTTAGTCAATTTAGTCAATTTAGTGTAGTGATTAAGAGACAGACTAGAAACCAGAAGACTCTGATTTCTAATCTCATTTTAGCCACAAGACCAAGTAAGTGATATGGGGTCAGTCACTTCTCTCAGCTCTCAAGGCAATGGCAAGTCAGAAATAAAAACTGACTTGATTTTGAATTTTGAACCACAAATTATGTTTCTCTGGATTATTATTGTTCTTACTGATATTTAATGTGCAATTACTATTTTGTCTCCTTTAATCCCCCCCCCCCCCCATCTCAAACATTCAATGTCTGGAGGGTCAATGTTTTATCATCAGTTTCTCTTAGAATAATTATACATCCAGAAGGAAGAAAAGGTTATCTTAGAAACTGCTGAAAATTAATTAATATAATTAAGAATTTGACTATACCATCTTTTTTCTTTTGTCCTGTTCTGTGGGTGGCTCTTCATCTTCTATCACTTTTGGCTCTTCAAAACTAGACATCAACATGCAACTAAAAAAGAATGCAAATATATTAGACTTCCAAAGATTCTAAGAAGGGCTTTAAGGAATTGTATAAATGTGTGTTGTTCAAAGCTAAAGACTTTTACAGAAGTATGCATGAAGAGTATTGTTCAAAGTGAACAATAATAAAAACTTGAAATGAATATCTTGAAAATGCATTTAAAATATTATTTATCTTTATGAGCCAATCTACATTTATAATATTTCTATATAAGAAGAATATCAAAATGCATCTACTCCCTCTAGTGACAAACTAGGCTAAAACAAGTTACTTATTCTGGTAGCTTCACTGCAGTATGCACATGCAAAGTAAAGTTCTACTTACTCTTTGAATGTTCTTGTTTCTATATCTTCAGTCATAACATCATGCAACCCTTCAACTGAAATATTTATGATACCACAGAATTTATCTTGGACAATACTAGAAAAGACATGGAAATTATTTAAATTGTTTAGTTAAATAGAACGCAAGTTTAGCATTACTTTTACTATATCTTTTCAGTTTTCTTTTCTTTGTTTAATGCTTAGCTGATCACTCACGTTTATCCCAAAACTAAGAATATCCTGGTTTCGGAATAATGTGTAATAACCAGTATTATATAGTTTCTACATGGAAAATAGTTGCAATTCAGAGATAGAGTGAACACACATGATAACTAAATAGACTACAATCTAACTATAAAAAAGTTAGGCTGCAATTATTTCCTTGTTACACAAGTGTAATACAATCTATCCTGACAATCCAGTCACATTGGCATACGTATGTTTAATAACATGTTTTTGTTTAACCAGTGATCCTGCTCAACTCTTCCCTATGTAATCCATAAAGCTAAGGACTCTGCAAGCCTCAAATATATATTTCATTTTGACAGCAGGACAATACTCAGGAATATTAAAATTCAAATCAGTGTAACTCAACAACAGACATCTACCAGAATTAGGCAGTTATTCACCATCTCTCTATGACTCCTGGATGTACTTTCCCTTTCCAATTATTTTTCTTCTTCTTGGAATAATAGGAGCACACTTTTAAATCAATGAAATGCAACATGGATCATTTTTATTTTCTAAAAATTCATAACTAGAACAGTGGTGGGATGCAAACGTTTTTGCTACTGGTTCTGTGGGCATGGCTTGGTGGACATGGCAGGGGATACTGTAAAATCTACATTCCCACCCAACTCCAGGAGAAGGTTACTGCAAAATCACCATTCCCTCCAATCAGCTGAGACTCGGGAGGCAGAGAATAGATGGAGGTGGGGTCAGTCAGAGGTTGTATTTGCAGGTTCTGTGAACTACTCAAAATTTCTGCTACCAGTTCTCCAAAACAGGTCAGAACCTGCTGAATACCACCTCTGAACTAGAACTACCAGTATATAGGGCCATAAGGCACTCTAGTATATAAAAACAATGCTTGCTTTGCACCATTAGTAGATGTATACATATTGCTGTTTTTTTTAAGTAGAGTTCCTGGAAGATTATAATTACTCCATGTACCACATCAAGATTTTTTCCTTCTTTGAGTCTAAGGATATGCTTTGAAAGAAACTGAAATTCAAACTAAATCTCTTTTCTCTTATTCCTTCTGTTTTCTACAGTTTTGATACCATACTGTACACTCCTACACCACGATAGGGCAAGCCACTTGTATACAAACAAATAGCACCCCCTCCTTTAGCACTGAAGTTGTTACTTAGTTGAGTAATAAAATGTCTGCAAGAAAACAACCAAACTCAGAGAGCACCAAGGAGCCGACATACACTATACCTATACCTATACAATTTGGCCTCCACCAACTTTTTCATAGGGCAACAAAAATTACATGGGAGGAAGTTGATAAAATCAGCTGCTGCCTCCTCTAGCAGAAGTGCTATGGACTATTAAAAACAAACAAAAACCTCCAATATGCAAAGTGCTTCCTTTGGAACTTCTATCAGAGGGAAATGAGGATTGAAACCAGAATAAATAATTTTTCTTGTGAATATTGTTTATTCCAGATAATGTAATTTTTATGCAATAATTTCATAATAAAAGCTGTCTTATCTAACAAATATTGCAGAGCTTTATGATGGTATCCAAAATAGCTGGTAATATGAAATTCTTTCTAGGAATTTATCAATAGTAACGAACAGTTAAAAAAATCTATCCAATATAAAATTTATGCAGAATGCTAAATATAAAATAACATTAATGATTAATAATTGCTATAGGCAGATCAATTAAAATTGAGTAATTATAGATAAAACATAGTTACAATCAATAAAATGCAGATATTAAAATTAGAACAAAAGGTAAAGGTTGAAAAAATATTAGCTGCATTTCAACCTCCCAGCGTAACATCAGTAGCTAAACTTGCATTTACAAAACTCATCTACTGGTGCCTTCTATACACATGAAAAGAAAAAAATGTGATGAATGTATTACAGTGCTGAATGTTCAAATAAGATAACCTGTGCTTGGTTTTCAAGGGCCGTTGATTTAGAAAGTTCAACATGATTCAATTCAGAACTTCCCAGCGGGTTCTGAGATACTGTAACATTGTAACTACCAGCCTGATAAAAGCCATAGTATTCTATTGCATTGTCAGAGTTCTTTTGCATATTGTACTTCTGTTTCAATTTAATAATTTTGTATAACAAAAAGAAGATCATAGCACAGGCCAAAATGAAAAAGATTAATAAAATGTCAAAAGCCTGCTTTAGTTTCTCTACCTGCTGTGAACAAATTAGTGATGTTTTAAATGATACAGAAACAGCTTCCGGAGATGGTACTTTATTTTCTTCCATGGTAAAATGAACAGGTAGCTTGTGTGTTGCTATTTGTTCTTGTTTTGACTTCCTATTAGAATTTTCTTCGAGATTTTGATAAGCAGATGTATAAGATGCTTTTACCAATGATGTAACTGCATTTGAATTGAAGTTCAACTGTTCTTGAACTGTATTCCTTGTGAGGTACATATTCTGTGCCATTAATGAAGTAGTAAAACTCTGCTGGATTCCTGCAGATTTACTGTTCTTGAAAATTTCAAGGCTTGTACTGTTGAAACAATTTTTGAACAAATGCAAGCTAGCATAATTCATATATCTTCCATGCAGACTGGAAGGACTTTGGCAAAGGAGTTTCACAGAGATAGAAAAAGCCGCTAGCCAATTCATCAATCTCTGTAATTTGCAGCTACAATCCCAAGGATTGTAATTTGCCTGTAAATGAGTTAAAGAAATCAAAGGCTTGAGTACTATAGGCTGTAAAAATGTAAGATTATTGAAAGATAGATCAAGTATTTTCAAAGATGATCCTATTCCTCCAAAAGTATTACCTGAAATATCAATTATTTTGTTTCTGTCAAGATGCAAAAACTTCATATGATCCAACAATGAGAAAGTATGGGAATTGATGTTTACTAAATTATTATCACTTAAAACTAACCTTTTAAGATTGACTAGCCCTGAAAATCCATTTGGACTAATAGTGTTTATTTTTGCACCTTTTAAAAATAGATATTCAAGCTTGCTAAGTCCTTTAAATGCAAAAGGAGGAACTGACACAATAGGGTTTCGTGACAATGAAAGTTTTTGAAGTTTCCCCAGTAGTAGAAATGCTGTGGATGGCACACATGTTAAATTATTTCCTTCAAGGTGCAAGTCTGTAAGATTATCAAGGTCCTGGAATGCTCTGTCTGATATTTGTGAAATCTTATTATTTGCTAGGTTCAGAATTCGAAGATTAATCATGCCAAAGAAAATGCGGCTACCAAGGATCCTGAGGTGATTGTTTTGCAGCATTAGATAATGAACGGAAGTGAGGTTACCAAATAATCCTTCGGAAACAAAGTCAATTTCATTATTCTGAAGATATAAAGAATGAAGATTTGAAAGTCCTTCAAATGTTCCAGGATACAAATATTTTATATAATTATTATTCAGCTGTAGATACCATAATTTTTTCAATTCAGCGAAGATATTTGGATATACATATACAATGCCAGAATTGTCCAAGTGTAGTACAACAAGCTGCTGGAGGCTTATCAGTGCATTGGGATTTATGTGTGATATATTGTTGCCACTTAAGTACAAAAATGAAGTATTCTGTGAAAAATTGTTTGGAATAAAAGAAAGACTTGAATTACGACAGTCAACTTGTCTGCCTCTACACTGATGGCAAACTGATGGACAACAAAATATATCCTTTTGGATTATCATCAGCAGAAGACAAATAAAAATATGCCAAAATGACTCAAAGTGATGAAGTTGATACATATCCCAGGCTTTGACTCTCCAAGTCATCTTTGACTGCGCTATCAGGAAAAAAAGTTTAAAAAATGCTTATTCAAAATTTTCATAGCTCATTATTTTTATCATTATTACTCGTACAATTATTTAGAAGTGCTACAGGGAGTCCTCAATTTACGACCACAATTGAACCCTAAATTTCTCTTGCTAAGTGAGCCATTTGTTACGTGAGTTTTGCCCCATTTGTTATGTGAATCACTGCAGTTATTGTTAGTAACTTGGTTGTTAAGGGAATCTAACTTCCCATTGACCTTGCTTGTTAGAAAGTCACAAAAGGGGACCACATGACCCTGGGACAATGAAGTCCCTTTTTCAATGCTATTTTAACTTGAACAGTTACTAAACGAACTGTTGTAAGTCAAGGACTACCAAATTTATTATACTTTATTCCATTTATAGTTTAAATTAAATTTACATTTACCATATTTAAAGATGGTTAATGATAAAATTAAATGCTTGCATTATTTAAACAGAATATAAAAGTTGTTACAAAATTGTCAGATAAGTTATGTTTTAGGTTATAAATTATATTCTTTAATGACTTTAATGACTCATCCTTCATAACAACATTTCTAGTATTCTATGTTTAAAATATATTAAAATTCTCACCCAGAATATGAAGCTCATTTTGTCAGTTAACTATTTTCCTTCTGTTGAAATTTCTCACTTTGCCTACCAGTCCTGCAATTGTTCCTACAGGAAATATTCTTCCCATCGGCTCCTCTACAATGACTGGCTGAAATCAAATTACCATGGATACAGGAAACTGAGAGACAGGAAGTCATTTTATCTGCAGTTCTGAAATGCTGATGGAAAAAAAATCTCTAACTTATTTTAAAACTAAACTTGATATATTTTTCTTCTCCAACTACTGAATAGATTGAAGCAAATCTAAATATAAGAGCAATTAAATATGTAAGGTGTTTGCAAATGGTGAAACCAATTGCTTATAAGCAGAGAAAGAAATACTTCACTGTATTCAAACTTAGAAAGCCCCCCCCCCCAAATCAAACTATTACTAAAACAAATGTTATGATCCATGCAGAATGCGTGAATGCATATAGAAGAAATGGCCATAAGTAGCAAAAATGATAGTTATAAAAGAATCAATTGCTGATCTGTGGCCACATACATAATGCCCTTGGCTTTGCTTCACTGCCACCAGATTTTTTGTAAAAGTCTGTGTTTTTGCTTTTTCTTCCCTTGCGCCAGGCAGCACACCTTCTATTTAGCCAATATGACAGCATTATAAACCATAGAAGCTTTCCACTTTTCTTTATACTTTGCTTGCTGCTTTTGTTTTTTCAAAGCAAGGGGGAATGAAGTACAAATAAATAAGTGTCCACTTTATGGGATCAGAGCAAAAAGCACTCCCCAAGGCATCCAGAAAATAATTACATTGCTTCAGAAGGAGACAAAATTTTACACTAAGAAAATAACGCCAAAATAACTATAAAGGAAAACTATCAAAGCTGCCTCTAATGTGTTTCCTCCAGAGCAACAGAATCAAATAACTTCAGAAATTAATTGCTTAAAGCTCCACAATATTAGCGGTACTGATCTCAGACTGGTGCTGTTTTTGAATATGAAGTAGTCCTAACAAATGTTGCTGAATAGATAAGACAACTGATTTCTTAAAATTCTTTTTGAAGAGGAAGTGTTGTGCTACAATAAGACAAAAAAGGTCCTCTAATTGGCCTGATCCAGTCAATTATTACTCCATGATTTCATATATATATAAGATTGAGATTGTCTTGGCAACGTTTCAGCAAGGTCTCATTTGCCATCTTCAGGCTGGGTTTTGGGCTTAAAGTGTGATCGGAGGTGCCGTCTTTCTATAAATCTTGGTGTGTGTGTGGAGTGCTGGCTTTGTTTCAGTAAGTGGAATGATTGGTTGTGTGGTTGTATCATGATTGGTAGATTGGTGCTGGCTGTGTGTCTATTGTTGTTTCGTGTTGTAACGGCCTGGGTGGTGGGTGGGTCTCGTTAATTGTTGACTAGGGCAGGCTTCCAGATGTCTGGTAGGTGGAAGGTATCGTCATGTTATTCATGTTGTGGGGGTGTTTCTCTATTTCGATAGCTTCCATAATTATTCTCTTGTTGAAATGTTCTGTTTTGGAGATTAACCTTCAAAATTAATTTCATGTCCTGTAGCTTTAAGGTGCTGGAAAAGGGAGGAAGTTTTTTTTCTTTTTTTCTTACTGCGTTCTTGTGTTCTGCGATGCGTGCATTTATTCTCCTGTTCCTTTGTCCTATGTATATTGCAGGGCAGATTTTTGCATGGTATTTTGTAGACTCCTTGGTTTTCTAGTTAGATTTTGTCTTTGGGGTTTCTTAAGATGTTGGCTATTTTTTGGTCAGTGTTGAAGGCTGTCTTGATATTGTGTTTTGTGGAGAATTTTGCTGATTTTATCTGTGATGACTTTGATGTAAGGGAGGAGTGCAATGCCATTGTCCTGTTCTGTGTCTTGGTTATTGGGGGGAGTCTCCCTTTGGATTAGGTTGGTAATTGTTTTTCTTTGGAATCCATTGGAGATTAATACGTTTCTGAGAGTGTGTAATTCAGTTTTCAGGTGGTATCTTTGTCGGGTAGGCGTTCGGTTCTGGAGATGAGGGTCTTGGTTACAGAGTTGATCTGTGCAGGGTGGTGATGGGATTGTGCATTTAAGTAGCGGTCGGTGTTTTTTTTTTCCCAGTAGATAGTGTGTCCTAGGAAGCCATTGGGTTTTTTGTAGATTAGGACGTCCAGAAAGGGAAGTTGGTTGTTTGCTTCTATTTCCATGGTGAATTGTATTTTGGGGTGTAGGCTGTTGAGATGTGTGAGGAAGTTCTCCAGTTTTTCTATCCTATGTGGCCAAATCACGAAAGTGGAATCACTTTTTTTTGGAAGTGATTTGGATCTCCGTTGCTGATCAGCCATATTCTGGGAGGCTGATCCAACTGCCGAGCAGCTGCCGTCGCCGCCATCGTTCGCCACTGCTGCCTGTCACTGTCGCCGCACCAACCCCCAGGTATAGGAAACCACCGCGGCCCAGTCTGTGATGTAATATTCGCTCCATAAGACGCACAGATATTTCCAATCACTTTTTGGGGCAAAAAAAGTGCATCTTATGGAGCGAAAAATATGGTACTTACACAATAGAGACACATAGAAAAATGACCAATTAAGCATTAGATCCAGGATCAAATCTAATCAGAATAGCAATCCAAATTAAAGCACAGAGACTTCAGTTGAATGCATCCCATCATAGGGTTTGTGAAACACTCTTAAAATTAGGAAGTTTTTTCTAGCATTTAGTCAGACTTCACCTCTTATGGTTAAATTAATTTTCCAGCAATTCTGGAATAAAAGAGAACATAACCTTTACTTCATTCTCTTGGAATCATTTCTAATATTTGAAAGTGCTATTGTATTTCCTCTCAGCTGACTTTTTAAAAGGCTAAACATAACTAGATCATTCTCTTTTCGGTGATAATTTTCTAATCAGCTGATCATCCTTCTTGTGGCTTCATCCTTGAATAATCTCTGAGGTCATCCCAATTTCTCTGAATTCTTTTTGTAGTGTGGCCTCCAAAACTGGATATAGTAATTGAAATGGGGCATGACCAAAATAAGAATACAAACAATTACTTCCTGTGATTTGTAAATTATTATGTTGATGTAATCCAAAACTTCATTTGCCTTTCTGGCAGTCATATTACGCTGATGGCTCATATTCAGTTTGCAATCAACTGCTATACTGAGATTTTTTTTTCCAAGTGTCTTCACCAACCAGATAGCCCCACCCCCACCTTCTATACCCATACATTTAATTTTTGTTTCCTAAGTTTAGTGACTTCTCTATTAATTTTTATTTTGTTACTTTCAATGAAGTTCTGCATCGTACCAAGATAGTTTTGAATGCTCTTTCCCTCTTCTAGGATATTAGATATCTCACTACAGGGAGTCATCATAATAACATTGGAGAAAGTGCAGCAACAATAGGCCAAGAAGCATGCATTAAGCTCAGGGAGTTGAGACAATATTTAATACATAATATTAACTCTTTTAAATGTTTCATATTTTTTATGAAGTTTTAATTATTTTACTGTATTTTTTAAGTCAACCAGAGATGTTAATTAAGTTGGAAGCATAAACATTTTCTAAAAAATTTTTAAAAAGAAATTAGACATTTATTAAACTTTTTTTTGCTGATCAGTTTAATTATCTGTATCAATTGCCATTGTTTATATAGATGCAGTAAATTAAACTGTGGGTTTAATTGACCAAATCTCATAACTACTATTCAATCTGTAGAGTCTGAGGATATGAAGAGAATCCTTAAATAGCTCCCCATATGCCATTATTCTACCTGCCAGCCCTGGAATGCAGCTGACTTCTCCAGTTGAATCTAAGGCTTTCTGAGAAAAAAATATTAAATCTATTAATCCTTAGTAATGAAACTCTAATTTTATTTATTTTTCATTTACAACAATCTTTTCTTACTGGGCTTGCCTCTTCCTCAGTAGCTGCTTAAGGTCTACAACATTCTGATCTGGAAGGATGGGAAAATCTCTTGAGCAAAAATATATTTCCTTTATTTCCACCAGAATGTGGAAATATGTTTATGGATGAAAAAATTATGTATCTAGGTTTAACTCTATTACTGCTATTATCCAATACAGGTAATCCTCGAGTTACAACAGTTCACTTAGTGACCTTTTGAAGTGTGTGAGATAACACCCAAGTGTTTATGACAAAGTCCCAAAATTACAAATGTTGCCGTCAATTCGACCTTATGAATGACCATAGAGGCACTGCAACATTCACCCTATTCCCTTCCCCGCTCCCAACAACTACTTCTCCCCTCCCATCCTGCTACATTGAACTACCTTGCAAAGTTCTGTCTCCTCTCTGCCACAGTTTCCTTGCTTTTGAGGGAGAGGAGAGGACAATGATTTTGCTCCCAGCATCCAATTGGCTTGCAAATGCTTTTCGCACTGAGAGTGAAATCTTCTGGGGGCCATGATCTCGCGTGACTTCAGGCACCCATTTGTGTTTGCAGAGAATTTGTGCATGAAGTCATGCGAGATCATGGTCCCAAGAACATTTTTGCCTTGCCGTGAAAAGCATTTGCAAGCCGATCAGAGGCTGAGAGCAAAATCGTATAGCTTCCAGAGTCTGATTGGCTTGCAAATGCTTTTCATGCAGGGAGTGAAATGTTCTGGGGACCGTGATCTCTCATGACTTCAGGTACTCATGCTTTTTCAAACAATGGGTGCCTGAAGTCACACGAGATCACCCCTGCCCCCCGAACATTTCACTTTCGGCGTATAAAGCAATTTAAGCCAACTGAATGCTGGAAGCCAAATCGTCCTGCTTGCCTCTCTCTCAAAGGCAAAGAGAGGAGTGGCAGAGAGGAGTCAGATCTTTGCAAGGTGAATCCAACACAGCAGGATGGGAGGGGGAAGCATTAAGAGAGGGATCCGGTCCCCGTGAAAGAGGAGTCCAAGGAATGGACTTGCTGTAAAACTCTCCTTCCAAAAGTCATTTCAGCTGAAGCAAATCGGTCTATCTTGTAATGGCGGATAAAGGGAATGGGAGAAGTCCAAGTGGCCGCCCTACAAATTTCCTCCATTGAAGCCTGAGTAGCCCAGGCTGTTGATGTGGCCGCACCAAAAGTGGAATGAGGGGTTATACCCTGTGGAGGAATGAGATCATTAGCTCTCTAAGCTTTAGAGATACAGGCTCTAAGCCAGCAACCTATGGTGGAAAAGGAGATTTTAGAACCCAGGGAAGCTGGCTGAAAAGAGACTAGCAAGGCTTCAGAATGCCTGAATGTAGCTGAATGTTTTAGAAATATCCAATTAGTAAGAAAGAGCAATTTAATCAGAGTAATACAACTACACGTCCAGCCCAGAACTGGCCGAGTCTAAAAGCTGGGATGAGCAGCAAGGAGGAGGGCTTTATAATCTGTAGACTCAGTCCTATTGGTTACTGGGTGGAGTTAACCCTATGTGACTGCTGTCTCCACCAATTGTGGAGAATATCTTGTGCATTTAACAACCCATGCATTCGATTAGCGAATGCATGTGCGAAAGCAGGGAGTGATCATGTTCAAGTTACATGATTTACTCCTATGATCCTCGACTTATGAATGTAATTGACAGGCTCCATTACATTTGTAACTCGAAGATTACCTGTACTACAATAATCAAAATGACTTTCATACTTAAGAATTTATTTTTCTTAAGCTGAATCAGAATCATCCATAATTTCAGTGGAGTTTCAGTAGTTTTCAGTTTGTTTTGTATTAACTTGTTTAACTGTTTATTTCTATGGCCAACAAAAAATAATGATGAAACTAAAACATTTACATATCACTATCAGTCAGGAGTCAGAATCCAAAGCACTGTGCAAATAACTTCATACATGAACCTAAAAGGATGTATATTTAAGCTTATATGAGAACAAATTTGTGAGGATTTGAATAAAAGAAAATCCAAAAATGAAAGTTGCACTTTGACAAGCTTGACTGATCACTGTATTTTGTAACCAATAAATCTAAAGTGTTGCTTACCTGTTGTCTGATGGCAGTAGTGAAAGCAGAGCCAAAGCTGAAAGCTTTCTTCTCTCTGGCTGTGTTATATTATCCATGCGATCAACCCACATTTCAATTATGTGACCAAGGAGATGGTCTGGCTAGAGAAAAAACAAAGTAAAAATCTCATTCATAAGCAAGATAAACAACCTAGCTATTTGCAATACAATGAAAAATATAATTTTATATTTCAGAGTTTTTGTAATTCTGCCAACAGAATAATCAACTAACTTGGATTCCAAAATACAAAACAATAATTTTGAACACTATAAATAAAACGCATACGGCTGGGGACAAAACTATGTATGGCATATGTGAAAATAAACTACATAAGAGATCTAAATTCAAAATAAAAATGAATGTGTCAACATACATTCTATAAAGTATATATTTTTGAAGCTATTTATTACCATAATCCTTTCTAAAATTATTTTGAAAACTCTTAAAAGAAAAGCCTAATATCTGATTCTATTTCTTTAATAATAATTGCTAAGCAGGAGTTATCTTCTAAACTATCCTTGCTGAATAAAGTGAATTTCCCTGGATAGAAACATTAAATAAATTAACCGGTTCATTATTATTTAATGACTAAACATTTCACAGAAAATGACTGAGATAATTTTTTAATATATTCAATTAATTTAAGCCCACTGGGAAATAGAAACTGGAAAATATAATGATTTTTTTTAAAAGGTAGATATTTAAAAAATAGATTTCCATGTACAACTGAATGAAAATTTGAGGCACAATAAACAAATCACTTCATAAGTAATTACTTATGAACATATAAAAGAAGGAATACAGATACTAATATTAGTAGCAAATGGAAGGACCCAAAACATAGTAAAATTATAAAAGAAACTCAGATAACAATCGCAAATATAAAGAAAACAGCTGATATGAACTACAGAAATAACATAGAAGAAGTAATAACAACAGAACTAGAAAAAGTCAGCAAAGAAAAAAACCCTCCTGATGAGAATTAAAAGAGAAAATTATAGCATACACAGAATTACCAGTAGAAAGACAAAGACTGCCATCATCAAAAGTGCACCCAAGAAACACCTGGCATCTATAATGAAGATGTAAATTGTATGCTTGCAATGAAATATTGAACCAACCAAACAGTTTGCCTACAGTACAGAAGTGTAGTTACAAAAGAACTGGATGCTGAATTTAGAAAACCAAAAGCAAAATCCTATTTAATCCCAACCTGGAAGATCAGATTGGAAACCAAGATTTAAAAAAATTAAGATCAGATGCAGGAAATTTAAAGAACAGGAAACAGCAAAAAATGTAAGAATGTAAGGATCAAGAAAAAATCAGTTAAAAAATATTCAAAAATTGAAGAAGCTTTGGGAATCATAAAGGAACAAACAACAGCAATAGCTGTGGAAACTGAATGCTATGAGGTATGAATCATCAATTAAAGCAAAATCAATCAGACTAGAGACGATTCTATTAAAGCATAAATGGCAAAGAGATTCTAAAAATGGAAACCAAACAAAAAGAAGGCAATTCAGTTTGGAAAAATCTATGAGAAACTCAAAAAGACTATAATAAAAATGCTAGATGGATAACAGAATTAGAATTTAGTAAAAATGAAATGGAAAAATAACAGCATCTGTCTAAGACAACTGAAAAGGATTGAACTGGGAGTATCAGTTGCATGTTTTGGGATTCAAATATATGATTAACTTACATCCAATTAAAAACCAGCTCAATGAAATATTGCATAAATATTGACTGACTCAGAAAGACCCAGCCAAAAGGGCAACACCAGGAAATCACAGGCTTATAATGCTTATCTATAATCTAAAATCCATGTTTAAATTACATAATAGCAGACAATATTCAAGATTATTTATAAGAAGAAACCATCCTTGCAGTAGAAAAGGAAAAGCAGAGGTACAAAATATCAATATCTTAAGTGACAAAACAGTTCTGACAAATTGCAAACATCAATCTACCGGTACATATAATCTTGATTGAGTATAAAAAGGGTGTTTGATTCATTACCACATAGCTGGATTATCAAATATTCGGAAACAACTGGTGTCAGTAAAATCATTTCACTGTTTATAGGGAAAAATAATGAAACAGTGAAGGACAGAAAATCTTGGGTAAACAGAGGTTGATTGTTTAAGAAAGGTGTTTGTTGGCTGATTATGTAAAAGATAGTTAAGAACAAGCATTAATGCAATAAAAAATGGAACTTACTAAATGTATAGGAAAAACAAATTAAGTATCAAAAATAATGTAGTAAAAACACAAAAAGAATGCTGGCAAGAAAAAAAAAACAGTACACTGTCAAT
Source organism: Thamnophis sirtalis (assembly GCF_051295495.1). Taxonomy (NCBI): domain Eukaryota; kingdom Metazoa; phylum Chordata; class Lepidosauria; order Squamata; family Natricidae; genus Thamnophis; species Thamnophis sirtalis. The sequence goes on along the minus strand of NW_028261385.1, from coordinate 30,951,788 downwards.
TTCTACCAAAAACTGAGGGGACAAAATGGTTTACAACATTAAAAATAGCTTACAACATTAAAAACATTGGATCGATTTTGTCTACCAAGGAGCAAGTTATTTGAACTAATGCAATCAAGAGTATTATTGAAAAATCATCAAATGATTCAAAGTTCATATTTTTGCAAAGAAGAAGAAACAGTAGACCATGCAAGATCACATAAATTGATTATAAATGACAATATACAGTTGCTAAAATGATTTACTGGAACCTCTGTAAAAATTATGATGAACAGTAATGGAAAATTAATGAAAGATTTTTGAAATGAGAAATTGAATTTGTTCATTAAGAAATCAGCTGCGGCAAATGGCCTTCCATCTGGATCAAAACCAGAATGGATGGAGGGAATCAGGGGACAGCTACTATTCCAACTACTGTGATGGTAATTTTTTTTTTAAATGTGCTGATTAAGTTCCTCACTAGCTTCTTCTGGCCCTAAATAAATAGATAATGAGTAAGAAGTCATGCTATCCAAGATCTACACCATGCCTTTTTATAGATTGAATGAAAAGCCACTGAATAATGTCAAAGAAGTCAAAAATCCTCTGAAAAGGTATATACATAGACATACAAGCTCGCACACAAAATTATTTAAAAATATTATAGGTGTAATATCTAATATAAATTAAACTTAAAAAAGAATAAAAAGTGAAAAATACAAAATTAAAAAAAGAAAAGGTAATGTATCATATTTATGATTAAGCCAACAACATTTAAAAAGTGACTAAAGAGAGAGAGAAGAAAATGAATCAGTGAAGATAATAAATTGAACTGCTCAAAACTGCTCTAACTTCAATTAACAAGCTAAATATTAGCTCAAATGCACTTATTGAGAAAAAAAAAGGACTTCCAGTGCCAAGAAAAAGTTTGCTCTGACAGGAATAATTTAAATGTTGGTCAATTTATGTCTTTCATACACAAAAGGTATAAAATATAATTCACTTACTTCTTGGTTAAACTCACAAGCCATCTGGTTTAAGAGCAATGAGAAAAAACTTTTATTTTGCAACAAGACTCTACCAATGACTCCCAGGTAAGTTGACATCTCAACTGGGTATCTCTGAAATATAAACAGTTCATTTTAGCTTTCCTATCAGTGAGAAAGTATGAAAATGATAAAAGCATGCTGTCCTACTGCATTATCAATTTTGCAGCACTGTATATTTACTGTACATTGGCATTTTTAAGGTAGCAATAGCAATAGCAGTTAGACTTATATACTGCTTCATAGGGCTTTCAGTCCTCTCTAAGTGGTTTACAGAGTCAGCATATCGCCCCCACAGTCTGGGTCCTCATTTTACCCACCTCGGAAGGATGGAAGGCTGAGTCAACCCTGAGCCGGTGAGATTTGAACAGCCGAACTGCAGATAACAGTCAGCTGAAGTGGCTGCAGTACCGCACTCTAACCACTGTGCCACCTCGGCTCAACCATATGAGAAAACTGCAATATAAGTACTTATTAGAATATCAAGAAAATATGAATTTTATTATTTCTCTGGCTTCCATCCTTTCCAAGCATTTTCAATAACAATTTTATGAATGCCTGCTCAAAATAAATACCACTGAGTTCAGTAAGTGAGCAAAGGGGCCAAAGATTTTACAACAATTCTTTAAAAACAAGTTTTTTATACATTATAGTTGTTTGTGAGATGGAGGGATTTGTTTTAAAATGTGCTATTAAGTAGAAACAAGTAGCTCATTGTTGTTATTCTCAATGGCAACACTCTTCAGTGCAAAGATTTTATGGGACAGTATTGTGAAGTGATACAAGTGGATGAAAAAGTGTTAAATGTTGTTATTGTAACATTTCCCAATACTTCCCATGATCAAATACCAGCTATTTGAAGTGAGAAAACTTTTTAAAAGGTCTAGAAATGGCAATACACTAGTTCCATAATTTTGCACTATATATTAACTCTGATTTTAAAAGTAGTAAAAAAAGTATTGTATACAGAGCCATTCTATAAACCAGTGTTTTTCAACCACTGTGCCGCGGCACACTAGTGTGCCGTGACATAGTGTAAGGTGTGCCGTGGGAAAAATACTTTATATATAGTCAATATAGGCACAGAGTTAAATTTTTTTAACATTTTCTAATGGTGGTGTGCCTCGTGATTTTTTTCATGAAAAAAGTGTGCCTTTGCACAAAAAAGGTTGAAAAACACTGCTATAAACCACCATAAATACTGAAACTGACTTCATCATCATAGTAATAAAAAAGAAAAAAATGAAGTTAGCAGTAATTAACACTGAATATAAATTTATACAGGAAGTATTTAAAATTTTTCAGTAGTTTTTTTAATTTTTAACTAAGGAACACACCTTACCTCCCCCTGTATAATTCCACGAACCACAGATGGCAAAAGAGGTTGAAACATTTCAGGGCCCAGCACTGGGTTCACTTTGAATACATTTTCTACAACCTACAAGATATTAATCAGATTAATTATTCAAATAGTCTCCAGTTTCAATCAACAGAGAAGAAAATGCTTAGTACACTATAATATATATGGCATAAAACAATACTGATACACTTGAGTTAAGCTTGACTTTTGGTGACTCTTTGATTAGACCAATTTGATGGGGAATGAAGAAAGTGTAATATTCATCAGAAGAGTTCATTTATTTTCAATTTTACAGTCCAACACCACTTAGGAGACTGTGAGTTCTAGTTCTGCTTTAGGCATGAAAGCCAAGTAGATGACTTTGGGTCAGACATTCTCAGCCCAACCAATTTCACAGTTTTGTTGTTGGGTGGAAGATAGGATGAAGATTATGTATGTTTGCCACCTTGAGTTATTTATGAAAATAATAAAAGCAGGATATAAACAAACAAACAAACAAATATAATTTAGTAATAGTAATTTAATTTGACTAAGAAGTAGAGTTAATTGAGTAAGGAGTATCAACACATGTACCCTTTTACAAAATCTGCAATGCTTGTTTAATAACAGATAATGAAATGTAAGCAATGACAAGTTTATAACTGCATTTAATTTAAAAATATTCTACATATTACAACATCCCAACAATAAATTAGGTCAGTTATTTACCTTCAGAACTTGAACTTGACCTTCAGTAGTTACATCTTTTAAGATCTCACAAAATGATCTGCAGAGATCAGATGAATAAATCTAGAATAAAAATTAATGTAGAATTCTGTCGTCAATTTGCTTAGAAAAATTATTCTAAGTCATGACATACTAATTGTCAAAGATGTGCATTTATTAAATCAATAATTATAATTTTAACATCATTTTATAGTAGCTGAAGATGTTTTGTCTTCTAGCTTTAATATCCAACACAATTTTATAATATAATGTTTACTTTCATTTGCTTTAAAAGAATTATTTTTAAACTGTTCCTCCTCCAACATTTCTTTGCCTTTAACAGGTGGATACAATAAAGTTAGACTTATGCACTGTTGCATAAGAACTCATTGAAGGACAATTCATTCATTATCTCTTCAATTGCATCCCTCTGTGCCAACTGGTTATTGCTAGAACACCATGATTTCCAGAAACAACTTTTCCAAAAGGCAAAAGGCCCAGGGAAGAAGGAGGACTATAAAATTCATAGTCAACTGAATTCTAATTTGTCTCATCTATTCTAATAAAGCTAACAGGATAGGCAATGAAGCATACAGAAATAACAGTAAGATTGTAAGAAGTTCTATTATAATTATTAAAATAACTTTAATTCAGTTTTTACATTGGAGGAAGGTGAGTACATGTGACTGTCATTAGCACTTACAATAATTTGCATACAAAAATGAAGTAGGTTAAAAGCCTTATATTTCACTTGTAATCTTGCTAAATGAAGCTAGTTTATAAACCTGGAAGTCGATCAACGATAAAACCAGGTCATTATGAACTGCTATGATACTTTGAAAAGCCAATGATGCCAAAACATTTAACTGAGTCTTAGACACAGTATACTATAATAAAAGGAAGAAATCCAAATATTAAGCATGCTGTAACTGAAGGAACAGAGACCTTAATAATAAAAATTCCACTTTCAAGTTAACTATAGTAATAATACAAAAAAGGATATTAATTGACGTGATCATTAGTGCCCAAAATTTTAATTATATAATTGATGAAACTACATCTTTTCTACTGATTGTTTTCAAATCACATGCGTATCTCAAGTCTGCATTCAAAATGCAACTACAGTCTTTCTTTCGAGGATTACTTGCATTTTGAATAAAGAACTGTTAAGGGAAGCAGACGCAATGAAATCTTTTTTGATCACATTTGATTTGCTCCCCAACATATAGGACTGGCTACAGATCTGCTAAATAAGCCATTTAGTCATGCAAAGTACAGCTGGAGAATTGAAAGGAAAATTAGCAAGGAGAGATAGAGAAACACAGCTAATCGAAGGATCGACTGAGTCTATTTCTGGGGAGGAGCTTCGTGGGCGTGGCTTTAATACTTGTAGACCCAGTCGTATTGGATCCTGACGGAGTCATACCCATGCCTGGATGATGCCTTGATGATATCTCCACCTACTGGAGAATTTGGGGAAGATAGGAGTTGGCTATTGTAAGGGATAAAGTGACATCTATTCTCTATCATATTTGTACAATAAAATATTGGCCAATGTTATTTCTCATCGTGTTCCCATAAAGCACATGATAAAAAAAAGTAGAGCTAATTATTACAATACTCCATGAAGTAATTATTAGTAGAATGGACAAAAGATTAACTCAAGAAAATTCAAGCTTTACAAAATACATAATATTGAATTTGATTTGATACATACCTGAAGAAATTCAGATGAAGATAAAAAAAGATAAGCATTGATGATCTTAAAGCAAATTCGGAGGTTTTCGGAACTTAATTCTAGAAAATGAGCATTAGATGATTTTAGCATTTTTACTGCGGTTTAATACCACTTAAGTTAACACGATTTTAGGAAATATTCTATAATATAGGTAGTCCTTAACTTACAACCACAATTGAGCCCATAATTTCTGTTGCGAAGTGAGAAACTTGTTAAATGAGTTTTGCCCCATTTTACAACCTTTCTTGTCACAGTTATTAAATGAATCACTGAAATTGTTAAATTAATAATATGGTTATTAAGTGAATCTGGCCTCCAAATTGACTTCACATGTCATAAGGTCATAAAAGGTGATCACATGACCCCAGGAGACTGCAAGGTTCAGTTGTCAAGCATCTGAATTTTGATCATGTGTCAATGAGGTTGCTTCAATGGTTATAAGTGCGAAATATGATCATACGTCACTTTTTTCAGTGCTTTTCAGTTCAGTGTAACTTTGAGCGGTCACTAAATGAACTATTTTAAGTCAAGTATTACCTATATAACCATTATATTCTTATAAATTATTCTAAAATCATCTAGGTAGACACAATTTATACTATCTGGAAATTACTCAGAAAACAGTGGTTTTAATTACTAATTAGTGATTATTGAAAAGGCTATTACAGTGCCATTAAAAGAACAGTGGAAACTTTATGTATGCATGCATAATTCATTCAAATATTTAGAAGATAAATTGTTTATTAAATAAAAAAATACATCTTAAAAAGGTCAAATATGTACATTCTGCAAAAAATCTCCAAAATATTTTTATTTAATATTTTTATGATAAGTGAAGAGATCACAGCTCAATAATGCTTATAAAACAAGTAATCACTTTTAAGATAACTTATAAATTTTGGTAAATATGGTAAATATAAATACAAAAGCAATAAATATACCACTATTATCTTTCCCCTTGATGCTATACATTGTAGTTAATGGAGTATTTATTGTACAATTAAAATTTTGCAATAATAGAGTCAATGGAACATGCAAGATACATGTGAAACAGAATTCTTTAAATTTTTTAGGATTGATTTATCTCTCAGATACTGCAATACCTTATATCAGTCTTTAGCCATTATATCAGTCTTTTTTCATTTAGATGAAAAAAGTAAAAAAAAACTATTATGTACAGGAAAAAAATATTATACAATTTTTGAATCTGAATAGATTAAATTCAAATATTGATAGCTTACCAAGAAGAGCTGACATGTTCTGGAATATTCTTAACAGCTCTGGAGTTAGGCAAGGACTATTCTCTAATGTTACTAACCTATAGATACATACAAAATAACAATAAATAATAGAATCTTTCTTAGAAACTAAAGTATATTATTAAAAATGAAGTTTTCTTGTCACAGTATATTGAATAGTGATTAATTTCATATACCTATGCAGTAAGGATGTGAACTGATAAAAAGCAGTGAGAGATACTATTTTTATTTTTAGTAATTTGTTAACATATTACTTTATACTGTACCTTTAAAAAACAACTATAGATAGTCCTTAAATTGTTACAGTGGCACTGAATTAATGTGGTTAAGACTAGTCCTTGAATCTCTGTGGTCATGTGATGGCAATCTGGGTGCTTGGCAACCCATTTGAACTCACAACTACTTGCCAAGCACACTGTGATCACATGATCACCATTTGCAAATTTCCATGCTGGTTTCCCCACAAATTCAAAGGGAAGTTGGAAGGGAAGACTAAAGTTGCAATGCTCTTCTCCATCCACATACCCCCCTCCATCCTTGTGCCAAAATGTTGCAACATTTAACAATGTTATGATTTTGACTATACAACTTTTCATCCAATTAGTGGTATAGTTTATTCACAAATCAATGAAAACAATTCCAGTACCAAATCTCAGCTAAAAATTCAACTGAAATTGCTCCAGAAAATCATTTACTATTAAAATGCACCTGAATAATTTTCCTAGGCTTTTCCTAAGGTTTTCTTCCACAAAATTTATTACTGTCTCTTTGCACAGGGGAGACATATTATACCGAAAGGGACACTGTTAAGCTCCATTAATTATACGGCAGGTCAAATCCTAATTGAGGTTAATCAGCCTGTAGAGGCAAAGTCAATAAATTAAGTGTGGGCCTTTATTTTTTTACACTGTCTATATCTTCAAAATCTAAACTATAAGCGTAAATATAATCAAGAGGTACAATAAGAAACTGATCAGCAAAAGATGTAAATCATACAGGAGCAAGTATACCCTAAAATCAAGTATATGCAAGAGTATAAATTATCTAAAATCTCAAGATAAAGGGATTCATATTGCTCAATTTCCCCCCAAAATACAAATAATTTCCAAGTTACATGCTTATTATTGTGGATTGTATAAAAATACCTTTTCAGAGTATTCCCATTCAAAGAGGGTATAACACAGTTTCTGCTGCCTCCTTGTGCCTTCTTTTATTAATCTGACTGTACATAACAGAGGGATCATTTTGTACTGAAAACCAGAACAGATTAGCTACAAGCTCTTTCTGCCCAAAGGCTACTCAAATGTAGTCTTAGCTGTGGTTTCTAAATTAATCCATCACCCTGGATTTTTCTTTATTCATTTCTTTATGCTATAGCTGGGCTCACTGCTCATTGAGCAGTGATACATCGTTTCTGTCTCCTTTATTTCCTGCTGTGCTTCCCTTATGGCCATATCCCTCTCAATTTGTTTTAATCTTGTCCTCAGTTGCTGAATTTCCTGTTTATGTCTTTTTATGAAAAAGCCAGGAAGGAAAGAGCTAGCCAGACTTTTTAATGGCAAACGGGTTGTACTGGAACAATGAGTATCATACCAGCCAAATCTTAACATAAAAGAATCTGATTCCTCCCTCCCCTCGTAATAACACAAAAGAAGATAGACCTGCACATGTTCTTATGTGAAAATAGTAGACTGTTTTAAAAATACTAAAATTAGTAAATAAAAACAGTATTAAATTCTTGATTTCTCCCAGTGATCCCAACTGGTGATTGTATCAAATTATTTATAAATTTGAACACTACTACTAGTTACTAACTTTACCTCAAATATTTTCCCCTTAAATCTGTAATCTAGCTCAGGGGTCCCTGACCCATGGGGGTTGGGGACCCCTGGGCTACACAAGTGGCAGGCAAGCGTGCAAAACTCTGTGCAAATGTGGCTTTGTGCACTTGCCTACTACTTGCACAGAACCATCCCCTCCCCACCACTTCTGCTGGTCTGCAGAATCAGAAACGTTGGCAACTGCTGCTCTAGGTATCCAAGTTCTCCTTGTTATGTGAAATTTATGGGAAACATTTTTGCTAGATTTAGTCAAACACTTATTCTGGGTATATGCTGTTAATTGCTGTTGCTGCGTATTCCCCAAATATCTGATATAAGCCATTAAGTATCACTTTTCTGTTATAACAATTAGCATATATCTTAATATATTATGATATTTTTATTTACTTATTTTGGAAAGATTCCTAATAGAAAAAACAGACTTCAATTTAAGTTTTGTTTATAGTGGCAGTGATGGTATCAATATAAATATTAATGTTTAGAGTTTCATTATGAGTTATAATCATTTCCCAAAATGATATGATGAATTTAGTTTTATATATTCAATTAATTATTTAATCAATAAAATAATAGCGTTTAAAATTTTATGGCAATTGTAAATTCTTTTTATTTACTGATATTTTGTGTCACATCTACTAGATTTTTACTCATTACTCATTTTCTTCTTTTTCTTTTGTTTAATCATTTATGGTATATATGTACTATGTTCTCTAAGTGTTTTGAAAAAGAAGAAAGACTTACCATAGTTCTAATCCATCTTCTAAGAGATACACATGAGGAGGCTGGCTAACATCAGTACTTAGCTGAATAATTGGGAGCAGAAAAGTATAAAGATTCTTGCTTTCTGCTCCTAAACCCTGCAGAAAAAAATAATCAAAAGAAACAACAAACCCCTATGGTCAGAGTATGCATGTTAATTGTCCCTATTTCATTTGCAACAATGTGAAGTGATAGACTTCATACACTTTATTGCGCTTATGTTTTGGTGTATGAACTTTAGCTTGGGAACGCTTCTGTCTCAGTGTGTTAGTGCAGTGATCCCCAACTTTTGTGGCTTGGCAGGTGGGGGAGAAGAGGGGGACCAGACTGAGCGAGTGATGGCTCAAAAGAGAAGCCTTTGGAGCATCGCTCATGTGAGTGGAGCTGTGCATGCTTACCCACAGCCTGTCTCTTGCAGAGCCCAATTCTGAATAAGTCACAGTCCAGTAGTGGGCTGCAGCCCAGGGATTGGGAACCACTTTGTTAGTGGGTTTGAAGAACATAGGTATGTGGTGTTTCCCAAGTACCTGTTTTAAGGTATTTATTTATAAAGATAAAAATTGGACACCAAAAGATAAGAAGAGCAATGTAGTACATGCAGTTCAATGGAGGGAAGAGTGTTCAGAGTTCTACATTGGAGAAACCAAGCGGAGAAACTTTACACAAGATGACCCAGCAGAGGAGAAGCAGCACTACAAGACCAGAATCAGAATATACCTTCATTTTAAAGAAAAAGGACACTCTTTAGAGGAAAATAATGTTCACATTTTGGACAGGTAGATGGTTTGAGAGAGGAATAAAGTATCCACTTATGCCAAATAAATAATGATAAATAATGCAATGATTAATAAATATCAAGTTTTTGTAAAATATTGCTAATCTGTTGTTTCTAATGGAATACAAGTCCCATTAAATGCACTCAATTAAATTATTTTATCAAATGAATTGATAACTATTATTAAGGGATGTTAGATGCAGCATCAGTACCTTTTAACTTTAGATAGCAGAACATATTTTCCACTATTCAAGAACTAGAAATACTAAGTAGGTCAGGTTTCATTCAGTATATAATGATCTACATTTTTCCATAATAGAGATCAACTCTTCTATTTCAGCAGCCTTCTCTATTAACATTATATGAAATATGCACTGACATAAATGTAGAAAGCTTAACAATGGAGGATTCATGAAAGAATTCAAACCTGCTCTCATCTTATGGGATGAACTTGTTGAGATTCAGAAGAATTGAAATACAAGGCATAAGAATATGAAGTGAAAGCAAAAGAAAAGAAGTTTAGAATAAGAAAAAAGTTGGAATAGTTCTGCAGAATCCTCCAAAGTGTGTATATAGAGACGGAAGCAAGACTAGGAAGGTTGTAACAGGTGAAGTTAAAACAAACTCCCTTCTCTGAATTATAGACAACATTTCAAGAGAAATGAAAGGGAATCTTTCCACCATTTCTTTTTTCAAAAGAAAAGTTTTAGCCATGATTTGGCTAGTAAAGATATTCTAAATCTATTGTATTGGGTTTTTTGGTTTCCTTTTAAAACAATCTTTATAGTCTTGAGGAATTCCTGAGTTTTCCTCTTGAACAAGTGTGTGCAATCTGCATGTAATTCCTGAGATTTCCCCCCCCCCCCCTTGGCTTTTGTGGCCTTCTATCATGAATGCTAAAATTCACAGCAATTTTTCCTAGAATTTTGGTATGAGAAACTCATATAAACTATAATGCAGTCCCCAGGATAAGGATTATCACAATTAAAAACCATTAAACACCAGTCACTGCCCATATATGAACTAACTGTACCTACTTAATGACCTTCTGACCCTATCCTCACATTACTTTTGTTCCATGGCCACAGAAATATTACCTGTGCTATTATAATGTAATAAAATGTGCACATTCAAAACAAGCCTTACTTGTTTTATTGCTTAACTATGCACAGCACAAGAAAATCTCACAAGCAAAGAAAAGCAAAGAGAAAGAAAAAAGGATCTGAACAACCCTATAACATTCCTTTTTAGGCTAACCCTTAGAGGTTGAGGTACACTGTAATATTTAGTATGATATTAAATTTTACTGGGATATCAATATTATATAAGTTAAAAATACATGGAAGAAAAAAAAAGAGAAGAATTTACCTGAATAAGATGAATTAGGGTAGTCAGAATAGCACATCTCAGCATATTGTGTTCTTCACTTTGTTTCCAAAGTAGAGGTAAATACTGAACCAAGCATGCTACATAAGGTCTTATCTGTAATCAAAAGCAATGTAATATTGTTTTTAAGAGTGAAGTGAATCTAAATTCTTACATCTAAAAATTAAGAAATGAACTAATTTATTGTATTAACATCTTAATTCCATGACTGCATATGTTCAAGAAAATAAACAATTTCATACTCTTTTTTAAAGAAAACAATATGCAAAATCAAGTGACAGCTTTGTCTAAGAATTAGCATCATCGTTACAACAATTATGAGAGAAGCTCTAGAAAAAAAGTTTATATTTTATTGCAAGTCTAAATTATGTTATAAATACTATTCATAAATAATGTGTAAAAAAATCAGTACTGGATTTTCTTGAACTTTCAAACTGAGAACTAAGTATTGTTTCTAGGATGGATAAGAGGCATGGATATCAGGGAATATTTCGGCCAAGGCAATTATTTCCAGTGGTACTTCCTTCAGAAAACCACAGCAGGATAGAGGGTGTTTCTGACCGAAAACATTTAACCTATCAATTATAACTCCTCTTCAACAGCTCTTTAGGGAACAGGAAAGGGGAGAAGAGCACCACAGGAAGCGTATGATATTATAAAGCATGTATTTTGATCCTTAGACTAGAGGTTTCTTATTCTCAGTTATGTACTATATTTGTACAACCATGCAAGACAGAATTGCATCCTTTTAATTTGGGGTAGGCAGATCAGACTGTTTGTTCTTGGAAATGGTTCTTCACCTCTAAAGCTAGGTAAAATACCTGAAGATTTGATCTGTTTCATCAGAGCTTAAAGGAGCAATGAAAATTCAGTCTATGGAACGCTATCTCATGAGTTTACTTAATTTACTCAAATACAGGATTTCAATCCAAACAATGGGAATACTGTATCCTTTAGGATATTTTGATATCTTTAATGTAGTGTGGCTACTAAAATATATTAATCCATTGGTTTCTCTTAAGTTTTACTAATTTGCTACTATATTTTTGAAGAATTTTATGTTTATTGCATTTCATTTTTAATGTATTAGCTTAGTGATTTTATAAACAGGCTAAAATAGAAAGTGACATATTATTTTATTAAGAAAAACACACCCAAACCAATGTTAATGGGCTCAAAATAAGTTTTAAACCTTAAACTTATTTTCCAGAAGTGTCTCAAGATCTGACTTTGTCATCAAGCCTGGAAATCTTAGGGGACTGGTGAGATTCATTGTTGATGTGGTTCCATTGCTGACTGAATCTCTTATATGTGCTCCATTTAAAAAATGTCTGCGTTTGACATATTGTTTGTTTGTTTTTTGCTGTACTATTTTTTCACTCAATCATATGATATAAACATGATAAATAAATAAATTGCTTGATATAACGTATTTTGTTTACTTATTTAGGAATCGAACAGAAATCATGAATATGAAAAAGTTCTAACTGTTACAGAACTTTAATGGCAGGGTAATGCATTTTTATTTAAAAAATTCAACAAATTAAAATGATACGTGGTTCAACAAGTTCAAGGAAATGTCATCTGATTTCTTTTTTTAAGTTTAATATGAATTTAAAAATGAAAGAAAAAATGAAATTTACCTGTATATTGACTCTTTCAATTACACAAGAGAGAACATGGAGGACATGCATCTTTGTGTCACATTCTCTAACTTCTTGAAGAAGTTTAAAGAGCAACGTAAACATAGATTCCAAGTACTATAAGAAAAAAATTGGCTGTTAATAAATAGTTGTTTCATTTACTGATCCCAAATATTTAATAAGAGTAACTTTTATATCTGAAATATCTGGTCTATCTTTGCCACAAATCTAATCCTATAACTCGTATTAAACATTACTAGGATTCACTTCCTATTTCAAAATTAGTTTTTCTCCTTCTCTTTTTTTATTCTCTGTCCCTCATGCCTCTGCTATGAATTATATTTCTTCATATTCAGTTTTAAGATACCTGAAATGATAATAGCTCATTAAATATACAATATTTATCAGACATAGATAACTAAAAGTGTGTTTCCTCTATAAATCAGCAAGATAAAATTTAGAAACTTTCATAGTTGCACAATACATACTACTATATCAACTTTTATAATGAAAATATCCCCACCTTTCAACTGAAATATTTACTTGTAATTAGATAAAATACTTACTGGTAAGAACTGGTCAGTCCTAAATTCAAAATCATCGACTGGTAAAATTGAGTTAAGAAAAATTGAACCCTGTATCTCATGATTTAAAACAAAAACAAAACCCAAAACCCAATCTAAATGTTTTCAGCATTCTCTTACATCATAATAATTTACACAAGGAAAAGGATATCAAGTTTTAATGTTGTTGCTGTCTCAATACGGACCTGAGTGAAAATAATTGAATCAGAACATATTTTGCCCAGAGTGCTTACAGTATAAAAAATTTAAAATAAAACATTTATATTCCAATTCTTCTACTTCTTAAGTCGATGCTAAACAACAGATTATAAATACAAATCATTTATTTACAGTCACAGACCAATAATACACAAATATAAATTTTAAAATGCGGAAAAACAAAATATGAAACATTTAAAAATGAGAAGAAACATCAATCAATTTTTGAAAGCAAAAGCTAGAAACGTGGCAACCTTTATGTAGTGGGTACCGAAGTTGGGCCTTGCAGAAGCAAGACTGCAGTTTCTTGATAATAGAGAAATTAACATTTCTGACAATTGGGGTTATAAGTGTCAGGTGAAATGGATGTTGGAAAGCCTTAACAATACATAGATAACTGTCAATCTCTGTAACTGATCAGACTTTTATATTTGCCTATAGTGTAATTTCAATAAGAGGTACTATGACAATGCATGACATCTCCTATATGAAATATGCAGAATCTTATAAAGATATATAGGAATTATTTGCAGAACATACAGCTATGAAGGTTTGAAGGTTGAAGGTTTATTGCATTTATATGCCGCCCTATTCCCGGAGGGACTCAGGGCGGCTAACAAACCCAGAAGGGGGGGGGAGTAAAACAAACAAGGTAACACAACAAACAAGATACAGAGAGAATTTAAAAACAATCAACAGTCACACAATTCGAGGGGGGGGAAGGGAACTTGTCAACCCCAGGCCTGCCGGCACAGCCAGGTTTTAACGGCTTTACGGAAAGCCTGGAGGGAGGTGAGGGTCCGAATCTCCGCGGGGAGTTCGTTCCAGAGGGCCAGAGCAGCCTCAGAGAAGGCCCTCCTCCGGGTAGTAGCCAGGCGACATTGGCCAGTAGATGGAATCCGGAGGAGGCCTAATCTGTGGGATCTAATTGGTCTTTGGGAGGTAATTGGCAGCAGGCGGTCTCTCAAATACCCAGGTCCAATACCATGAAGGGCTTTATAAGTGACGACTAGCACCCTGAAGCATATCCGGAGACCAATAGGTAGCCAGTGCAGCTTGCGGAGGATAGGTGTAATGTGGGTGTACCGAGGTGCACCCACAATCGCTCGCGCGGCTGCATTCTGGACGAGCTGAAGTCTCCAAATGCTCTTCAAGGGCTGCCCCATGTAGAGCGCATTGCAGTATGCCATAATTGGGATGGATGATTTTGGCATTTTCACTTGAGGTTCTAAATCTCAAATCATTTGGGTAAATTTGATTAAGACTTCAACCAAGCCAAGTGATATTTCCACAAGGTGAATCAGAGACGGACAGGAAATATGACTTTCAGAAATTTAGATTGAACAACTTCTAAAGCAGGGTTATACTTATAAACACTGAGTTGTGTACCAAATAACATGAAAGCCAAAACATTTACTTTATAAAATTCTATTGCTGCAGGGCATTCTGCAGCAATAGTGAATAACTGAATAACTTAGTTATGGAGTAACTGAGGAAATTAAGAATTTCTCTAGAACAATGTGGCAATAAAAAAAAAACCCAAGTCACCTACAGTATGCAGATCAGTTTGGGCTACGAATAAAAGGGATATATAAGAGATTTGAAATAGGGTGGTAGGCAAATGTTGAAGAGTGATACTCTTATTCAGAAAGGTCTGTAATAATGTTTTTTATGTAGAAGTTGAAGGGAAAAAGAATATAGCCCTGTTTGATAGGACTGAGGTTGATTAATTTGCATTGTGGTCCATTAATGTAAGACGGCGATTAATTTTCTTGTTGAAAGAAGACAACTAATTTCCTCCATAATTTCTCCTGAGGAATTGAGCTGAAGACTATTCAATAAATGTCACATAAAGGTCTTCTTTAATAGGGCAAGTATTTTTCAGATAAATGGTGCAAAACCGTTCATTGATACACTTGATTATTCTGATCTAAATTCTGCTTGTTCAGAAGTCAAGTTATTATCTGAATACATTCACTCTAAATGTGTACAGTAGAAATGTTGACAATTAATGACAATAATTGTCACCTTTAAAGCCTTACATTGCCTGAAGTCAGGTTATTTGAAGGATCGTCTTTTCCCCATTACATCTATCTGACCCACCAGACTGGGGAGGCAGGGTATGTTACAGGTCTCCTCTCTTAAGGAGATCCATTTGAATGGACCAAGAAGAAGGGCCTTTTCCATGGTAACTCTCTCCCTGTTGAACATTATCCCTGCAGTCATAAGACTGGCTCCACCTTGATATTCTTTTGAAAGGCCTTGAAAATATGCTTTTGCTAGCACACCTGGGGACCCCAGGGCAATACAGAGATCTAAAGATTACCTTTCAAAATTGTATATTTAAAAGATCTGCAGAACAGTTTTCATTAAATATTTTATAAAAAGTAAACATCTTTGGAAAAACTCCTCATAGGCTAATATATTTCCCATACTTGTAAGGAGTTGAAATGGTAGAATATAAATTAATAACATTCAAATTTGGGAATAACTTTTGAGGTTGAATACAATGAGGAAGAGTGTATAAACTTTATTTTCTTTCTTTGTTATTGACAATATTCTCACTGAGAAGATAGAAAAAATAATAATATTGTGCAAGGAGTCTGGACTAGAAACTACTATATGGAATATTGGTTTGGTCCAGACTGATATGCCTCACACTATGTCTTATCTTTTTTTTATTAAAAATGTTAGCTTTCTGCAAGGTTTTTCTTCCTGCTACTTGAATTCCCTACCAGTCAGAATTATCAATGAATCTGAATTATACTTCATTTATTTAACTTCCTAATAAAGATAAAAGATTTTCAGGTAAAGATAGGATGCCCATACACAAACCCCATTGAATACTGAATAGATGAATTTATAACTGCAGTCTAAAAATGACTGGCAACTAGTGAAAATACATCTTCAGACTTTCTCTGTGATAGTTACATCCTACCATTACCCACAGCGATTCTTATGGATCAAAGACTTTCTTGGTATAATACAAAGCAAACATACCGTTTTGACATACAAAGATGACCTCCTTAAGGCTTTCTGAGATAGGTTTGCTGTATTTTGTAGCACACTGAATTGAATGTCAAGTTTTTGACAATCAAAGAGGAATGTAGTTAACATGAGATGCATTCAGGACAAAGAAGCTGCATCTTAATTTAGGTAAGAAATAAGCACTCCAAGAAAAGGAAGCAGCTAAACTTGAGAAAGCTCACGAATGAATTACAACTGATATAGTTAGGAGTATTTTTCATAAACCCTACCCTGGAGAAACAGTTTTTGCTTTAGTCAATGACATTCTGTTTAAACTACAATAATATGGGATGGACAGAGTCACCTTAAAGACTGTTTAAAACAACTGAAACAAAAACACAGATGTCTATATATATAGATGGAAGCAGAAGGCAGAGCATTTGATTTTAATAGCTTAGCAGCTGCAGTAGTTGATGATGCAGACAGTTCTTGTCTAGCAACTGCAATTAGTACTGACGCTCTGGCTGTTAAGCGGAGTAGTCATTAAATGAAATCGCAGCTGTGGTTATACCTTACTATAGCTTTCCTTTGCTTTACAGATTTGCAAAGGTCATATATGTGAGGATTGTTTGCAAAGTTACTTTTTTATTACTATTGCAACTATGAACACTCACTAAATGAAGATATGTACAGTTATTTGAAAAATAAATATGTATCAATGTTTTATCTTTATTAAAACAGTATATGAAAATAAAGGTGATATACAGATACAATTCTAACACAATACAAAAACTAGACAATTGAATCAAGAGACCTCTCAGTGACTCAATAAGAAAGGCCAAACTAACAAAGAACAGTGGTGGATAAGCAGCAATGGACCTATCCTCTCACACTTCTAAGGATGCTCCAAAATGCACAAGGCTGACATATTCCTCTTACAAATTATGTCATTATCAATCCTTAACTACAAGATCACAAAAGGATTAACAAAAAGCTTGGGCACGTCACAAGATGAAGCAAGTACTCCATCAACTCTTCACTATAGTGCTTTTAAACAATCAGAGACCTGACTATATAGATGAGGACAAAATCATGGTCCCATTTGATATCATAGTTGTGTTCACGTCCACAGATCTGGAATTAGCCAAAGAATCTACGACCACACTGCTCCACAGCACCCCTACCTTAACCAAATATACAAAGATTTAAACAATCAGGATTATGGGTCTCATAAACATCTGCCTAAATTAAATCCTTTGTCAAATCAAAGGATCATCACTTTCAGGATTTATAGCAGAGATTGTTATGCAATGTCTAGAAGACATAGCACTTCCACAAATATAATCCAAAATAGATATGTAGATGACACCTTCACCATAATAAAAAAGGATCAATTAGAAAACACCCACAGAACCATCAATAACATTTTCAAAGGAATCCAGTGTACCAGAAAAGAAGAAAACAACAACTCACTACCCGACCTGCACATCCTGATCAGCAGAGACCACAATGGCAAACTAGAAACACAAGTATATAGGAAATCAACCATATCAATCAAGTGCTCCAATACCAAAGCAACAACTCTACCTCCCACAAGAGGAGCTGCGCAAGAACTTTGTTTAGACAAACACAAACTCGCTGCAGCAAACCTGAACAGAAAAGGAAACAAAGCACCTATACAATATATTCAAACAAAGTAGATATCCACACAACTTTGCCAAAAAGTACCTGACCACTCAACACAATACAGCATAACCAACACAAGTCCTAAAGAGAATAACACTGCCATACATCAAGACTAGCTCAGAAACAACCAACAGATTACTATTATCATAAGACACAAACCAACTAAAGCTTTTAAAAACATCCTACGTAAACAAAAAAACCCAGCAGCCCCAGAAGAAAAAACAGGTGTCATCTCCAAAATACAGTGTAATGACTGCAACAACTACTAAGAAGAATAAACAGATAGGAGATCGGCAGAATGCATCCATGAACACCAACTAGAAGTCGGAAGACATGGTGAAAACTCTGTAATTTCACAACACATGAACCAATTTAACCATGGCTTCAATTGGAAAACTGTGACCATCCTAGACCAAGCCAAGTCCAAAAACGCAAGGGAATTTCTAGAAACCTGCTGGGACTTGCTGGGATAGCCGAGCTTGGAATCCTTTCCACTTGTAGACAATCTTTCAAGATTGATGTCAAATTGTTTGGCAATTTTTAAAAATCCCTTTCTAGACTCTATAATCAACTTTCTGAATGCCTCAGAGAACTCTTTCAATCCAGGCATCATGATGCACCAGTTAAAAAACAAAGAACAAATCAAACTAAAATCTGAGGTTTAAATAAGACAGGTGCCTTCCAACTACTCTCTCATGATGTTCTATTCATTTGAACCTGCTTTGTGCACCTGATTCTAAATTTAGGTATGTTAAGGGTGATAAATGACGGGTATACTTACTTTTTCCACATGCAAAATACACAATGGACAACAAAATGTAAATGGTGCATGATTACTTTGAGTTCAAACCACTCATCTGGCTTGGTACTAAAATAGATTATTTTAATTGGCTTAGCACAGAAATGTTATTCTGAATACTAACTGAATACACCTTCAGTTAGATTGGATACTGGGGGGGGGGGAGACTACTTCAGATTTTCTGAGTTACATAAAGAACATTTCAAAATCCACAGAGACATCACTAACAAAAGAATGTGGCAAGAAGCAAATATCAATAAACTGAACATGGAAGGCTAGGCATATAATAAAGAAAAGCTACGTATTTGTAAAAAAAAAGCCAGACATACCACTAAATCTTCATCTTGAAGCAAATTACAGATTGCGTCATACAACATAGGTCTCAAATCAGGCTTGAATTTCACAGAAATCCATTGACCAATTAGCCAGATCACTCGCCGCCGTATTGGTTTATACCTATAAATACAAACATTATTTTTTGAGGTCATGGTTATTAAAACTGGTAACTAAAAAGGTTAATATCAAAACATTCTCAGTAACTTTATTCCTACAATGTCTGAACACTTGCAGGATTGTTTTAAACAATATTTGAATTTGGGGTCAGCTGATTGCAAATGTTTAATTTTCTATAAAAATAAATAAAAATCGGTTGACAATAATTTCAAAGAAAAAGGATTACAATAAAATATTTTATATTGAATACATTCAAGGAATAAAGTTAATTGGCTTTTCTTTTTACAACCCTGGAATCCCCTTTATCGGGGTGGAATCAGGGCAATTGAATGGAGCTGAGCATTTACTGGAGGGATGCCCTTCCTGACACGTATGTGGAGTTCACAGTGAGATATTTTCTTTCTGCCCTGATAGAGAAACAACTGTCTGCTGCCTAGGATTAAACTCTCAACTTTCCGAGTGGAAGGCTTCTAGGCCATTGCACTACTCAGTAAATTTGCCATATTTTTCGCTCCATAAGACTCACTTCTTCACCCCAAAGTGGGTGAAAATGCTTTTTATGGAGCGAATATTGCAGTCTTTTATATTGCAACTTATGTGTGGTCTCTCTGCCTCCTGCCCTCACTTCACTGCTGCTTCATATTCGGCACTCCATATTAACAGTGGGACGGCGCCCCATATTCACAGTACTCTGAATGTTTTTTTGTTGTTGTTGTTTTCCTCCTCTAAACCCGTCTTATAGTGCAAAAAACATGGTAGCCATTTTAGGGATTTGTTGTTTGTAATCTCTATATCACAAATGCATTTGGAATCTACAGGAATCACAATTCATAATATTCATTTCTAATGAATATCATTATGACTGGAAGCAAACAATTTTTTCCAGATGTTGGTAAATTATAATTTTCTGTAGGAAAACTTTATGAAGAATGTCATTGCTTTTTTGACAGTTTGTTTAAAAATTCAAAACATATATATGATATGACTGGCTCCAATAACATTTGTTTCAAGAATGTACATTAAAGAAAAATGAAGTCTTCCTTCAAATTCTATTAAAAATACTGAACTGATTTGTTGTCTTTTTAATCTTTTAAAAAAATCTCTGTCTAGGTTGCAGTCCTGGGATTTCTCACTAATTACCTATCATTTGCTCCCCCCCCAATCAATTATTGTTGCTAAGTGTTCCCATTATATGTTAAGGCAATCTACATTATAATGTAGAATACAAACTATACAAAACAATTGGTATCTTGTATTATCACAATCCAGAAAGTGTTAAAATCCAAAGTGCAGCCTATGTATGTAGCAATTCCTTATTTCTACTTTAACAAAACTGTGTGTAGCTATTGTGGAGGAATATGGAAAGAAGTAACAATAGGTTGGCAAGTGCAATGCCAGCAATTGTGTCAGATTCCAAGTTTAGAACAAGGGAAGAAAGCAACAGAGAGATTGATAAAATTCAACACATGCATAATATTTGTCAATAATCTATAATACATACAATATTTTAAATTGATTGAATGCAGAGAAACCAACTTTCCCAAAACTGCATTATTTACACTAAATTTGTGGGAACAATCAGCTAAAAAAGTCACATACCTGTTATGAATAACTTGCAATTCAGCTAGTAGTTGGGTTTTAAACCACTGATCAAAATCCACACTATCAAAGAGTTCATATGCTGCTAGTCCAACTGCATTGTACACTGAACAAAGCAAAATTAATGTGGGCATTTTTAAAAAAAATGCTATAATGTAATTTTAAATGTACAGGTTCAACAAGGAATGCAATTTACCAAACATATTAATTTATGTAAGATTATTAAAATTATCATTTTGGGCTGTAACATAAAAGGAATACTGCTGGGCCACATCAAAGATTTACTTAATCTATTATTTTGCACACAAAGTAACAGATTATGGGGTGCTTTGGGGAGCCCCATAGAATGACACAATCTTCTAAAGTTTCAATTAAACAAGTGAATAACTAAGAATTCACTATAAACTGTTGGATTTATATATAATCCAACTCCTCATACTAAACAAGGTCCAGTATAAGTAGATCTATCATGATTTTTCATGGGTGTCTAAAGATAAAGATAATCTAGCTCTTTCTAGCAAACTTACAATTTCTTTCTTTACATACACATCTGTATCTGTCTATCAATCTAAAAATGTCACTACACTGTTTGATACATGCCTAATCATAATTCCTCTGATTTCAATGTAAGTTCCTTTGTCCATTATATATAGCATTTATTAGAAAACCTGTTTAAATGCAAAACTCTGCATGTCCATGCCAGATATGAAACAATCCTATAGAGATTTCCATTTAATTTTTCCTTTTGTCTGATATGAGTGTTTCTTAAAAAATATCCTCCTGGCCAATTATTTTGTAGGTTGTATGGTAGGTTGGCTTTGGCATCAAATAATCTATTTCTCTGACTTTAGGACTTAAATGAATGGAGGGATTTTGTTTCCTATGAAAGAACATTCAAAAATTTCAAAAATGTTCTGCTGGAAGCATCTAAAGAACATTTTCTATATCAAGAAATTAAATTGAATTGGAAATGTTCTATATCAATTTCAGAATACATTTTTAATTCAATCCTGTGCAGAACCTAATTTTATAAACTCTATATTAATTACCTGCACTGTTTATTCTGATAATTGTTTTCAAAACTTCTGACTATGTTATACTGTCATTTATTAAAAGACATTAGAAAACAAGCAATATTCCACGTCAATCTAAAATTATTATTTTAAAAAAACTGTATTTACCAGCATCTTTAATCAGAAGAGCATGAGTATCATCCATATTGGTGGGGCCTGAAGTAATATATGTAACAGAAAAATAAACAGTTAGAAATTCTTTTTATTCGCTGACAAATGAAGAAATAAACTGTTTTCATGTGAAAGTTATTTATAAATATGCATTTGTTTGACAATTATAATACTATCAAAATTGAAAGAAATCATAATGAAGGGAAAGCATTTACTTGAAAAGAGAAAAGTAGATATTTATGCATGGTAACCACTTATCAGCATTATAATGCAATAATCTTATATGAAGGCAATTCATATAAGGCAATTGCAGAATGTCCTAGAATTTAGGAAGACGTTGTGGTTCTCATCACTTTCCTCAATCGCTTATAAACATTGTAATCTATAAATAACATCTGTACAGGTAAAAGTGAAGTTTTTATATATTTCGAGATCACCACTGAAAAACTAGAGCTGGTGAATAACTAGTTCTTTTTTGTGTGTGGTTATTAATTGGCAATAATTCAGGTGATCAAAAAGTTAAGTATGTCAGGATTCCTCTGTCTGGATGCAGCACTGCATTAAATATTTGGTATACACTATTTCATGAACTAGAAGACTGGTCTTAAATTGAAGCACCACAGGCTAAGATAACCTTTGATTCCGAATACTTCACAATAGAGAAGTCTGGTCAGTTGGCAGGGAAAAGACTTCTTAATCAACATTCAAAAACCAAGAAACTCCAAATTGGAACAATATGTTTAACAGGAGGGTATGAGAGTAACAAATTCTTCAAGAAATGTTTCCAATTTATAGCTTATCCAATATATATTATGTTTTTTATTCCAATTATTTTATAGTTCCCAAGTGATATGGGGGAATCAGGTACATTAGATTTACCGTGAGTAAATTCCTGCTTTACTTTCCCCGGGTTTTGTATAGTTACTCTTCAAAATATCCAGACCCTACCTTACTTGTTCACATCCAAGTGCTTATTTCTAACATTGCTATCATTCCTTAGTATCATTGTTCCTTCTGTTTCTGCATAGTATCTAATAATTTACATTCAGAGCCTTGTACCTTGGCCCTCTTAAAGCTCATTCGATTTTAATGCATGATAGCTATAGTAGAACTACTGCATCTTATACGGATGACAGTATACCTCTATTCAGAAGACTAGCTCAATATCACCTCCTCTAAAAATATCCCACTTATGATACCTTTTTCACTCTGGGTGTCAAACCCTGTGATGAGGGCATGATTAAGAAAACAAGAAACACACATGGAATTAGGGATATGCATGAAAACACCACTGCTAACTAATTTCTTCTGATCCTTTAAATTCTGACTTCAAAAGCTCAAAATATATAACAATAGCATTAAGACTTATATACCACTCCACAGTGCTTTACAGCCCTCTCTAAGGGGTTTACAGAGTCAGCATATTTCTTCCCAAAGTGAGAGAAAGCAAGCTAAGTAACCTTTATTACAAAGTACAGGAAGTCCTCATTTGGCAACCACTTGTACAGCAACAATTCAAAATTATGATGGTGCTGGACATGGAGACTTAGAACCAAACCTCATAATTGCAGCTGTTACAGCATCCCCATAGTCAAGCAAGCATAATTCAGACACTTGGAAACTGGCTCACAATTACAACGGTTGCAGTGTCCTGCAGTCACATGATCATCATTTACAACCGTCACTGCCAGCTTCTAATAAGCAAAGTCAGGTCCTGCCAGCACGTCACAAATAGTAATCACATGATGTCATGTCTAACAGCCATAGCAACTGGAAATGTCTTTGTAACTCAACATGTTCACCATTGTGCTTTACAACCATGTCATTTAGCAACAAAGTTGCCCATCATAATTACAATTAAGTGAGGACTACTTGTACATATGAAATTTGAATTGTTTCCATTTAATATAAAATCTCTGCTTCTGTTTAAAAAAATCTTCCCAGGACACACAAAGCAACAATATTACAGCTTTAAGCAGGGTGGGAACACAGATGAACAGTTGCTGATCTGACCTTATGTTATTTCAACTTCTATTATTTCAACTATAATAAAAGTCCCAACATACTGTACTACACACTCAGACTTTAAGAGGTCTTTCAACCAGGTAGGACAACTGGGAATGAATGAATTTTAATAATTCATTCAACAAAAACAAACCAAATTTTCCATCTCAACTCTAATCTTATTCACAAAATTTAACGACACCTAATGAATTCAATATTAAAAGTTCAATTAATTTGCCAATAAATATCTTAGAATTATATTAGTTCCTAAAGTCTTAATTAGAGGCAAATATTACCTGGTAAAATATTTATATTACTTAATGAAAATTATATAATTTATAGTTTATGCTATTAAACATTTTTTTTAAAAAAATACCTTGTAAGGAGTGAACCATTTCTAGAAGAACTGGAGTAAGCGTTTGATTAAATTCATGGAAAATGTCAATGAAAAGCACTTCTGTACATGGCTGAAAATGAATTAAAATGGTTAATTATAGAAAGCAAATAACAATTGAGCAAATTAGCTTGAAGTACTAAGAGACCTAACTAGAACATGAAAGTAGATACACGAAGTGTGGTTAGATTAGTTCTATAACGTACAGACATTATAATTAGTGAATATGTCCAATTATATTATCATCTGCCTTAAGCATATATTGTAACACTGTTTTATCCTTGTACTGCTTTTTATCCCTGCAGTGTTTTTCCCATTTCTTTGTCACCTTAATTTGTTATTTTCTTATTACAATGTTTGCCATTTCAGAAGCATCACTTTACTGTCCAGTATACCAAATTCTACTTTTACAACTGAATTCGGACATACAGGAAAATGTGTTTAAAAATAGCTTAGGCTATTACTATGTCACATTTCAGGTTAAATTGTTGTTTTGGATATCCATATGTAAAGTATATGTTATTGATGCTCAGTGTGAAGCAATTTACTCCAACAGTAATTTATAAGCAAAGGTTCATTCAAATTGGAAAATCTTCAAACTGCTGTCAACATCCATGAAGAAGTGCCATACTATATAAAAAGTAAACAAATAACAAGACAACCCCCCCCCCCTCAACAGTCATTACAGTCTTTAGATTACAGGCAATCCTCAATTTACAAATATAATTGAACCTGGAATCATGGTCGTCAGACAGAGGGGTCATTAAGTGGGCAACCATGTGACCGCACCCAATTTTACAATTTTTTGAAGTGGTCATTAAGTGAATTCTGCAGTCATTAAATGAATCTATTATAGTCAATGGGCATTGTTTGCTGAAAAGCCAAAATAAACATTGGAAACTGGCAAAAAATGCAGCCATGTGATTGTAGGGTGCTGCAGATGGTCATAAAACCAGTCACCAAGTACCCAAAATGTGATTATCTGATCACAGGGGAGGGGCTTTGGAACTTCAAAAGCAGGTCACTGATAGCTCTAGGAAGGTCCACTATAACTTCAACAATTTGTAAGTGATTGATTGTTATACACAAAACTCCACTCTCCTGCTTTTATCTTTAGCAGGCAGTTAGAAAGTTTTCCCTAGTTAATTTTCATATTAAAAAAAGATTTTAATTTAAATTTAAATTATATGCCATATACTTACCCGAATACTGTATTTCCAAGAATCACCTCCTGTTTCTTCAACAACTATATAATATGAAAAATACATTAAATTTTATTTAAATATTCAATATTTATCCTTTGGTGTCACATTTTCTTGAATACACATGAAATTCATATTAAAACAATTGCACATACAAAACATTTATGGAAATAGTAATTAGGCACTTAGAAAACCAGAATGCTAATCACTGAAGTAAAATTCAACTGAAAGAATAAGATTTCTTACTAAAGCCTTCAGGGTCCTCTTCCCACATGGTTAGTTCTTCCTCAGTTAACAAGAAGTACTGAGTAACTAGCCGCCTACATATCTCCATTAAAGTTGGATATGTAAAGAACGATGCCTTTATTTTATGAGCTTCAAGAGTTTCAGGACTGCTCTCTGCAGTAAAACAGTTCACAAAAAGAAAATATGTATTCTACTAATTTATTGGAAAGGACTAAGCAATTATGAATACCACTGAACTAAAAAAATTACCTTCTATATTTTTGGATGGCTTATAAGCATAATTTTTGACAATCATCTTAATCAGATTCATGCATTGGACAATGAAACGTTCAAAAACAACTCCTTCGCCAGCCTCAGTGAAAACATAGCTTACAGAAAATTCCAATGATCTCTGAATTAGAGACGTGAATGAAAATGGATGTTGGTCCAAGAAGTCTAAAAGCTGAAAATATAAATGTGTACATGAGAATACCACTCCAAAAATGTTAAGATTAATGTAATAATAATAAGAGGTCAAGGTAATACGGGTAACTTTCAGAATAACAAATAGTTTATTTTAAAATACACCAGATGTATTTGGCATTTAAAGTTTAACAGCTTATTAACATTTAACAGAATTATCACACATAAAATTTCCAATTTTCATTTGAAATATTCTGCAGCTTATACAAAGATTCACCCATTTTGGATCAAGGTTGGTTTTCTATGTATTCTTTTTCCAGACAATGAAGAAAACAATGTAATAGCCTGAATATTCTTTGTTGGGTGGCATATATAACTTTTTAAATCAGGCATTATGTAGATTGCTGAATCTGCAGTTTCTCTTCCTTAAGTGGTTTGGATGATAAGAAAAAGTAATTCTGAAGAATTCTGGAGACGCCCACATTGAAGGCTTGGACCAGAATTTATGAAATCCATAATGCAGATCTAAGTATATCAGTACTGTTTGCACTTAGCCTCTCTTTCTGGCCTCTAGTCAAATATCAGCATTCACACAACTATGCGAGACAAGGAAGCAAGAATACAGACTTTAGTAAGATATCTCTAATATAAGTTTTGGGGTAGAATATGGGAACCTGCAAGGAAATTCACAAACTTCATTTATAATGAATTCATTAGACTCTCTTAATTCTAATATCTCTCCAATTATTTTCTCTTCACTGAACCTATGTTATACTTATTTATGCAAACCACATTTTGTAAGACAGCAATTCTACTAATACTGATTATTAATATAATAGAATAATTATTACATTAAAATTGCTAAAAATCTTAAGAATTTATTTAGATAATTTTTTCAAAAGATTGGTAGCTATAGAAACTTACCACTTTAGTGAAAAGGATTATAGTCTTCTCTAGACGATCCCTACAAGCATTATCTGTTTCAATGTTTTTACCTGATAAATAAAATTAATTTATAAATACAAAAATATCAGTCATGCTTAGTCAGACCTATGAATTTAATTCAAATGAACCAATATTTGTTAAAAGCTACTGCCAAAAATTCACATTTATCTAATATAGCAAAACCCATAATTTAGGAATGAAGAAGCAGTAGAAATCCAGAGGACCCTGGATGAGATGGATTATCTGAATCTCTTGCAGTGAGGTTTCAAGCCCAGATATGGGACAGAAACAGCACATTTGGATGACACGGTCGCACTTTTGGATGGCCTCTGATAGGATAAGCAATTTGAAGTGTTGCTTATCATTTTTAAAGTCCTTCATGGCATGGGACCAGGTTATTTGAGGAATTGTCTCACCCTAGTCACATTGTCTCGGCCTATCAGAGCCGAGGTGGCGCAGTGGTTAAATGCAGCAATGCAGGCTACTTCAGCTGACTGCAGTTCTGCATTTCGGCTGTTCAAATCTCACTGGCTCAGGGTTGACTCAGCCTTCCATCCTTCCGAGGTGGGTAAAATGAGGACCCGGATTGTTGTTGGGGGCAATATGCTGACTCTGTAAACCACTTAGAGAGGGCTGAAAGCCCTATGAAGCGGTATATAAGTCTAACTGCTATTGCTAATCACAAGGGGTATATTGAGGAATCCTTTCAGTTAAAGAGTTTTGACTGGAGGGATGAAGGAAGAAAGTCCTTTCTGCCATTGCCCGCATGGTCTAGAATATCATATCCTGAGAGATAAGGCAGAACCCCTCCTTCCAGCCTTGCAAAAGTGTGTTAAGACTTGACATTGCCAATTGGAATTGGGGTTGAAGAGTGGTAGGCGACCATGGGGATGGTCAGTGACACGAGGAGGCTTCCTCTATCTTGAACTATTTTTAATTTTAACTTTGTTCTTAACTGTTTTAACACTGCTCTTATTTTATGCTTTTATATTACTTTTTATGTTTTTATTATAAAGTGCCCAGAATCACTGAAGAGAGACGGGCAATATAAAAATGTGATTAATACATACATGAAATCAATAAATGATCTGCATTATTTAAGATTCAAGTGAACTTGCCAGGAGTGAATTTTCAATTAAAGTCAAGATTTAGAGCTGCCATTCCTCAGATTATAATGGAAGGCAAGATACTATAAATACAAGAACATAAAATCCACTTATCTTTAACAAAAGAATCCAAGATTTATTTTAATATATATTAGGATCATATCTGAATTATTGTGTCTTTTTTACAACATGAAAACAAACTGTTTAGTTAAACTGTCTGTTTATATAACAACTGTTTCCAATAATAAAGTATTATTAAAATCTCAAATCTCTGACATCAACAGGACTGATCCTAATATGCATAGACAGAATTGTATCCCGAAGTCTTAAAATACTTACTGCATTCCAAAAATTGTTTTAATCGTACAAATACTGCATGAAGAAATCCCTTGAGGAGTTAAAAACAAAAAGATGCAAATTGTGTTACATTTGCTTAAAGAATAATTATATTTGTTGCACTAAAGCATACAAAACAACAAGTAAGGGAACAAGAACAGGATAACTTGAGCAAAGAAAATATAAATAATTCTTAAAATTATCAGCTAGATATTGATTCCAATCATTTTTCTCCAACATAACATTTCCAAATAGCTTGAATGCTACTGGTTCCAATTTAGATATACTAATAAGGCA
Source organism: Thamnophis sirtalis (assembly GCF_051295495.1). Lineage (NCBI taxonomy): Eukaryota > Metazoa > Chordata > Lepidosauria > Squamata > Natricidae > Thamnophis > Thamnophis sirtalis. The sequence continues at coordinate 30,922,895 of NW_028261385.1, read as the reverse complement.
ATATTGCTTATAGCTAATCAAACAAACTAGTAAGCCTATAGCTCTTTATAGTAGGACTACATAAAGTACAATCCAAATTTTTGAGTAAAGTGCAGAAGCCCTTCCTAGACAATGGAAAGAGTCGTGTTAATCTATGGTAACAATGAATCAAGAGTCTGGTAAAACTTTTTCCAAGACATCTTCTTAAAAGCATATGCCTTTATGAGCTGAAGTTCATTTGATCAGTGGCAGATGACTTTAATTCTATATGCAATACATCTGATGAAATGAGTATGGCTCAGGAGTTTGTCTTTTTAATAAATGTATTAGTTGGAAAAAGTGCTACTACTGCCCCCTTTTAGATTTTTTTCAAAAGCCCTTCATGAATTTGTTATCAAACTAATATTTTTAATGTCACAAGGGGAGAAAATTATTAGCTACACAAATAATATAGTTCTTTCCCTGTCTACTTGTGCAGCACAATTCCTAGCACACTGTTCAAAGGTCAAAGGCCCAACTCCTGAAGGATCTTTTCCTTTTCTTCCAACAAGAAAAAATTTGAATTCTACCATATTGTTACACAAGAAGCCATTGGAGGAAGGGGGGAAGGGGAGAGAAATCCTTCCAGATTTAACCACTCGTGCAGCAAGAAAATAAAAGCAAAAGCGCTTTAATAATATGAGCTTGGTGTTATCATTATGCCCAGACACAACTTTAGACACCTAAGAATAGTATTTTACCCTTTTTTTAATAGTTACTCTATTTACAAAAAATAAACACTTACCATCACCTCTATGTTTTTATGAGGCTCCACAAACCCATGAACTGTCAACTTGCGAAGCACTGAAAAATTAAAACTGTTATTCCGTACATCACAAAAATTATTCATTGACCTTGTTTTATTTTTAATATACTTGATTGAATTTCTATAAGAATTAAAATATAAAAAGCAATAGCAAAACATAACTTAAAAGGAAAAAATTAGAAAGGAAAAGGTCGGAAAAAATAAAGAAAAAGGAAAAATAAGAAAAGGATAACTTCTAATTTTCTTTGATATACTTACAAATATAAAATGCATTAGGCTTTTGATCTAAAATTCAATAGTACATAATATTTCTATAATAATAAATAATTCTAATCATCATCTTTATAACTATGTCTTATTGTGAACAAGGAAAGGAAACAAGCTAGTATTCTCCCTCAAACACCAACTTCAGATTTCCCCCTGAGAGGAGAAATTTAACAAAACTCATTGCTTATTCACATTAGGAAAGTTTTTAGAAGGATAACTTTAATGTCTAAATATGATCATCATGTAATAAACAAAATTCTCTCACAACTTTAATTTTTCAAAATAAAATATCTTCAAAGCTTTTAACATTTGTCAGGACAATTTTAGTATTCTAATTTATATATAAAGAACTAGTAAAAAATAAAATCCATTAATTTTAATAATTCAGAAAGTTTTTAAATATTATTACAAGAAAGTATAGAATTCTTTCACAAATTTAGCCTTGTTTGACAACTCAACGAGCTATTCAAAGCACTCAGAAAAATGTTATCATTTAAATTTCTACAGATAGTCCTCAACTTATAAATGGACCAGAATTTCCATTGTGAAGCAATGTGGTTGTAAAGCAAGAGAACATGTGACTGCATCGCTTAGTGACCATAATCACAGCACTCTCCATTGCCACAATTAACTGAAAATCACATAATTAAGTGTCTACCCACCAATTCAAGCCATTCTCTCCCAGCCCAAGGGACTGCCTTGGCCATCTATCTCCCACCCCCTTCCTATCTCTGACCTTTGCAATATACTTCCACCTCGATCCCTGTCAGGATCAAACTCCAGACTGCGGACAGTTATTTATTTATTTATTTATTTATTTATTAGGCTTATATACCGCTTCATAGGGCTTTCAGCCCTCTCTAAGCGGTTTACAGATTTTTAGCAAATTGAGTCAGCAAATTGCCCCCACAGTCTGGGTCCTCATTTCACCCACCTCGGAAGGATGGAAGGCTGAGTCAACCTTGAGCCAGTGAGATTTGAACCGCTGAACTGCAGATAACAGTCAGCTGAAGTGGCCTACAATACTACATTCTAACCACTGTACCACCAAGGTTCCTGTTTTGAATTAACTTTGATGATCAAAGGATAATTTAAGAAAAATGGAGGATACTTTAAAAAAAATTTAACCTGAGATTGATCAATTCTTTAAACTAATCTCCTACCCAAGATAGCATGTCCTATGCTAAAGATGAAAACCTGAGACTGTATTTCACAATAATTCTATATTTTAAATACAATATTTTTGTCAATTACCTTTCAATGATAAGAGAGTTCTTTCTAATGAGTTACTCATAGTTTCATCTCTAACACAAATCTGTTGAAGGAATGTATCTGTATGATGATTCCACAAGGAACAGGTAAAACTATAAATTCCAGAAGCTAACTGCAGAAATATAATTTAAAAAGCACAGTTAAACTAAATATAGATGCAATAGATTTTAATAATTTAAATATAATCCAGCTGTTACAAACTTAGAAAATTTAATTTGGCAACTTTGTTGGGATACACAAGCATATTTACCCAGAGCAAGTCCTACTTAGTAAGCTGTTCATTTCTTAAATAACTGCAATGAGGAGTGTAATTTTATTAATGAGTAAAGTTAAATTGGATACAACCAAGCATCAAAACAGCAACATAAGCTTTTACACAAAGCCTGAATGCAGGGATTGATTTTTTCATATTGCACTTCTCACAATTGATCTGAATCTCTCTGCCACATCATAGTATCTTTTCCTCACTATCCAAAAATATTTGCCAAGTTAAAACAAATTAGAAAGTTGAAATGCCAGTTAATATAAAATACCAGAATCAAGAAACTAGATTTGTCATTCCCCTCAAAAAGGAACATTCTTAAACCAACCTAAAATCTCAACCTCAAAAATCATTATTTACTGGGATTGTCTACAGTTTGGGGTTACTGGTATCTCTGGAACATATCATTGTGATCTCTAAATGCCACCTTTAGATGAGATAGGCAGCACATACATCTAATAACTAACAAACTAAAAATGAAGTTATCCTCAAAATGACAGATTTTGTCAATGTGCCTAATCAGTTTTTAAAAATATTTTAAATTTGAAGATTTCAGCACTAGGTTTTTGATCTGTCTTGAAGAACAAAAAAATAAGCAGAAATGTGTAAAAAAAATTTAATATGATTTTTAGCTTGAAATTACACTCTTCGATTTTGAAGCAAAGCTACTCTGATCTCACAAAAAACATTTCCAGATTAAAATGGCTAAATGGAATTAGAAACAGAACCAGTTCAAGATAAAAACTAACTCCGAGGGGCCAAATCATCTTATTCCAGAGAGGGGCATTTTGAACTCAAAATTATTCAACTCTTGAATTACAGGATGTTCACCTTTAGGAATGAAATAATATATACAATAAAGCAAAGTTTCATACTTACATCATAGAAAAGTTTTCTATCAGCAGCAAGCCGTTTAGATGCTAAAGTCTTTGTAACATGATAGAAGGTAAGTAAAGCTCTATGTTGGCGAAGATCATCTTGAATTTTAACAGATTCTACAAGGGTAGGAATAAGTTCTGGCCACTGTCTAGGACAATCCAGCCTAGCAACTTTTGCAATCAGTACAGAAATTTGTGTGGCAATCTGCAAAGGTAGTCAAACAAAATACTCAACATTAAGCTACTAGGCATACTGAGCTCTAATCAAAACAGAATCACATCTATTGAAAATTCAGCAACATTGTGTTATACATTGCAGAAAAAAAATAAACACAGGATTAAGGCTGTAAGATCTAAACAAAACAGTTAACACAAATAAGACTCAGAAAGAAAATACTGTAGTATGGAATGATCTCACTCATTTTTCCAAGCCAGTCTATACAAAATACTATTTTCTTTCTCATGTTTCTCCCCAAAATAGTGAATTAATTTTCCATGACTATTGAGCACAGCTGCAACTGCATTTGGAATTATTCTATTTTTCTAAAATATTTTTGTACATCCATAAGCCTTAGGGGCTTTTCCATATCATCTATTCACTTATATGCAGATGGCACTATTTTGACTGTAATTAACATCCCAGGGGTGGGGGGATGGCATATAAAATGCACACTATGTGATTAAAATATTTTCTAATGTTTACTTTGGCAGTGAAATTTATGATCTACATATCAAAAATAAGACACAACTAGAAAATATACTGTATATGTAGTGAAAGACAGAGAAGGATAGTGTACTTTTTCTATGGAAAGTGTATTTGGCACAGAAATTCTACTTTTTATGAAGTACTATTAATTTTGATGAAATTAATTTTGATGAAAGAAAATGTTACTACAATATTTTAATGAGCACTGATTTTTCATGTGTGGAGGGGTGAGAGAGTAGGGTGGGGGGGGGGGTTGTCTCCAAATAATTATAGGACTGGTATAGTTGGTGGTACAGGAGTGACAAATCTCACAATTAGAAAGTTTCAAGATTAATTTTCAGATTTTTCAAATAGAATTATAACTTTTTTGCACTAAATCCCTGAAAAGTTCCTTCCAGTCAATGCTGATATTATTACTGAGCTGGATGGGCCAATTAAATGATTAATCATAAAGCAATTTCCTGGCTCATTTTTTTCCAAATAAAGTCTTACTATGAGTATTTTTAAAAAATTCAATATACTATAAACACACAAAACAAAGTGGAAGTACACTTTCATTCTAGGCATTTTTTAGTACTAACAATAATTTTTAAGGTGTCACAAGATTGTGACAAGCAGTTATTTTGAGATTGAAATGGTTACATTCAACCTTTTTTACATACTTCATAGCATCTTCTCAAAACAGCTAATTCCCAAATGGCCAAGTAATTCTGAGTAGGGCTCAGTACACCCCTATCTACTGTTATCATTGTTTTGGGGAAAAAACATAAAAGAAAAAACCTAAAGAAGAGATAAATCTGAATTGTTCATAATGATTAAAATTTGTTCATGCTTTACAAAGGAAAATTCAAGAGCAAAACCAAGCAAATAATTAATTAAATAAATCTGAAATAATCGCCTGTCATTTATAATAAAGTATTTATGGTCACAAATGAAGGCAAATGGTCATTTTACAGATGTCACACTTTTGTTACAAAAGTGCATACACAACTACCATTATTAGAAATAATACATAAAATAATACATAATACTTATAAAAGAAATGTACATTGTGACTTGACTTTAGTTTAGTTGACATGTAAGATTGAACCCATTTATTTTTTAAATATTTTTTCACAAAAATAGTCTCAAAAAAGCATCAATAGATCCAATTTTCATATAATTACTAACCTGATTTACTGGTTCATTGAAATTAGCAATAAGTCCTGCACGCAGAGTAGATTTCTCTTCTTCTGACAAAGCACTATTTATTGGAAAATTAAACCCTATATTAGAAATAACCATGCAAACTTTATAGAGAGATTTCTATGATCAGCAAGAATAATACAATACAATGTAGAATATTTTACAGTAATGCATTTTGAACTATAAACGTAATCCTCAAGTGACAATCATCATTCAGTGACTATTCAAAATGGTGATGGTCCTGCGGGGGGCTTGCAACAACCTTCTTTATATAACAGGATATTACGACCCAAACATATAAATTCAAAAGAGAAATATCTTGATTTAATCAACCTTTGCTCATTAGGTTCCAAATAAGTGCAAATAACAATGGCTGAAAAATTGTTAAATTTTAACAATAATCTTGTACAGGAAATCTGATTGAAATACTTGTCTGCATGTTTTATTTTACTAACAGTTTCAAATAATTTGAAAACAAGATAACAGGTATCTCTTAGTGTATGTTATTGTAAAAGCAGACTTCCTTTCTAGCTTATATTTCTCAGGATTTCACACAACTGCTATATTTGTGACAAATATTTGTGACAGGGACAATGTTTTCTAATGTGTTTTAAACATAAATGAAGTGAATATTAAAAAGGATTACGTGATTTTATAAAATTCATGTGTTGTAACACTGACATCTACTGGATTAACAGAAATTAGATTCAATGGCAGTCTTATTATTCAATTATTTTCCTTATTACTAAATGATTTGAAAATTTTGACAGTCTGTTAAGTTCATTAAAACCTGAAATAAATTAATTAAAATATTACTAATTAGAATCAAAATAAAATAATTTTTTTAAAAAAAGTTAATATTCACAGTAATTATCTTACAAAAGAGGCTGATAATTTTTTACTATATTATTATTTTTTAATTTAACTTGTATATAAAAGGATTTAAGAGTAGCAAATGAGAGCTTTAAGCTTTCAGGGGAAGAAAAAAGTGATAAAGCAGATGAGAACAGACAATATATATCTAAAATATGGAGAATGAATTGGGCAAAAATACAAGAAAAGGAGCAAGTTAATTTGTAACTTTTTCCAATGAGGAGCTGAAATACATTTATATTTATTAGTTATTTAGTCTGCTGTTTTCTGGATGCAGGGGTATGGCAAAATAAGCCAACATTTATCCCTCTCTGTTTATACATATGGAGACAATTAATACTGAAAATACTTACTATCATATTATAATAACCTTGAACATTTAAGAAAGAACCTCAGAGCTTGGAGCTAGTGGGTCTTCTGATCTTTTTTCTCATTGAAAAAAAGAAGACTGCAAAGTCAACTACTAATTGCAGGATCCAATCTGAGTCAGTCACTGGGGCAGGAGGTTTGTTCTTCCAAGCTTCCAGACTCATGCTAGAGCCCATCCTCAGGGAATTTCTTAATCTACAAGATGTGTGCATTCGGCTGTCCTCACACCCTGGAGATTGAGAAGTTCCTTGAGGATGGGCTATGGCATGAGTCTGAAAACTTGGAAGAACAAACATCTGGTCTTGGTGCCCTATTCAGATTGGATCCTGCAACTTTATCCTAGGACACATGTATTTGCCTTCATTCATGAACTACCGAGTACAAAAATTATGCTGAAGGTAGAAATCATGGTTATCTGGGTAATGGATTGCTGGCAATGTTTGCTTCAAGTCAGGAAATTATTTTTAAAAGTACAACTGCAGAGATGACATAGAAGATTAGAAAGTTATTTCTTACTGCATTGCCATTCGTCTCCAATAGCGATCAATTCCATTTTTGAAGTATAGAACAGCCAACCACCTCACATTTATATCCAAACTGTGGTTAGTGAATATGTTCTGTAACAAACAAAGAGTTTAATATAACAGTATTAGTTTATACAGTGTGTCTTAGGTATTATACAAAGTTGCAAGAATCTATATTCCCAAATTTTGTGGTAGTGGATGATGTACACAAAGAATTGTACAATTGAGAAAATGCTATAATTTTTGGTCTAATAAGATATATAGCATAGGCTTAAAATTCACATTATTGAGTAATGTTCTGATTTTGATTCCCAAGAAAATGTTGACATATGAAAGGCAGAAACATCTGTCTGTAAATCTTAGAGCATCTCTCTTTTCCCAGGACTATTAGGCAATTAATGTAGAAATGCTTAATCTCACAAAAGAGTGTCAACAAAGTGTCAACAAGATGGATATGCACCCATCTAAATCTGTGACGGCGAACCTATGACATGTGTGCCATAGGTGGCATGCAGAGCCCTCTCTGCAGGCAGTCAAGCCGTCACCTCAGCTCCGCCGCACATGCATCTCCTGCCAGCCAGCTTGTTATCGGGTCCCTGCTGCACATGCACTGGGCACATGCGGGAGATGTATGCGCACGCATGGGGCGGCAGAGCACACATGCAGGGCTATCGCAAACATGTGCAGGGCAAACACGAGGGATCAAGCATGCGTGTGGGGTCACGCATGCATTGCATTCTGGATGTGGGCGCACTAGCACTTTTGGCACTTTGTGCCAAAAAGGTCATCCCTGATTTAGATGAATATTTAGCTTAATTATAATTCATATGCATAGTTGATCAATATATTTAAAATGTGATCAACTGCACAGTTACTGGGATGTATTTTATACTGACTTTATTAAAATATGTATTATTACTTGGTGATTTTTCTAGGAAAAATTATTTGTATTTTCTTCACATTATTCACTTTCAACCATCAAAAGGCATGCACTTCCTGGTCTAAGGATATCCTAAATCCTTTAATTTAAAGGAGCTGATTATTATATATAAATTGAATAAATAAATAATCCACAACAGTTTGTTCATTTTACAGAAGTTTTTTTTAAATTGGAGCAGCATTCATCAAAGTTCATCAAAACAGATAACACAATCATATATATTTGGTAGAAAAGTTCAAACAATGAACAAATAGATGCAAAATATATATTCTTGAAAGGAAAATAGCAAAAAGGTAAATAGAAAAGATGATTATGAAGAGGTACTTGAACAAATGTGATTGCATTGTTTTAACTTACCAACAAAACTGAATAGAAACCTGGTTGTGTCTCCCACTGTTTCAGTTGTTCCTCTGCTGGTTTTAATACAGAAGTATCTTGACTAGTAGCTTGGGTCAAGACTTGAAGAACAATGTTACTGGCACTATGGAGATCCATGAAAATCTATCCAAAACATTTTTAAAAATGCATTGTTAGGTTTCCTAAGAGGTCCTATTTCTTCTTTTGTATTGATTTAAGTATTTACTAAAAGAGAATTAGGGACATTCAAATTTAGACATATTTTTTTAAAAAATCTACAACAATTATTAGCAATAAACCTGATTAAAAAGTACAGATCACTATAAAGATTTTGCATATTAACAGACTTATCTTATGTAATACAGTACTGAAAACAATGTGTTTGGTCATGTATAAGGCAGTGCAATCTGGCACTGTATAACCAAAATTTTATCCATTCTTCCAATACACTCTCATACTCACACAGTAGGTATCAGTGACTTCAAATACTGAAAATATAAACATGTGTAACTGTAATCATAATGGTCACCCATTAAATAAATACAATTTTAAGTTATGCCCAAGGTCCAGCAAAAATACTGATTTGCTTTGTTCAATATTAGTCCCCATGCTAACAAGCTCTTAGACAAATGTGACAAATGATATAAAATAATCAGCTAATAGTTGAAAATATATGGAAAAAACTGCAATATCTTTAGGAGTGGGCATTAATGCAATGTTTTCACAAAACAGAAATAATGGGAGGCCAATTACTTATTAGCATAATTGCCCAAGAACAACTTGCAGTAATCAAATTTTTTTAAAAAAACTTTCAATATAATTCCAACTCAAAACAGGAAGTAAATAAAACCGTCCTATAAAGCTCTCACATAATAAAAGGCACATTTATAGAGTTAAACTTTCTGAAAATATATGCAATCTTTTATGCATGCTTACACTGAAAGTAGAAGGAAGATTGATTGTTATAATAAATTCAAGAACTACTTTAGTTCAACATCTTGTCTCCTAAAAGGCCAACCAAATGTCTATGAAGTACCTGAAAGGTGGAGACAGGGACATTCTTTCACCATTATTGCTCTGCACCTGATATTTGGAGGCCTGCTGCCCTAGGTTGACGGTAACACTGACAGAGCTCCCCTCCATGCATTTATATAATCCTCTTTTAAAATGATCCAAGTTAGTGGCCATCATCACAGTTTTAGCAATTAATTCCACAAGTTAATTACACGTTGAGCAAATAACTTTCTTTGGTCTATGTTAAATGTCCTTGCATTTAGTTTATTAGATGGCTGGAAGTCAGCTTCATATTAGAAATGCCAATGTAACTCATTCACAGGGTAGTTTTATAACTACAACAATATAGTACAATTGACTTGTGGGGGCGGCGTGACATGCAATAAGTTCACAGAGTGCAATAGGATTGGGTATTTGTTAGTAGGATTCACTGGGCTAGGGATTTTTTGTCTTTCACTGTTGGTTATATTGTGTTGGGGGGAGAGGGGGAAGCATGAAGGGAGACTCAGCCAATCTCATTGTACATATGTTGTACTCTGACAACAAAGGTTTGAATAGTTTTGTGAGAAGAAAAACTAGATCAGTTCATATTTGGTCTTTGTACTGAGACGACTTACTGAGCCTTCTAGAAATAAAACCTTCCAGAAAATCAACAGCAGCTGAATATGGAAGCGTCAGAAGGGCGGGGGGGAGAGTACATGGATAAGAGGAATCTGTGATGATGCAAATTAACAGTTTTATATATTCTTAAGTACTGTACATATGGGTGCATAAGCATAGATTCCCAATCATCACACTTTAAAGCAATATCTCTCAATATGTAATAATTATCCCACTAATGGTATATATCAGCAGTCTAAATGTATGCTAGGCAAGTCCATTTAAATTTCTTCCTGGTGGCACTTCCCCACACAAATGGAAAAATGTGATATGAAGCTGTTTCAACAACACAAAGATCTGCTAAACCAGTCTTCTGTTTCCCATTAATCTCATTCCTTTCCATGTGCTGTTCATTTAGTGGGCTTTTATACATGCCACCTCAGGAGCCAGGTACACGAGTTGAAGTTTATCTTGTGAAGCCAGGAATTCCTGTCTATAATGGATCAATCAAAGAAATGTTGGGAGAGTATTTTTCCAGAGGATAAATAAGAAAAGGAAAAAGTTGCAGCAGTAACTGATGCACGTAGAATTAGATTCCTCACCAAATTTAACACTTGGCACTATCAAGAATTACCCAAGGGCTCCTCCTTTCCCCCAATGTTTCAGAAGCTACCTCATCCATCTCATTTTTGTTTATTCAAGCAAAAGGGCATTATGTTGTTTTTCTAGCAAACACATAGGAAGTAGGGGGAGTTCTGGAATACTTTAGAATCCACTCAAATTTCAGCTCAAGCCTGATCAGAAGCGCACAGAGTTCAGGGGAGTTTCACCTCTGTAAGCATACACAGGACTAAAATTTTCTCTGCTATCCTATCTTATTAGACTAACTTATTAAAAAAATATTTGTATAAGAGTACTTTCTGGAGAGTTGTTTCTACTGTTGGAGGATCCAGATGCTTTTAAAGAATAAGAAGTGAAAGGCTGAAAATATACCGTACTAAAATGTGCTCTGTACAAAAACAGCACAATCCATAAACATCAGCCATAATCATTCTGCATAATTATTTATTTCTCTTTAAAAGATTACATTTTATATCCTTCCAAAACATGGAAGCCTGCTTGTTGGTTTGAGTCTCCTAAATCTAAAAGGGTCACCAACTTCCGATGACGGATCGCCAACATAATCGCCATGACGGATATGGCACAAGAAGAAACTTAATAGAGTAGAGGATTGGGGTTCATAAGAATGAATTATTTAAATTAAGTCAGTTGACTGAGTAGAGTGCCCCATTGCAACTGCCTTTTCCATTATAACTCAAAGTTCATGAATCCTCTCCTCCTCTAAATTCCTGGGAGTCCATCTCAGCAAAGACCTCACCTGGAAAAACAGCACAATCCCTGTGGCCAGGAAGGCCCAACAGAGATTCTAGTTCCTTAGGGTCTTGCATAAAAACAGGGTGGAACAACAACTGATGACCTCCTTTTACTGGTCCACAATAGAAAGCGTCCTCACATATTGCATCACAGTATGACACGCTGGTTTGACAGCCGCAGATAGAAAGACATTGCAGAGAGTGGTGAGCACAGTACAAAACATTGTGGGCTGCCCCCTGGCACCACTAGAAGAGATCTCTAGAGCTTGCTGCCTTGGAAGAGTGAGGAAAATCCTCAGGGACAACTCACCCTGGTCAGCAGTTCTTTACCTTCCTACCATCGGGAAGGAGATATAGAAGTATAGCCAGCCGCGCAAACAGGCTGAAGAACAGTTTTTATCTGTCACACTCCTGATAGCAAAATAACATCATAACTAAGTAGTACGATGAACTTGAAGGGCCGGCACAACGTGTAACATTTTCACACTGGTGTAATGGGACTGGGTGTTTGTTAATATGATTTATTGGATTAGGGATATTTTTTCCTGGGGGGGGTCTTCACTATGAGTTGTATTGTGTTAGTGGGTTGCACTGACGAAGCTCAACCAATGTCATTGTACATGTGCTGTGCACTGACAGTTATTTGTTTGTTTGTTTGTTTGTACTTTTAATACATCAGATGCAACCTCGAGTTAACAATTTCTTCGGGCATCGGTTATCGAGAGTTCTACCAGCGACAACTTTTCTTCGTATTCTAGGAGAAACGGGACCTTTGTGGGTGCTACACTTTGGCGAGACGTCCAGTCATAGGACAGTTACATGGTCCTTAGCCAAGGCTTCGGACCATGAGAAAGAAAAAGAGCCTCGTTTAGGCAAAGCACCTCCTAGTGAGAAAATAAAATCTCTCCTCAGGAGCGCCCAAGACCATCCACATTTCAGGATTCGAGCCTGTTCACAACCATCGACCGAGGGGGATTGCTTATTTCAGTCCCGACAGGCCGGCCGCCGCCTCAGGGTGCGGGGCCTTCGCTGGCTCGCATCCTGACCGGACGGGAAGGACGGACGGGGCGGATACAGCCAGGCGTGTTCTCGTCCTCTCTCCCCTCCCTCACTTACCGGTGAAGCCGCAGCTCCTTCACAGGCGTCCAGAGTCTGGCGCACGCGCCTTCCCGCTGGTTCCGAAGCTCGCGCCACCAACCTCTGCTCACCCACCACCGTGCCGCGGCAGTTCGGCGCGCTACGTACGTCATCGCTCGGCGCTTCTCTTTCCCCCAATGGCCCTCTCACCCCCAGCCCTCCACCCGCTTCTCGTCCTGCAGGCCCGCCCGCTTCTCTTTTTTTCGGGATGATTCTGGCGCCTGAGGAGTGGAGAGAAGAAAAGTTCCCCAATATAATAAAAACGGGTGCATTGAAAAGGAAAAGTGAGCGGGAACTTTTTTTGTTGTTGGAGATGTGGGAGAAGGACGCCTGTCAGCCTCCTCCCCTCCCGATTCTTCTTTTCCCAAGAATGACTTAGTTTTAAAAGGGTCGCCGCCACCAACGGCGTTGCTCAACTCGCCTTCGCCAAGTAATAAAACACTTCACGAAAAACTCGCTACTCTGACTCGTCCCTCCAGAGGCTTTGCGGAAAATTGAGTCCTCCAGCACTTTCGCCTCGCGATTCCGAAGGAACGGCGGAACTACTCGTCCCGGCAGCCCTTGCGCGTGCGACACCCCTCCCCCCCATTCTTTCGCCTTGCTTCTCTTCCGAACTTGGCGTGCTGGAGGCCCGGGCGAGCCATGCCGAAGGTGAAGACGAAGCCGCGCTCTCGACAGCAGCGTGGAGAAGGGAAAGGGAAAGGCCCTGGTGAGAGGAAGTTCTCGGGCTAAGGGAGGACAGGTTGCAATGGAATGCAGCTTTGTATCATTTGTCTTGGGGTGGGTGCGCTATGGTGATAGTAATTTGGAGGGTACCAAGTACTTTGGCTTCGCTGTAGAAGTGATTTCGAATCTTCCCCCAAAACTATCCAGATTCTAATAGAAAGAGAATATTGTGTGCCTGTGTGTGTGTCTGTGTGTGTGTGTGAGAGAGAGATTCTATCTATCTATCTATCTATCTATCTATCTATCTATCTATCTATCTATCTATCTATCTATCTATCTACACTATATTGCCAAAAGTATTCGCTCACCCATCCACATAATCAGAAGCAGTGGTGAGCGAATACTTTTGGCAATATAGTGTGTGTGTGTGTGTGTGAGAGAGAGAGAATGTGTGTGTGTGTATACACATACACACATACATACACACCCATATTCTCTCTCTCTCTCACACACACACACACACATATGTGTGTGTGTGTGTTCGTGTGCTGGTCTTGTATTCGGGTCTTTTCCCGTGTAATATTGAGATTGTCTTGGCAACGTTTCGGCGAGGTCCCACTCACCATCTTTAGGCTGGTGTTTTCGGCTTCGTGCTTGTGTGAGTAAAGCGTGATTGAAGTTGCCGTCTCTCTATAAATCTTGGGGGGGGGGGAGGATGGAGTGCTGGTTTTGTTGCTGTAAGTGGGTTGATTGGCTGTGTGGTTGCATCCTGATTGGTAGATGGAGTTGATGTTTGTAGATTGGTTGGCTGTTTTGTATCACCCTGTGTGGCTGAGGTGCTGGCTGTGTGTCCGTTGTTCATGTTGTGGGGGTGTTTTTCTATTTTGATGGCTTCCATAATTATTCTCTTGTTGAAGTGTTCAGTTTTGGAGATTAATTTGGTTCCTTCAAAATCAGTTTCATGTCCTGTTGCTTTAAGGTGCTGGAACAGGGAGGAAGTTTTTTTCTTTTTTTCTTACTGCGTTCTTGTGTTCTGCGATGCATGCATTTATTCTCCTATTAGTTTGTCCAGTGTATGTGGCACGGCAGATTTTGCATGGTATTTTGTAGACTCCTTGGTTTTCTAGCTGGATCTTGTCTTTGGGGTTTCTTAAGATGTTGGCTATTTTTTGGTCAGTGCTGAAGGCTGTCTTGATATTGTGCTTGTGGAGAATTTTGTTGATTTTATCCATGGTGCCTTTGATGTAAGGGAGGAGGGCACGATTTAAATTTTGTAGAAAGATTTCTAATGTGCAATCCAGGAGCAGTCCAATGTGCAAACATATTTCTGAGCTGGAAAAACTTTATAGGGAAGAGTGGGAAAATATTTTTAAAAACTAGAACTAAAGATAAAGCTCACCCATTGTTATTATTTTGATGCTACTTTCTCTGATAAGGGTGCCAGATTCTGAATTGCGTAAATTATTTGGGAAGATATCATCCCATTATTTAAGATTCGTATTAAAAAAACTATTGGCGAGTTTGATAAAAACTAAGAGTTTGATATAAAATGACTTGTTATAATAATGCATCTTAAAATTTACTTTTATTAGTAGGCATTAGATTCAACACTGGACTTGGTCAGCATATTTTGAAAAATCCCCTGATTGTTAACAGCATTATAGAAAAGGTAAGTGATAATCACAATCATTCAGTGTAAGAAAATCACTCATTCTCATACATTATAATGAAATTGGTGGTATTTGCAGCTACCTATTTAATTAGTAAGTCTCATTAAAATCAATGGATCTGTTTCTCACTAAACAAACTGGTGAGTTTGTTTGATTACTTGATTAAGAAATAAAATTTGAAATTTTGAAAAAAAGTTCAACTATACCTGTACACAATACAAATTTCCTTGTACATTTTTTAAAAATATAAAAAGTATCAGAATGGTTGTATCTGGTGTTCAGATATGACATCAGAGAAAAATAAGTTAAATAGTTTGTACACATTTAATAGATGGACCTTTTTGACTTGATAGAATTCTGCTTTAGTAAGTCATTTTTCAATGTATCTCACCCTTTCCAAGTAGGCCACACTAGGAAACTAATGTCATGTAAATCAATATTATTTTCTGAAGCTATAATAAGAGAACCTCGCAAATCTGAATGCATGCCTCCCCCTTCCCTTTATCTTCAGAATTAGGGAGGGTCCTATCTGAGATGTTTATTCTTGCTACATTCTGGCTCTGGACACAACTCTTTTCTCTGACCATTGCTTTGGTACGGCTCTTCCTCCTTTTCCTATAAGGCCATTCCCTTTCCGCTGTATATCAATTACATTTGTCTGGACACAGTGCTAACAGGGCTAGGTTTTTGTGTAATAATATTTTATTCATTCTTTCAGGCTTCCTTATACCCTACAGATGTTGTTTTAGAAGTGGGCCCTGGAACTGGCAACATGACAGTGAAAATGTTAGAAAAGGTGAAAAAGGTACCGTATTTTTCGGAGTATAACACGCACCAAGATTTTGAAGAGGCAAATTTAAAAAAAAAGTTTTTCCACTTTGCAGACCTCTGAAAAACGGCCTGTTTTTTTGGGGAAATGGGCCCGTTTCCTCCCCCCAAAAGGGCATGAATAGCCTTTAGGCGGCTCATAAAGTGCTCCTGGGGGGGACTAACAAAAAATGGCCCATTTTTTGCAAAAAGGGGCCATTTTTTGTTAAAGGGGGGGGCATGCATAGCCTTTAGGAGGCTTATAGAGTGCTCCTGGGCGTGGGGGGGGAGGGGAAATTGAACAAAAAAATGGCCTGTTTTTCGCTCATTTCTGCCCCCAGGAGGCAATGCACGACCATTTTGGTGAAGGGGGATTTCAAGAGGCAAAAAATGCTGTATTCAGTGTATAAGACGCACCCAGATTTTCAGCCTCTTTTCTGAGGGAAAAAGATGCATCTTTTCTTTCCCTATTTGATCACAAAGAGATAGCACAAAATAGAAAAAGATAATTAAACAAAAATTGATTGATCATGTAAAAGAAGAACTAAAACATCAAACCTAACAATAGGCTATGTTGTATCCCTCCCCGCTCAACCCTCCCTTAACAGAGGGGGAGGGAAATAACACTACCAATCTCCTATTTACAATGCAGTCATTTACACTCTGGTTCAGGTGATTCTGAGGATACAGATAAACCCCTCAGTGCCTCAGTGACTAGATGGCTAAGGGCAACTGTCAGAGTGCTAATGACCAATGACGGCAAAGAATATAAACCTTCAGAATGGAAGAAGCTTCTTGGATGAGAAGTGAAATGTTTTCAAAGTAAAAAACAGGAAAGTCTAGTTGCCCTTTTGGAAAAAAGCACCTTTGGGATAGCCAATGTATGAGGAACATCAGTATCCAACTACAAAGCTTAAAAGAAGAACCTTAATATTTACAGCTAAACCAGAAGTTTGTTTAAAATTCTATAACAACATAAAGTAATTTTGGGATTTGTTATATATGATATGTCCACAAAAAGATTTTATATATGATTCTCTTTCAGGTAATTGCTTGTGAACTTGATGTAAAGCTTGCTGGTGAACTTCAGAAAAGAGTTCAGGGAACGTAAGTGCTCTGTGTGGTAGCAAAGGCATGATGTTTTTTAAACTAGAACCCCTCTTGGAAATGTATTAATGATACAGTGTTATTTTCATTTCAGACACTTGGCAAACAAACTTGAAATAAAAATTGGAGATGTATTGAAAAGCGATCTCCCTTTTTTTGATGCTTGTGTGGCTAATTTGCCTTACCAAGTAAGTATAAAACAAGACCTGAAAAATAAAATAAAGGCATTGTATTTTTGTATTACTCTTGTAGTAATCAATCTTTTTTTTAAAATCTCTCCACCCCTAGATTTCTTCTCCTTTTGTTTTCAAGCTATTGCTGCATCGGCCTTTCTTTAGGTATGTAGAAAAATATTTCGTGTTTAATATAGTTTAGATGGTTTTAGAAATAATATCCAATCCTATTATGATTTACCTTATAGATTAGAATTCACATATTTATCTAGAAAAGAATTAGCACTGTGTAAAACTAAACCTAGTAAGAAATCAAGTACTATATGTCGGGTTCCCAACCCCCGGTCCGTGAAATGGCACTGGTCCGCGGCATACCAGCAACCAGTCCATGCAAATAAGCAAGCCCCAGCCGCGCAATGCAGGCAGCACACAAATCCACGCCTCCCTCCGGTCCACGGAAAACCCTCTCCATGGAACCAGTCCTTGCTGCCCAAAAGGTTGCGGGCCGCTGCTATATATCTATTTTTCAGTAGAAGTATTTGCTTGAATCACACCACCACACCAAACTTGCTGTTTCTCTAAGCCTGTTGTTAGAGGGTCCCTAGAAAAACTCTGAAATGCTTTTAAATACTGTCAGATAAGTTTAAAGAAATATTCATCAGGAATGGGTTGAAGCAACTATGTTGTTTATCAGTCTATGATCCATGAACATCAGTCCTCTCAAAGTGTCAGCATTAGTCTCTTACCTTGTAAGAATAACATATTATTCCAAGAGCATTGTGTGATTCAAAGTATTTGAAATCTTCATACAATAATAATACTCATACTGCATTTAGCAGCTAGGTCCTCACAATATTTTCAACCGCATTTATTAAACTACCCAGGAGTCGTGCATGATTTAACCTAGCCTATAGTATCTACTGGATATTCACAGAGTTCAAAACAGTAAGCGGGTTAAAAACCTATCAAGCAGTAGTATATATATATAAGCGTTGCTGAACAAATGTCAAGTTCTTAATCTTTTCCAGGACAGGGCTAATTCAGAGTAGTATTCAACTTGCATCTCATGTTTATTTTCCAGGTGTGCAGTACTCATGTTTCAAAGAGAATTTGCTCTTCGCCTAGTTGCAAAACCAGGCTCTCATCTGTATTGTAGACTGTCTGTTAATACTCAGCTGTTAGCTCGTGTTGATCATCTAATGAAAGTAAGCAAAATAATAGGTAATTTTATCTTGAGTTTTTGAAATTTTAGATAATAGACAGGATGGTTTTACGGTTGTGGAAGTTTTAATAGGATGAAGATAGATTTTTATTGTTAAATGACTTGGCAATTCACAACACTCAAACTAAAGAACAAAAAATGAATTAAAAGCAGAAAGATAAAAAGTTATTCTTTCTTTGACAGTTGATTTTATTATGTTTAACAGGTAGGAAAAAATAATTTTAAACCTCCACCCAAAGTTGAATCCAGTGTTGTAAGGATAGAACCAAAGAACCCTCCACCTCCAATTAACTTTCAGGTGAGATTTATCAGTATGATCTGAAACCCATGAAAACAACCTAGAATCCCCTAAGTGTACATTACTTTTAGATATTTGGACAACTGTGCACAAGTGCCATATTTTGTGTGAAGCCTTTCTAATGCTCCATATTTTGTAATTCACTGAACAGCATTAAATGATAACTAAGTATATAGGATAAGAAGTGGAAACATTCATAGCTTCATTTACATTTCTAAAACTTGTAATGAGATTCAAAGGTATAAAAAGTTTTTTCATGTCAATGTCAATATCTACCCTATCTTTGAAAATAATTGTTTCATATAATGCAAAAATTATCCAATTATTCTTATCACGCTTTCCATGGAATTGCCACTCATAGAACCCCAACACATTTTCAGCTAAGATTAAAGTACAAATGAAAAAAAGGAAAGATGATGAAAGATGTCAGGTTACTTTAATAGTGACCAACAGAAAGCAGCCTTCATGTGTGATGCAAGAAACTATTTCTGTTTACTCGCTAATGTATTTGTTTAGGAGTGGGATGGTCTACTGAGGATAGTGTTTGTCAGGAAAAACAAGACACTTGCTGCCATTTTCAAGTAAGTTACACTTTTTAAATGTTGAATTGCTTGCAGCCTTGTCATTGAACTTTCCTCTTCCCAGATTGGTGTTTCCCCTGCTGTTGTAATTTATTGTTGGTAAAAGATAGCAGTTGATAAAATATTGCTTTCTTCGACCAGAAATCTTAAGAGTATGTATTGCTATATGAATACCAGGCAAAAGGGTATATTGCTTAGATTTTATGCTGGCCATAAACTAAGAGCAGAAAATAGAAGAATGTGGTTGATTTGATTTATACAGTTTTGTCTGATCATTTTGAGAAAGAGAACTAAGTCCTTATTCAGGAATTACCTAGACAAATGGTAAATCAATCACCAGGGCTCCCCTGAACTACAATGCTCCAGAGGTATAACATCAGATTGTCTGTTTATAATTGCTGTTGATCATGAAAGGAAATGAGGAACAGCACCATGTAGGTGCCTAAAGATGATCTTGTCTTTTTGTTCCCTCTTGTCTTTTGGTTATTCTTGCAGATTCTTTTAGATTGATATTCTTGTTAACAGAATTTAAACTTTCAGGATATGAATAAGTATAATCTTTATTGTCATTGTATTTAAATACAATGAAATTGGTTGTACGAATACTATGTAGCTAAAATTTCCTTGTTCCTTTAGCAGTTAAAAGTTGTAAACTATGCTTGTATATTCTGTTTTTGTTTGCATATTATACTCCGTAATAATCTGACAAAGAATTAGTAATGTCAAAATGGCAAGCATTCCTTTCTATTAATTTTCGATCCTGCATGTGTCCAGGATAGTTTTAACACAACTCCTTTCCTTTCTGTATTAATTATGCAAACATTTCCCCCTAACCTTTAGTAAAAAAAAAAAGTCTCCCAGAGCAATTTATAAAAAATAGTTGTTGCCCTATAGTTGTTGCCCTAACAAAGATACATTGATGAATGAAAGAAACTGAGGAGACAGGAGAAAAAGTATTATAGTGGCTGATCAGTCTGTCCAGAAAGCTCTTTTCTGCTTTTTTATAACTCAGAGTTAGTGTGAAATGAGTATTAAAAAATAGAAAAAAAGTATGAAGCTATGTTTGGACATGGTATAAGCAAGGTCAGTTTGTAAGGATATTAAAGTGTTAAGAGATGTAGTGCATGTTGGTGCAAACAACATTAAACATCAGTTGAAAAGAAAGACATTTTGCAAAAGAACAATTTTACAATTCTAATTTTTCAAAAAAGAATTTCTATGTGACTTTCCTTTTTTCATTATTGCAGTTCAAATGCTGTGAAACAGCTGCTGGAACAGAATTACAGAATTCACTGTTCACAAAATAATTTGGTAAATATTTCTGATCTATTACAGTCTTTTATAAAGCATCTTTGTCTTGAGCTATGTCACATAATTTTCTATTTTGCCGACAGCAAATTCCTGAAAATTTCAATATTGCTGAACTTATACATGAAATCCTAAAAGATACCGGCTATTCAGAAAAACGTGCCCGAGTAATGGATATTGATGATTTTATAAGGTAAAAACATTTATTTACTTCAAGATTACTTTTAACTTCATGGTTGAAACAGATTTTATTGGAATGAAAGCAAAAATAAGTGTGAGATTTATGCATTAGGAAGAGTAAGGACCAGCGTTTTTAAATAGTGGGTGAAATGTGGACAAATATTAGATTTGATTTACATTTAGAATTATAATTATTTAGATTTTAATTAAAATGTATTGGATGTAATTTCCTCTTAAAATTAAGTTCATCAGCAATTTAAGATTATATCTTAATCTTTTTTGCTACTATATTAATTAACAGCTGTTACTTAACATTGCCACTTTATATAGAGGCACTAATGGTTCCATCGAGTGACTTTGTCCTGAACAAAACTGTATGAAAAGAATGTGCCATGGTAGAAACAGAGGTGTGAACATTATCTAAATGGAAGAAATAGTCAATATAATAGAATTGGCTTCAAGATGAAGTGTAATGTCAAGCGCAGGAAATCAGGAGTCAAGGCGGTTCAAATGAGTACAGTTTTTTATTGCATGCTAACAATCTCTAGAGACTGATGACACACTTGACCCTTCCATCGGGCTCAGCCTGGTCATCTCCCACATGTACAGAGAAAACATTGTTCCTCCTGTGTGGGAAATATTGAAACCATTTGGAAGTAACATCCATTCTACACCTAAATCTTACTAAGACTAGAATATTTTTATTTTCCAGCGTTCTTCATGGCTTCAACGCAAAAGGGATTCACTTTTCCTGAAGGGATTACAGGAAAGCTGCTGCAAAGATTGAACTAATTTATATAAATAAATGTTATAGTAGAATATATTCACAATGAATGTAAACCAACTATCAACTGGCTCTTACCAGTTTTTAAGCCTTTTGATTTTATTTAGTGAAGAATGTATCAATTTATAAATATTATTAAAAGCATCTGGAAATGCATCCCATAGCATCTAGCATAAGCAGTAAGTGCTTATATTCCAAGCTAAGTATTGTTACTCATTAAAAAAATTGTGTAACTGATATGGAAGTTATCAATTTCTCTAATGCCAAACATTCTGTCTTTTTTAATGCCCAAATGTTCTTTATATTGTGCATTGCAATAATTTTCTATTAAAGCGATCCCTTCTGTATTTACAAGACTGCAGTGTAGTCTTTAATATTGTACAATATTAATTTCCTCCATACTCTGTATTTCGTGGTGTGTTTGTGTGTGTGTAACCAGCACAGGGTCCTTTAGATAGTTGCAGAGGATTGCAGCAACAAGCAGGCTGCTGCAATTTGAACCATTTTGTTTCCTGAGAGGCAGTTCCTCTACAAAGGAAGCAGCACAATACAATAAAGGCCCAGGCTTCAAATTCATCAAATTCATCAAATTCATCACTTCATGGGCAGAAACTTCCATGGAACAGTGTGCTTTTATGTCTTAAAAGAATTATTAGCACACACAAAGGTTGATACTATGATACCTTGAGGTAAATCTATGATGTTGAGCTAAGTGGGGATTATGTAACCAATTTCCAGCTACCATGCTAGTAAATAGTACGCCTTTCTCCTTGCATGCTTATATGTGCAACAGGAGTGTCAAACTGGATTACTTAGAGGGCTGGAACAGCATTGTAGTTTTCCGCTGGACGGCCAGGGACGTATACCTCCTGAAACACGCTGCCAGCCAAAATGGGCCATGCCCCCTTCCCCCACATGCAGTCCCCCTGTACCCCATTTTGGCCAGCAGAGTGCTGCAGGAAGCTATCCAGGCTGAAAATGGGGCATGTGTGTGAGAGGCTCCACCGTGCCCCATTTTGGCTGCCAGAGGCACTGCGGGCCAGTCCAGCCCCATGGCCCAGATTTAAGCACCCTGCAGGCATCGAGTTTGAAACTTCTATGTTAGACTGATTCGGCATTTTTCCAGCTCAGTCGCATCCCATTCTTTCAGCAACTGGGAGAAAATATACACTGCTGCAGTTTCTGCTCTACCTTTACTTTCCAAGGAGCATGGAAAGAATCTGCTAATTGGTTCAGACCTTGGGGTGAAGAATTCACCTTTAGTGAAACATTAAATGCAGTCATACACTCCAATTTCAACCTTATTAGACCCACCAATAAATGGAATGCATTGGACTCACAATTCAATTCTTGGAAGTTTTCTCATAAACATTAACCAAGTCGCATCTCAGCTGGAACATAACATGCTCCCTTCATATGGAAAAGGATTTTTAAAAACCTGAAATGCTTCTGAGTCATTTGGGTTAAATCTAAAAGACACATTTATTTTTCCAATTCTCAGGTGAGTGGAGTATTATCCATGGTAAAATTTATCCAACCTGCTCAAGCTTATTAATAATTCTGTTAAGTTATTCTTGCTTTCATTGTGTATAATTTAAGTGTAACTGGTGTTCCTTGCAGAAGAAAATGATCAAAGTACTTTCACTGTTTTCAATCAGCATTAGTAACAGGATCACAGCATCATCTATACAATATCACTGTGCTATATGCCTACCAGTAATATTTGTCCTGAAATAACTAACTGCAGATAATCGGACAATAATGCAGCCTTATTTTACTAGTTCCCGTGTCTACACTTGAACTGCTTTTTTTAATAAGTGTAATTTCTAAAACGTTATGCCTCTGAAATAGCTTCCATATAAGACATCCCTCTCTCCTATTGTGATCATACTATTTTCCCCTGAAAGACCAGATTTTTCTGCAAATTACCTTTAAAATCGGGAGATCAACTTAAATATGCATAGGCTATATCAATTGAGATTTTTTCCCCCCATCTAATCTTGGGATAAGAATATATGCCATTTTCTTTTCAAATTAATCAAATAGACATTACTTAGCATACAAAAGAAAACTATGGCCTTACATACGATTAAAAAGAAAATATGGCTTCTCATAGCCATGATATCATGGGTGTCAATTCGCCGTGTTACGTCATGTGACATTTTACAACTTTTCCTCATTCATGGAACTGGGGTGGGCATGGCCTGCATCTGGCTTGTGGGCCACCAGTTTGACACCCCTGCCTTAGATGATGTGCCCTCTAGAAAGGAAGATATCATACACAAGATTTCACGTTTCTATGTAGATGACATAACCAACAAAATCAAAAGCTTAGTAAGGAATCTAGAAAACTGATAGTTTTATGTATATGAGTTTTACCTTCCTGGTTGATGTATAAAGGTAAAGGTTCCCCTTGCACTTATGTGCTAGTTGGTTCGGGCTCTAGGGGGCAGTGCTCATCTCCGTTTCAAAGCAAAAGAGCCAGCGCTGTCCGAAGAAGTCTTCGTGATCATGTGGCCCGCATGATTAAACGTCGAAGGCATACGGAACACTGTCACCTTCCCACCAAAGGTCATCCCTATTTTTCTACTTGCATTTTTTTATATGCTTTTGAACTGCTAGGTTGCAGAAGCTCGGACAAGTAACAGGAGCTCCCTCCGTTAAAACGGCACTAGGGTTTTGAATCGCCAAACTGCTGACCTTTCTGATCGACAAGCTCAGTGTCTTAGCCACTGAGCCACCTTGATTGATGTATACTTCAGCCAAATTAATTCAAATATTCCTTATTCTCTACCACAGAATAAGTTCTGGGTCAAAAATAGAATATGGATGTCAATTAATTGGTCTATAAATATTTATATTTCCAACAATGTTAGTGATAGCTTTGTCAAGAAAACATGTAATTATTTACTCAGCAAACAAAGACCAATTCTTATTAGAAAAAAGTGTACCAATTCCCAGACTGAGACTTACAGTTCTTTATAGAAGCAAAATTCTCATTTCTAATTTATATTTCATAATTAAATTTATTAAACACAATTGTGTAAAATCTACATTGCTATTTCAGTTTCATGTTTACAGGTGCTTTGTCATCAAGATAATGGCAAGGGATTTCCACAGCCTACCTTATGGGAATTATGTTAAATATTGAAAACATTGGCTTATTTACACTCTCTTGTCATTGCTCTCCCTGTATTTCCCTCAGCCACAGCACAGATGGATTATGTTCCAGAAACAAAACATGAAACAGTTTCAAGTAATGTTTGTTGCTGAAGTGAGTGCCTGGAATATATATTGGGAACAGAGTTAACTCCTAGAGAGTCCTGAATAAATCTGAATTTAAAGGAAAGACATAAAAGGGTAATTCTTTTGGACAGCAATTTGAAAAAATTATTAAAGTGCCACCACCTTAAAAGTGCTGGACACACAGTGCCATTTATGAAGACTTTGGGCTTCATGGATTATTTTTCAGCATGTGGAGTATATATTGTGCCAATCCTCAAATGATACTAATTCACTCCACTTTTCAAGTGATGGCACTGTACAACTGGAAGATACATATTAGCTACTTTCTTTTAAAGCAACAGTACTAACTACTTGCAAACTACAATTAATGCACATGTAAACTGTCATGCATCAAAAAGCCAATTTTAATAGGAAGAGAAAGGGTTATTTTGATATCCTATTTTTGGGATACCTCTTCTATTCTTATGTAGAGATCAGGTTGCATTTTTATTTGGACAACCCTCTAGGACACATATTGTAAATCTGCACTACTCTAGATATAACTCTCCTTCATAATCCAGAACCATTTTATTACATATTCACTAATTTATAGCTTTGTTCTTTACAAAGAAGATGTTAGATTCACTCTATGGCATTGAAAGAAACCATGATTCCCGATTTATACAGAGAAAAAAATGAAATGGCTCACTGTCAATCCACAGTGACAGTTTTTAATTCCAGATCAATGATATGGCACATAACTATGAAATGAAGAACTAGTCACAAAAAGAAAAACAAAACAACACACATTAAAATGTACAAAAAGCAAAAGTAATTTACATTGACAAATAAAGAGTGGCATTTATTAAGGCTGTGCTTTAGAAAGGACATTAAGATCAGGTTGCCTTGATCAAGGCACAAAACACGTAGAGGTAAGCACAGCTGTTTAGAAGAAGAGGTATATACAATCACTGATGAGGTGGGCATGCATACAAATACAAAACTGCACAGCTGTTCTTTGCAACAACTTGACTAAATGAAACAAAATTCTGTGAAGTTTTTACAAGTCCACCATTGTACTTCATTATTTTTTAAAAAAAATTGGCAAAGATTTCCAAAACATAAAGGATTCACAATTTTGGGTACGTTAAAACATTTGAAACAAAAGTGCTTCCCAGCTCCCAAACCTGCCTGGTTGTGCTATCTGGTCTAGATGCATTTTCCAGACATTCAGGAGCGTTCCACACAACTGAAATGTTGGCTGGGAGAGGAAGAAATGGAACATTTCTACAGACACTTCAAAAGTTTTAGATCTTTCAAGTAGATGAGACTTCTTACTACTTCATTTCCAACCAGCTGCATGGTATAGCAATGAAGATTCAGGCATCTTTTAGCAGCAGAGGTTCGCCTCAAAGGGCACGTGGTCTCTTCGGATTGATTTGTTTACTAGCCTGTTCTTCTTCTTGTAATGCTGTGCGAAAGGACTTCACTTTATCTAAAAAGTAACAAAAAAGGGGAAAGCTCTGACAAATAATTTCAGTGGGCTTCCAATGCCCAATTCACAAGGCAACTGCTTTATTTGGATATAATCTTTAAACTGTAGCTTAAAGGAGAACCTGAAGGCTGCTGGGACTCCTGAACTCACCACCTCCCCTCTATTCCTCCATCAGAATGGCCACAAAGAGAAAACGGGAAGCTTCTGCTTCCATTCTAAATAAATCAAACCATAGCTTACATGCCATTCCTAAAGGGTACCTGACCACCGCTAATAACATACCTTCATATATTATAGTTTGAAGTAATGTAAATGGAAGCAAAGTCTTCTGCATTAAACACAAGATGAAGGAGAACTGTAGGAATCTATGGCTTGCTATAAATTATAGTGGATCACACTTCCACAACTGCTAGATGTCATATGTTGTCTACACATGTGACAGGCTACAAGTTACAGACAGATATCCCACCTTGTCCCCTTTTGAGAAAGCAAGTTTGAGTCTGTCTTAAAGCAAACGGGTGATGGAACTGGAGGAGTAAGAGAGAGAAGCTGAACACTGAGGCTGGGATGAGTACTGGGGTTCTTTGAATCTCCCCAGCAACTTCAGAATTAACCTATTATAATATCCAGGAAGCTTAAAATCCAGGAATCAGGAAAATTGCTATCCACAGAAAAGTAGGTAAACACATTTAACAAGGAATGTTTGGCAATGTTAATCTTTGTATGGTTGCACTGCACAAGTCTCCTATTTTTTTTCTCTGAACAAATTAGAGAAGTGTATTCATGAAGTTATACCATTTCAGCAGAATCTTGAATTACAAAGCATAACGCCAATGCTTTAAAGTGGGCGAGGTTTGTTTCTAACAGACCAGTGTCCTTCTGCAGTCTGCCTTTCCCCGCTTTATTTTTAAATAAAGTTTGCTTTTGCTTATCTCTAGTAAAGATTGACCTGGGGAGGAAGGGCTGAAACCTTTAATCATACACTTCTAAGCTAGACAGTCAGGAAATTACATGATAGAAAATATTTTTAAACTTTTAATTGTCAGAAAGTTTGTGAGGGATCTCTAAAAACTAGGGCTGAGGATGCTAGGTGAAGTGCCTCTTGAAGACAAGTCACCCCCCTCCCATCCCGAGGACTTCTGAGAGAGGTGATGTGAGACTGCCAACCTTCTATCTTTCAAGCTCAGTCACTCTGCTACAAGGTCAGGTAACATTCTGATTATTTCTAAGCTCATAATGTTGGCTTTACCCCTAACTCGCCTATTTCTCACTGTATGCCTGCCAAGTACAAAAATTTGCAGAAGATTTTTTCAGAATAGTATCATTCAAGTGTCTGTAGCTTGACAGGTATTTTACATTTCCTTGAAGAATTTCATGAGAAAGTTTGCATTACTTTCAATAGTTGTACTGTTTGAATAAAAAGGTAAACCAGGAACAAATATGTATTCATTGAAATTGTAATAATAAATTTGGCTTATATTGAGACCGAGAAAAAATAGTTACTATGTGCCACCACATGGTACGTGTCTGTATGTTATCCTCTAATCTTCCATAATAACCAAAATAAGATATACCACAATATGATTTCAACTGAAAATCCTTGTGTACCATCTAGAATTCCATTTACACATATGTTTATTGATCTATTGATCTTAAGATTTTCCTAATTTTTAATTGTGCTGAGAAAGAGGAAGGAGTTGTTTCACAATTACTATCTAAATTCTAAAACAATGTAGCTCTTAATCTAGTAATATTCTCATATACACAAAAAGCATTCCAAAAAAGATAAAAGCTCTACCTCGAAGTTCTGTCAAAATGTAAATTTTTTGTTCTAGAATTGCTTCAAGTTGTGTAGCATATGAATCTACATCATAGTCTACTTCTTCTGTCATTTCCAGGAGCGCTTTTTCATCTTCTAACCATCTAATTGATTCCTAAAAGCATCAAAGAGAGAGAAACACAATAATTGGATCAAGGAAAAGAATTATCAGATAATCTGAAGTGGATTACCACCTCTCTTGAGTTACCACATTGTTTTGAAGAAGGTAATTAAAATTCTCAGAATTTTAAAGTGGTTTAAATGATAATATCAAACTAATCATCTCAAAAATGATTTTTAAAGTTCTAGTCTTCTTTTTAAAAATAAAAATGGCAAAAAGTATTAGCTTTGTGATATTAAGCTCATAAAAAGCAATAAGGAAAAACATGGTGTAATTCCATCTACAGATAATCCTCTACTTACGACCACAATAGAGCCAAAAATTTCTGTAGCTAAGCAGACATTGGAGAAGTGAGTTTTGCCACATTTTACAGCTTTTCTTGCCATAGTTGTTAAGTGAATCACTACAGTCGTTAAGCTAATGGCATGGTTGTTAAGTGAATCTGACCACCCCATTGATTTTGCTTGTCAGAAGGTTGCAAAGAGGATGACATCATCCCAGTACATTACACCGGTCATAAATAGGTGTCAGTTGCCAAACACCTGAATTTTGATCATGTGACATGAGGATGCTGCAACAGTCATAAGTGTGAAAACCTGTCATAAGTCAGTCATGCTGGTTACCTATCACAATTCCAAACCAACCCAACAAAAGAAGAGGACACAATGTGAGTCTCTTTACTGGAGTTTCGGTTTGGCACATGGTGGCCAATACAAGTAAGAGGGCTTTTAGCCAGCTTTACTGGCTTCTGCTAGACAGCAGGCTTTATGGACTCAGTACGCCCTGCCCTCACAGCTGGCTCCAGCAAGTACTTTTTGGGCCCGGCACCAGAAAGTACTCTTTTAGCCCAGTTGCTCCCTGGCCAACTTCAGTAAGTATTCTTCAGGCCTGGGTGGCTTCTGAACCGACCACAGTTGGCTTGCCTTCCTTGCTCCTTTCCCAGTGTGAATCGCATCACCCATCTGTGTCCCCATGCATCCCCCTCCCCTTTTGTGTGTGTGGCAACTCCGAAACAGCATGTGGTCACAAGTTTGAATGGTGTTGACAACATTTTTCAGTGCTGTTATAACTTCAAACAGTCACTAAATAAACTGTTGTAAGTTGAAGACTACCTGTAGTTTATTCGGTTCATATATCTCGAATTAAAACAAAAAAAATTATATAGTAATTGTTTAATTTATAACCCCTTATAATTCCACGCTTCCCCTTATGTCGCAAAAACTTTATAAATGTTTGAAAAAGCTAAATCAAGTATCTATAAAGAAATAATCCTACTGCCAACTTTCTTTGTAATTACCAAATACTGAAACTAGTTTGCCAGTTTAAAAATTTGCAATAAGTTTCACAGTTATTTAAACAAGAACTGGCCAATCAAACAATTCTCACTTTGGGCCATTTTTGGGAGGTCTGCAGAGTGCAAATTTTTGCTCTTTTTTGCCCCCCCCCCCCAGCCCCAGGAGCACTCTATAAGCCTCCTAAAGGCTATGCATGCCCTTTTTTGAGGCCTGTTTTTGGGAGGTCTGCAGAGTGCAAATTTTTTTAAAAAAAATTTGCCTCTTCAAAATCTTGGTGCGTCTTATACTCCAGTGCATCTTATACTCTGAAAAGTATGGTACCTAAGACAGTGTCCCAAAGCAGACATACATCCCATTCCAATCTCTTCCTTCTCACCAAACTGCACTCTACACCAACCATAAGGCAATTCAGTTTCACTATCATACTTTTCAGCTTTGCACAAAGTTAGTGTGTAAGATCCTTATTTTATATTGTGCAATCTCCCATAGAACATTTACCTGGAAGACAGCTCTGTGGTCTTCTACTACTTGTTCTTCCATTTCCACCATCTGTGACACTGCTTCATGAAAAGTGAATAACTGTGGTGAAACTTCTTCCTCCTTTAAGAAACAATAAACCTCACTATAATAAGTTACAAAATGGAAAGCAAAGGAAAGAACATTTTGAAGAAATGGCTGAGTATATTTTGAAGCATACTACCCTTTTATCAACCTGAAGTTATACAACAATAAACCTACCCTGTAATAATTTGTCAACTATTGCTTGGTGGTACAGATAACCAGCATGTAGAATAAACATCAAGGAGCAAATGCAGCAATTTTGCACTGCCTTTAATATTCCCAGTGTCAATCAAATGCTATAAACTTAAATGGCGGCTTTCTGAAGCAAGATTTGAAATTTAAGTCCCAGAAAGTTTGAAGCAATGGGGAAAAGGGAAACCTTCTTTCTAGAACATTCTAGAATATATTTGTAGATACATATTTATCCATTACTTAATTAAATCTTATGTACAGCCTAATTGGTTTATAAATGTATAATTGATCTATATGGTTAAAAAGTGATATTTAAGCTTGATTAGGAAGAATGTATACAAAATAAGATGATAATTTAATGTTTAAATAATTTGATCAAAACTAATTGACTAGAATTTGCATTTCCAGACGGTGATATCTGAGTTACTCACATTTTGTTCACAAAGTAGTTTAAGATCATCTCTCTGAGGTGAGCTCCCAACACCCCACTGTGCATCCAAGTCATCAATCTGATTTGGAGTGTGATGCATGATGGGACGGATGTCACCAGGAGCACTGGGATCAACTGTTAGTTCCTTGACTCTACATTTTTAAGATAGATGTTCATTTTAAAATTAATATAATCTGAATTTAAGCAGGGAGAAAATCATTTCATGAATTCACAGACAATTTACATAAGTGGTGGTGATGTCAACTTCATGAGTATGTATGTCTATAATAGTAGGAGTCACTCACACTATATTAATTATAAAATTGCAATCAACCACAACATTGAATTATATCCTCTCCCCCACACACCTATACACACAAAATATCCACATATAAAATGAATCAATATTGTATATCTATTACTCAGATGTAGAGCAACTAGTAAAAAAAGTTGACATCACCATCTCTTACACATTGAGGTAAACAAAAAACTTTGGTATGAAATGTTTGGAACTAGTAAAGGCTAATTCGGAAGATGATTTGCAGGCCATGCAGTTTTATCATCAAACTGAATGAAAACCAAAAAAAAAAAAAATGATTGGGAGAAAAGTGGAAGTATGACTGTTAAATTACACATCAGAATAGAAAAATAAACCACTAAAATTAACATTCCATGTAAAGAATGAAGTAGACCTGGTGATTGAAGGAGAAAAGTCGTCATACTCATAGGAAGGAGAGAGATCAGAGCGACTGCCACTACTCTGTGAGAAGGGAATGTCCGAAGGACTAATTCCAAATTCCTTTACTCTGCAGCAGCAAGATACAGCAGAGAAATTAAAAGAAAGTGTACTTGTAAAAACAATGAAAATCATGTTTGCAACTGCACAAAACTCTTCACGGTCTATCTAAACCTAACTCTCTGATAAACCTCTTGGAGAGAGAAAAATTTAATAGGAAATTGAAGTCAATGGATGGAAGCTTGAACATCTAAAAGGTCAATGGCTGGAACTGAATATAGATCGTACCTCCCCACTAATGGCCTATGAAGCACACTTCTGAACATAGAGTCATTTGTATAACTTCATCAACCGAAAGAAAAATATCAGGTTTAATGGCCTATATTTCTGAAGTAACATGGACTTAATGACACATTACAAAGTATGAATTCAATGCAATTTATACATGTCCACCATTATTATCTAACTATATATGCTTGGAACATGTTTTATTGAAAACTAGAATTTATATATTAAACATAAGTCGTCTCTTTCCAGTCAGACTTCAGTCCTGGTGACCTCATAGTCCATGTAGTTTTCCTGGGAGTAATTCAGTAGTAGTTTTGTATCACCTTCCTGAACCTTCTAATCTGTCCATAGGACTAATATTCCTGGCAGTTCTTTTCCAATTAAATACTCCCTGCTTCGTTTCTGAGCTCTGAAAAGTTGCCATCTAAAGAACCTAAGAACATTAATAGACAGTCAAACCTCAATTTAAAGAGGCGAAGAGTCCAGTATACACTGAGCACCTTAGTAAGGTATGCAAAATAATTGACTCTTACATTTCTCTTTTGAAAACATTGTTAAATGAAAACAAACATTTTCATAGTTTACCTGTACTTTAATTTTTTTAACTTCCATGTTAAATTTGAATTTTCTAACTACATAGATGTATATATGTCTAATAATATAATACTGCAAGCAAAGCACCAAAATTAAGATTTTATGTAAATAATTTAAACAAATACTCATCTTACCTATTTGCATATCTTAATGTATTTAGAGTGTTTTCACAAGATGCCATCCCTGGAGAAATAGTAGCAATCTAAGATGGGGAAAAATGCCAGAATTATTTTCTTGAATGATAACAAAAGTATACACTTCAACTGATTGGAATTAATATTTTTCTTTTTAAAAAAAGGAATACTTGGTTTTGAGGAACATGTGATATCTAAAACATATAGTATATGCTTTACTAAAATTTGAAACAGAAGAAAAAGTTAAAGAATGCATGATAAAACAGGCTAAGGATTTTGTTATAACATACAGAGGAAGCAATGGGAGAGGTGGTTAAAAAGACTGAAAGTTACATTTTCTAAAAACGTTAATGAGAAAGTTTTATTATCTTGCAACTTAAGTGACTCTTTGTTATAAATTAACACACCACTGGTATAGGACACCAGAAAAATTGCCAGGATAAAGGTATTCTAATAACATCTTCATAAATCATACAATAACAATGTTTTAGTTTAAGGAGCAGAAATCCTTCCCTTCAGGAACTTACTGAGTTCCAACAGGTATATATAATTTATTTGTATACAATCCCCAAGAGTTATCTTTCATGCAGTGAAAACACTCTGCAACATGCCTAACTTACCATACAGGTGCGAGAGTTTTCTCCAATGAATGAATCTCTTAAGACCTGAGTAAGTTTACTTGCTCTAAATGGAGTATGAGGTTTGTTTCGGCCTAAGGCTCTGATGCACTCCTGGAAGAATAAAGATGTTTGTGTTTATTCCTTAGAACCAATGCAAAATTTATTTTAAAACAACCGCAAATTTGAACAGCAAATAATGGATGACAAGCTGCACTCCCCCATGTTCTTCTTTAAACATTGCAGTACAATTTCAATTAAGAAAATATTATACATTAAAGATAGAATTGAGATTGTGTACAGTTCACATTCAAATGATAAGACTGAAATGCCTTTTGCATGGTCCAACATTTAGACATGGGCATATACTTTTAATTGCTAGTGCACCTTGTTACCAATAGAGTACTCCACCTTGCAGTATTAAAATAATTTGAACCAAAAACTGAAGAAGACTTAACATTATCATTTGCTGTTGCACCGTTAAGTTTTAAACAAAACTGACACTTCTTCAAGATTAATCTCTTGCTATATAAAATGTTTACCAAATAAAATTAGAAGTTAAGGAAATATCTACCACTTTTTATCTTTCCTTCCTTCCTTCTTTCTTTCTCTTTCTATCTGTCCATCCACAGAGAGACCTTATCCCATCCACTAAGCTTTTCTAGTTTTGCAAGAATGCCAACAACCTCATATAAAATCTCATAAATAAAATATGAATTAAATCTGACAGACAAATCTGAGCCAACTTCAATGTCAATAGAAAAGAAGATGGGCTTGCTCATCCTTGATTCTAATCAATTACAATATTTATTTGAAATAGCTGGCTATTCCTTTTATCAGGAAATAAATAAAAAGTCTTTACAATATAATAAAAGTACTTAAAACAATAGTTAAATTTAAAGATATTCAATGTATGCAAACATTTTACCATTGGTAATAGGTAATATCACCATCTCAAACTACTGTTGCTAAATGCTAAATCAAGAATCTATATGAATGAGCTAGCAAAGATATTAAAATACTCTCATGTGACACTTGAGAAAGTTATTTTATGACATTGTTAAACATATTATGCAGATCATAAAACTTTCAGCAGTTCTTTTAGTATATTAAATATATTTAAACCTGTCAAAGAAAGATATAAGCATAACTAAAAAAAACACCTGTACCAATTTAATTATTTTTTTTAATCAAGAATACTTTATTGAGAAAAACAGGCAAAATATAAAATCCTATAGGGACTAAACATTCAGGTTTAAGCAGCTGGCAACTGGTATAAAGCTCAAGTAGTTAGTAGTTGATCATTTTCTTGCTCTAAGTCTTTTTTCAAGCAATGTATAAGTTCTATTTTTTTCAATGATCCTTATAAACTAAAGAACCAAATTAGTTTCATAACTAATCAAACCTGTTTAAGATGTTCCAGCATCAACTTTATATCTATTCTTAGCAGTAAACAATTTGAAATGACATAAATATAATCAATTCACATTACTTATCATTTTGTACTTACCTTGACATGTACCATATAGTGGCTAGTAAACATTTAAAATGGAATGACCATCATCTATAATAAACCATTAATGTAGTAAACAAATGTTTTTGAAAAGTTTTGCATCGGATATAATGTGGAAAGCCAACAACCTTAGCTTGAATTCAGTGACAAGTATTTCTTTTACCTTGAGTGCTAAAAGGCTCTTGTTAATTTCAGCACCTTCTAGTCGGGTTTGCCTATCTGCACTGGAAGTATCAGCTCCTCTTTCATTTCCAGCCAAGTCAATTAGGGAAAATTTACCATGTAGCTTCCCTTTCCTCCGGAGGATGATCTGAAACACTGCATGACTTCGAGATGAGTGTGCATTTGCTGATGTTTGGCCAGATGTTCTTTAACAAAGAGATGGGGTGGGAAAGAAAGAATGAAATGTCACTGTATGTTAGTAATAAGATTAGTGCATTCAACATTGATAAGACTATAATTTCTGTTAAAAATTAAGGCATATTCTATTAATAGTCAAAGTAAGAAATATTTGAAAGGTATATATTACAATTATGCTGTCCACTTCAATTACAATTTTAATTGAGACCCATTATTGGTATGTTTTCCATTTATACCACAAATTCTACACTATCTCTAAATTCCATAAAAATATTTAAAATATATTTACATGTGAACATAAAATGAGACAATGCTTAAAATGATTGTTAATACATTTAAAAACAGTAATTTGATTATATTAAAACTGCTTCCTATAAAAAGATGGAAAAATCTATTTATAATTTGTATGGAACAAAAACTTTTCTCAATTCTGAAACTTTATTTATGTTCTACTCCAAGAAATATAAATAAATAAATAAATAAATAAATAAATAAATAAATATATATATATATATATATATATATATATATATATATATATATATATATATATATATATATATATATATATATATACACACACACACACACACACATATACATACACACATACATACATATCAAACTGTTTAATTTTTTAAATATTATCTATTATAATTTCATAATGTGAAAGGGGGAGGGGGAAAGAATACCTGCAACTGTTGCCTATCTCAATAAGTTTTAGAACATCTTCAACACATTTAACCTCTCGCTCATGTAATCCCACCACCTGGACTTGCTGTTTACCATCTTCTAAAACTCTTAATTTGGTCTTCCTGTTCAGTAAGTCGAAAACCTTATGGGGGGAATGGGAGGGAGGGAGGGAGGGAGAAGAGAAAGTGTTAGCTAGGGAATTTCTGGAGTATTAATTTAGCTCTGTTGAAACAATTGGTTATATACACAGAAGATAAAAATTCAATAGTTATATATTTTAGGAATAAATCACATACCTTTCCACTATAAATCTCGAAAAACGTTGCATATACTTGAAGTTCCAGTTTTTTATAATTTGGCTTCTTCAACATTAAAAAGACATCTCTAGCTGCAAATAGATTACAATTACAGGAAATGGGAAATGGAAAAACTTCAGAAATGCACAACAGTTCACATACGGATATATTTATTAACTATACTGAGTGATCAGCTAAAAAAATGCTGGAATTTATAACACTTTCTGTGTTCATTATGCTTTTTCTACAAATACAGAGTTCACATGTAGTATGGAACTGTATTTTGATGCTAAAGGCACAAACAGAATGGAACATAAATAACAGGCTTGCGCTATTCCAACTCCCATCCCTCTTCCTTCAGAATTGCTTGAAGAAGGCCTGTAACATCAATGACATCCGACCCAATTCCCAACTTGCATTGTATGTGTATCTGAAATTATAATTTAAACCAGGAATCATAACTTAGTTGTTTTAAAAAGTCCAAATACAAGTTCTGAATTGCTGAGCTATTAAACTAGAGTTTAATTTTCTTGATTCACATATCATAAGCTAGGGAATCAGATGAACCAGATATTGGTTGTTTCCCTTCCAGAAGAATAACATGAAAGAGATAACTTTTCACAACATGCAGCATAAAAGAAACATGGATTCTGTACATATTCATACATCCCATTTGCCCCCCTCCCGCCTGTGCATGGATTCTAAAACCAAATTAAGGATGTTGCAATTAGCATTTATTTTGGAATAAACTTTCAAATTACAATTTAAAACAAGTAATAATGTTTTACCCTAAGGATTATGAGCTAACAAAAATTTGCCAAAAATACATATTCCCACCTCTTTAACTCTATCCAAAAGCAATTTTCAGAATTGGGGGAGGACAAAAAAAACCTTCTCTCTCTCTCTCTTTCTGTCTACAAAGACATAGCTGTAGTAAATCCTGTATGTAATGAATGTAAAATGTTATGTATGATTATTGCCTGGATTGATTCACCAAGAAAGATCAATTATTGTGTGAAATCTGCTACATCTGATATCCACTGAATCAAAATTTATGCAATTGAGTGTTTATGGTATTACTATAGACACTAATTCATCTAGAAAACCAACATTTCTAGATGAATTAGCACCATGAGACACTGAAACGTTTTTCAATCCCTAGTAAAACAATGAAAATACTACTGTGTTTCCCCGAAAATAAGACAGGGTCTTATTTTCTTTTTACATACAAAATATGGCTTGGGCCCTATTATCAGGGGAGGGCTTATTGTTTTGTGGTTGCCGGGCATCTTCTCTCGAAGATGCCCGGCGAGTGGGCTCTCAAAGAACCGGGCACAGACTCAGGGGCGAACGGCTGTGTTGCGCTGTCATAGCAGCGCAACACAGCAGCCATGAAGCAACCGCAACACTCAAGAACAGCCACCTGGCAACCCCCCTTTACAGCCAGGCACAGCATCATTCACTTACCTAGGGGTATCACTTGGCGCCTTCGAAATGCCAGTGAAAGACGCTCTGCACAGATGGAGGGGGGGTTGCGCGAGCAGCTGGTCCGCTCCCACTCACCTCCCAATGCCCTGGCCCAGCTCTCCCGCAGAGCCAGAGAACCTCCCTACCGCCACCATCCCAGCATGGCTTTTTCATCGGCTTCCAAACCAAGTCTTCCGGAAGTGACTGCTCTGGCGTACACTCTATGGTTGTGAGTCAGCTGCTGGCAGAGCATACTCCCAGAGTGTACAATCATAGATCGTATGCCCAGAATGGCCACTGCAGGAAAACTCGGTTTGGAAGCTGCTGAAGAAGCCATGCTGGGATGGCAGCGGCTGCAGCTGTGAAGGTGCTCTAGCTCTGCGGGGAGAGCTGGGCCAGGGCATCATGAGGCTGGGAGGCGCATGAGCAGGAGCTGAACAGCCGCTTGCATAATCCCCCCTCTCCAGCCATGCAGAGCGCCTTCCACTGGCATTTCGAAGGCACCAAGCTGCGAGAGCCGGGCGGTGGCAAACAGGCGCTCATGTGGCTTGGCAATACCTCTAGGTCAGTGAATGGCACTGTGCCCGGCTGGAAAGGGGTTTTGCCGGGTGGCTGCTCGTGAGCGGGGTCGCTTCATGGCTGCTGTGACAGCGCAACACAGCCGTTCGCCCGAGGCTGTGCCTGGCTCTTTGGGAGCCTGCTCGCAAGAGAGCAACTGCCCGGCAACATCCCCCCCCTCTTCAGCTGGGCACAACGCTGCTCACCAACCTAGGGTATCCCAAAGGCGTTAAGCAACGTAATCACCTTTGCCCCCACCCCCCGGTTCTCGCAGCTTGGCACCTTCGGAATACCGCTAGGTTGGTGAGTGGTTCTCTGCATGGCCAGAGGTGGACGGTTGTCCAGGGGGCTTATTTGTAGGGGAGGGCCTATATTTTTGCCCACCAGAAAAATGTGGCAAGGCCTTAGTTTCAGGACAGGTCGTATTTTCGGGGAAACATGGTAGAGAATGAGAAAATGTGACTTTGCAAGTAGAGAGGTAACTAAAACCTCTCTCCTAGGCCCACTTGAATGAAGAGACTTTTATTTTCCATTTTTAAGTTAAATGGCTCTTCTAAGTGTACTGTAGGGCAGTTTAAGAGGTGTACATACTTTATATAATAGATTGCATTCACGCCTCACTTTAGGGCATAATGTGATTTGTTGATATTTGGCTTAGCAATGTTTTATGAATCAATTATTCTGGTTTGGAAACCAGAGTTTTGAATTTACATAAAGCAATTTTATGACCAGTCCTTGTATTTA
Organism: Thamnophis sirtalis; assembly: GCF_051295495.1. NCBI lineage: Eukaryota > Metazoa > Chordata > Lepidosauria > Squamata > Natricidae > Thamnophis > Thamnophis sirtalis. The sequence goes on along the minus strand of NW_028261385.1, from coordinate 30,884,420 downwards.
TGGCCTTTGCAGATCTGTAAAGCAAAGGAAAGCTGAATTTAAATCATAAACAGATTATGATTTCACTTGGTTACTTTCACTTAATGACCAAGTTGCAGTTGTGGTCTCTACATGAGGACTACCTATCTCATGTTGTGGTCAATACATGAGGACTATGTGTAATCTTTTATTTTTTTCCCCAATAGTTGGGGAAATAGGGAAAAATGTGGGGGGATATAATAAAGCATTTTAAAGGGCAGAGGATGAAATAGAGATATGGGGAAAGAGAAAGAAAAAGATGAACATTGCAATCCATATAGCTTTCATGATAAACAACATAAAAATGATTTTGTTTTATCTGGTTTTTTTTACTTTCTAGTTTAGTCTATGTAGCTCTGATAAAACATGGTGGTCTTCCATCTGAGTATTAACCAGATCCACATATGCTGAGCTTTTCAGGATTAAAATTCAAGATCAACATGTGACTTAGTGAATCATTTAAATTGACAGGTAATCCATAAGTCACAAATGGTCACATTTTGAAAAACGTATATATTAGAATCAAGTAATCATAATAAAATGAAATGTAGTAATGGGCAACATGTTGAGGAAATACATGGTTGTATTTACTCTGAGTAATGAAAATTTACTGAGGGATTAATCCATACTTAGTGTCATTGTGGCAAAAAACGGAGGAGTTAGTACTATGTACACTGCTTTGGGATATCAATCCCTCTCTCTTAATAAAAAGTCTCAGCAGTCTCTCAGACACCACCTTAGAGATTGCTGTGGCTGTGGAATGGCTGAGACATTTTGCTGATGATTCAGTAACTTTCAAGGAAGAAGGAAAGTTTTCTTTTGGGGGGAGAAAACACAAAAACCTCCTGCTACAAATGTTCATTTATCTCAAAGGTGCTTTTTGAGGAGGCAACTGGACTTTCTTGTTTTTTCTTTGAAGACATTTTGCTTCTAATCCAGCTGTCTGCAAGGAATATAAATCCCCATTCCCCATTATCCTGTCAGACCTGAAGAAGCTTCTTGGGTGAGAAGCAAACCGTCTTTAACGAAAAAACAAGAAAGTCCAGTTGCCTCCTCAAAAAGCACCTTTGGGATAACCATGACCTGGATGACTGAGAATCTCTATAGGCTTTTTCCAAATGTTCATTTCATTACATTTTTCAAGGTCCATCCGAAAGTGATCCATATTACACAACTAGTGTTTGTTTTCAACTCTGATGATACGTTTTCAGAAATTTCAACTATAATCACAGATTTATTATAATCACAGTAGTATTAAAATTTCTTACCAGCAAGTGCATAAATTCCTTTTGAACAGTCTTGGTTCTTTCCTGAAAAGTCACCACCCATAGTCTAAGGCAAAAATAAAAAGAGCAATATTAGAGGGGCAATTATGTAAACTTACAGCCTTATTTATAAAGAAGCAAGACCAAATTATCATTTATACTGAGCAGACCTATGTAAAATAAGAGAATTTGTTCTCTCAGGACGCTAAAGTTTCCTTTATAGTGCCAATAAAGTACCCCCCCCCCCAATTAAATAAAACTTGAGGTAACTATGGATGTTTTTAATTTAATAGCAACCCATCTCTGAATGCTTAAGGGTCTGGGTAGACCTCTCTGTCTGAAAGGATCTCTACCACACTGGTGTGACCTTAGTGCAAGACCTACCAAACCTGAAGTTGCTCTTGAAGGCAATTCCTGCTCGCATCACTCAAACTCAATCCCAAACACAAGAGTTGTGGAGTGAGTTATTTGATCCACAGACAATTTCCCATTGAGGTCCCAAGGAAAACAAGAAAATTTAAAGCTCAAAAGCAGTACTCTCCATATCAGGATTCTGGTCAACAATCATAGAGAGGAATTATAATATGAATGGAACTCCCTGAAAATACAGGAGGACTTCAAGCATCTGATCACTCTACAGAAGGTATTATTCACAGCTGGGGAACCAACTGGCAGATACTATAAGGGTCACCCAAAGAATGTTGAAATTAACAGGAAAACATACATGAGTTTTTCCACTGCCTGTTTGTCCATATGCAAAACATGTAGCCATTCCTCTTTCAAATATGGTTTCCACTAGTGGTCTGGCAGTAAACCTTCAGCAAAAAAGAAAATAACATTCAACTGTATTTAGTATTTAACTCAAAACTAGTGAAGTTCCATACAACAATACATCAGTCTACACTTTGCTACAATTCTTGTTCCATTCTTATCCAAGATTTCAACAGCTGAGTTTAAGAGAATCACTATGATCAGAAAAACTGAAGAACCACTGAATACAACAAGCTCCTATACTACCCTCTATACATACCTTTTAAATTAGCTTAAAATACAAAAAAAGCATTTGTTAGGGTATGTAGATATTAGAGGGTTTGATATTCAGGGCAGAAAAGTGACATAAATGATTTAAGGTAGCAAACTGAACTAAATGAAAAGCGTGTATACAACATAGATAAAATAAGTGTCTCAAGACCATGTATATCACACATATAAACAAAAATAGTTAAATTAGTGGAAATGGGACAGTAAAAATTAAATACGCCTGAGTTTTCTATTTTAAGGAAGGGAATTTTTCCATGGAATTCTTAATTCCAAACATATACTATTCTTTTCGTTTAACAGATATGCAAATACAGTGGTACCTCATTAAGGCTTGTTAAGACAGATCTCACTCGCACCCACTGCAATGTTCCCGAATCCAAGCCTACTCAACCTAGGTGCAGGATTATAAAGTCTGTAGGCAAAGACGCAAGTCTACACATGCACAATCCAAAATCGAGGCACAATCCACACATGATAAATCCAAGTCAAGGTACAAGTCCAAAATCTGAGAAGCAGGTTTAAAGTCCAAACACCCAGTCCCACAAAGCACAGAGTTGGAGCACATGCACAACAGAGAAAATGAGCAGTTATTTCCAACATCACGTTGCTCCATATGTTGTCTAAATAGCCTCGCCCTGGTGTAGCTCATTACCTCCTCACAAGTAGCCGCAATGCCCTCTGTTGTGCCTCCCCTCCCATTCAACCCTATGCACCCTAGGATCACTGGAGAAGGCAGAGTTCCTCCTCATCCTTGCTGACCGGCTGCAGCTGTGATCCTTCTCCACCCTGAACTTCTGACTGGGTCTCCAAGCGATCCTGCTGCAGCTGCATCTTTCCCCTCTCCTCTCCAGCCAGTCACTTATCTGGTCATTCTCGATGACCCCTCCAAGGTTCCTGGCCTCTTCTCTTCCTGTGACCTATTCACTCCTTGCTCGGAGCGAATGGAGAACTTGACATCTTCCTGATGCTCCCTTGTCCTTCTCTGAAGTTCCCAGAGTCGGCTCTTCCTCTTTGAGCCGATGTCTGGGGAAGTCATTACAGGGATGGGGGGAGGAGACTGCTGAGGAGAAGAGGTTACATGGAATGTGGTTTGGAAGGAGAATCCACCTCTAATAGAACATCAGGCACTTGCACTTCAGATGCTCTTTCTCTTTTCTGCCTTTTTTCAACTTGCACCACAGGCTCTGACACACTCTTTGTCATCTTCACTAAAAACGAATCCAATGAGAACTGCTTGTCTTTTCAGAAGTCATCGAAAGTGTGAAATTGTTTGGTCACTGAATAAATTCACATCTCTGCAGTGAGTCACGAGGCAGCCGATAATGACAAGTTTGAGCTTGTGCTTCGAGTACCAAACAAACATGAGCACCAGGACAAAATTTTCATCACAAAATTCGACGACTTTCAAAGCAGTCGAGTACTGAGGTATCACTATATATCTAGCTAAAACTTTCCTTGCTAGTTTGGAATCAATACTATTGAAGTTTGCTTACATTTTTAGCTTTCTTTTTATCAGCTGCAGATTCAGAACTCAAGGAAGCTTACATGAAATACAACAACTATTGTGAAATTTAAAAAAAAATGCATTGTGACATGTCTGGAGTTTTTTGCTAGCTTATCATATAGCATACTTTCCTGCAGACTCTCAAACAAATGCTCTGTTAGTTTATGATAGCCGAACAGATAATATTGAAAAGACGTATCAATATCAATGAGAATACATTGACTCAGATATCCAAATTGGAGTTACATGAACTTGCAAAAAATGAAAGCATCCGGTTTTACATTGCACGCAAACAATACATACCTGTAGACCATTTCATTAGGGGCGCTGTCATCAAAGGCATAATCAAATCGGAATGTTTGGTTTTCTAAGTACCTTGTTAAATCTACTTTTTGCTTAGGTTCATGTACCATCACAACATCTTTGCTTGGAATTGTTATGACATCAAGGTCTTTCATTACAGTTTCTAGAGAGGAAATGAAACACTACATTAATTTTCAGAATACTTGAGTTTAACAACTGAAACATTCATGACAAGACAGTGAAATTAATCTGTGATTAAATAATTTGACATGTAAAAAGATACTGTATCCCATATGGAAGTAGGCTACAGTATCTTTTTATACAAAGTTCGTTCTGTGAATTTTTAATAAAAATTAAGTATGTTTGCTGGTCCTCATTCCAAATAAGAATTACTTTAGAAATTAAACTATGCAGAAAATTTGTACAATTTATACCATGCGGCCATTTTGCCATGTGTTTCACTTTTATGCAGACATCTGCAAATTATAATTTATTATATTCAATGAACATACTGTTCACAAATATAAATAATTAAAAACTACAAGATTTGAATGAAAACACAAATCATAAGGAATTTACAAAATTGAACTTAAAATATGCCTGGCTTCTTTCCAAACTTAAAGTACCGTATTTTCACGACCATAAGCCGCACTAAAAATCCTAAATTTTGATCCAAAATCGGCAGTGCGGCTTATAACCCGGTGCGCTTTATATGTGGAAAAAGATCTCCCAGCTGCTTTGCTCCTCGCGACTGCAATAGATGTCCAGAGGCGGCTTTTGGGGCTGGTGGGGATTGGATTTCCGGCTCGGTGGCCCCTGTCGCTTCTGGACGTCTGTTGCGGTTGTGGGGAGCCGAGGAGAGTGTGGGGGGGAGCGCGCGGCGGTTCTTGGCGCTCCGGGAGGCGGGAGAGGCGCGCGGTTTGGTTTCTCCTCCCTGGGCGTCGCGGCGGCGGCCCCGGGCGCGCCGATCCCCGTGTTTTTCGCATCGGGGCATGCTCTTGCAGCACGCCCCGATGCGAAAAACACAGAGATCGGGCGACGTCCAGGGAGGAGAAATCAAACCGCGCGCCTCTCCCGCCTCCCGGAGCGCCAAGAACCGTCGCGCGCTCCCCTCCACACTCTCCTCGGCTCCCCACAACCGCAACAGACGTCCAGAAGCGACAGGGGCCACCGAGCCGGAAATCCAATCCCCACCAGCCCCAAAAGCCGCTTCTGGACATCTGTGGCTCCCGGCGCTCCAGGAAGCACCGAAAGCAGCTGGGAGAGGCGCGCGGCCCGGCCTCCCCTCCCTGGACGCCGCAGCAGCAGCCCCAAACTCACCGATCCCAGTGCCTTTCGCATCGGGGCGCGCTGCAAGAGCATGCCCCGATGCGAAAAACACAGAGATCGGTGAGCCCGGGGCCGCCGCTGCGACGTCCAGGGAGGAGAAACCAAGCCGCGCGCCCCTCCCAGCCGCCCTCGGCGCCCCCCGGAGCGCCAAGAACCCTCGTGCCGCTCCTCGCGATGTCCAGAAGCGTCGGGAAATGTGCGGCTTATAACCCGGTGCGCTTTATATGTGGAAAAAGTTAAAAAAATTAACGTTAATTGATACTGCGGCTTTTAATCCGGTGCGGCTTTTGGTCGTGAAAATACGGTAGTCACCTCCTAGGTATCAATTCTTTATTTTTTGCTTAATATTTCTACATTCTAATCCAGAGGTTAGCAAACTATGGCCCCAAGATCAAATTGATAAATGTCCAGGCAGACAGCAGATTGCCAGGGATGATCCTCAATCAACTTCCTAGGGCAAGGGGCAGACTTTTCTGGATAGTGGTAGCAGCCTTTGTGATAGTAGGCCAGCACCATCCAATGGCATTGCATGCAGAGGCAAATTGGATCTGATCCTTTAGGGAAAAAGTTTACAACCTTGTTCAGTGGTCTCTGATTGAAACAAAGTCAAATCAGTACCTTGAATTAAGTTTAAAAACGAATAGCAATAGCAACAGCACTTAGACTTATATACCGCTTCATAGTGCTTTTACAGCCCTCTCTAAGCGGTTTACAGAGTCAGCATATTTCCCCCCAGAATCTGGGTCCTCACTTTACCGACATCGGAAGGATGGAAGGCTGAGTCAGCCTTAAGCCTGGTGAGATTCAATTTGCCAAACTGCTGGCAGCCGGTGGAAGTAGCCTGCAGTACTGCACTCTAACCACTGCGCTACCGTGGTTCATAGCACTAAGCACAAATCACTGAGAATGAGTTTCATACTTATAGTCCTCAAGGTATGACCGTTTGTTCAGCAGCCATTCAAAGTTATGATGGCACTGAACAAAGGGGCTTACAACCAGATCTCCAGGTTATGACCACTGAAGCACCTCCATGGTCATGTGAACAAAATTCAAGCATTTGGCAATCAGCTTGTATTTATAACTCACTGCAGCCTCCTGCGATCACATGGTCACTATGTGAAACTTTCCTTGCTGGCTTCCCACTAGCAAAGTCAATGGGGAAGCTGGCAGGGAAGGTTTCGAGTCGATTGGATAAGTCTCTCCAACCCCTCCTGACTTTCTTTACCCACACATACTCACCTTCCTCTGTTTGTTCACAGGCTGTCAGGCCTAGCCCAAGATTGATGCAATATGGTCCAGTTTTTTAATCTGCTCATACCATATAGACTGAATCTTGCCTGGCTAAACGTATACTACCCTGGTTATAATGGATATAGCCTGGGAGATTCTAGGGAGTAGATATTCTAAATCTCTTCCCTTTCTCAGAATACAGGGCTCTGGACTCTGCTGTTTTTTGCCTTGCTCCCCTCCTTGGAATGAGCCTCCTCCTTCCTGGGAACCTGCAGTTGTGTTACTATAGTTTATCCCATATGTATGTATCCACCAATGCCCTTCTTCCCAAGCCTCCTTTGGGCCATGCACCCCATGTCCTTTTTCCCAAGCTGTCCTGCACTCACACACATTTCTGGAGCCACCACTGCTCTCCTTCGTGGCCCTCCCTGCACTCATATCACACCCTCTTTCCCTTACCTCCTTGTGCTTGTACAAACTACCAGCACACTCCTTCCCTGGCCTTCCTGCACTCATGCCATGCAATACACATGTCTAAAGATCATTCCAAGCTGCATATCTACTACATCAGGATGAATATATCCCTGTCTAAAATAGCCATCTTCTCTACTTTAAAACTGCACACTAATGGTATGGTGGGATTCATTATCAAATGCTTTGGTCCCTATTCTTACTGATTTGTAAACCTGCTTTCTGGTAAATTACATTTATTGTTTTTCATTGGTAAAATTTATGTATTGCAATAGCGGCAAATATCTCAAAAGACACATCGACTTACAACCAGCCTGCAAACCCCTCAGATCCAAATTAGCCATACAGCCAACCAGAGCTAGCACTAACCCTCAACCAACCGATGCAAGCCCCACTCTAACCAGCACTCCATCTCCAAGTGACCCTCACCTGACGTAACACCCCATCACAAGACTCTCACTGGTGACTCACCTCTGACCCATCACAAGATCCTCACTTCGCACACCCACACCTGACCCATCACAAGACCCTGACCTGATGGAACTTACCTGATGTGACCTCACTATCACAAGACCTACTGACCACACAAAGCCCTTATAAACAGAAGAATGCTGACACCCCCTAAACTCTGTAAAGACGTTACCTAGCATGGTAACAAAATGTTTGGAAACCAACCCTTAAGCTCAGAGACTGAACCTTTACCTTTCACCCTCAAATTCATGTATATTTTAATACTGTATGCCTATGTGTGCCATGCACATGTGTGTGTCTTCGTTAATTCCAGGTGACTACCTGGAATGGTCTGCAGTTTCCTTAGTAAAATTCCATAACTGGCTTGCCACGGCCTTTTTCCTGGGGCCGAAAGAGAATGAGTGCCCAACGATACCCAGCTAGCTCTGTGTGCTAGAACTGAGACTCCCCCCCTCCCCTCCATGGTTTGTAACTTAATGTCTTAACCATTACATCAAACTGGCCTTTATCTCTTTTGAGCAGTGTAATCTTTAAAACACTATCAGTCATAATTCAATTTAATCTGTTTAACTATGTATGAATCAGAAACATATTTCAGAAAATGAAAACTATCCCTCTGCATGATTTTATCAAAATCTAGTGCTATACAATTCTTAATACTATTAACTGTGTGAAATGTCTGTCTCAGCAAAAACATGGAAAAAGCCCAGTGTACCAAAGGATACACAAACAAAAGAAGCGTTGTACCGTCAAATATATATCTTCTGTGGGAAGATATTCCTCTAGGCATAAAACTAAACACACTGAAGGCTCATTCATACAAAATGCATTATTTTATAATAAATATTCCAACTATGCTCTTTTAATATTATATGGAATTGAAGCAACTGAAGTTTAGTTTCAAATGATGTATATGTGTTCAGTTTTTCATCACTGTTGCTAAAGAATAAAACTTATTCTACTGGTCAATAATTGCAAATTAAGTACACAGGAATATCACAGAAGAAAATAACTAAAGGTATGGCTCTTAAGGAAAACCTTGCTTTATACAATTTTAAATAACATTGTTATAAAATCTACAGCTTTTCCTAATGGTTTATAACAAATTTATCTAGAACAGCACTTTAGAATAAATTCATAAAATGTTGCATGACAAACATTTAAAGCATTTTTTAATACTTACTTGCTGAAAGAATCATTTATTAAGCAATTTATATAGCCACCCAATTAACACTGTCATTTTATTTCACATTTTTAAACATTTTCCACTCAAGAAAAATCTGATGATGATTGGAAGTGGATGGTCTTACAGATAACCTGGGCCTGTACTGTGTAGAGTTTCATAAATAATAATAAACACCTTAAATTGAACCCAGAGTCCCATTGGGAGCTAGTATTGCCTTTTTATTCTGTCAAAGTCTTTATCTTTTCATTTTGTTTGTTCCTCACTGGGCTTCTGAACTCTAATTTTGTTCCAAACATTTACTCCATGGCTTGAACAATTTTTAGCTCATACCCGTTTCGAGTGACAAAAATAAACACCTCTCGGTCTCTAGTTGCTGCTTTCACTGTTGTCTTTTCTTATTAGGGCATCTATCTTTCAATTTGCCTCTTTATTAGTCTCCTGAGCTTTGGCTCAGTTTATTGAGCGTTTTCCTCTCAGGCAGCCATTTTGTCTTCCTTTCTTCTTGCCTCCTGCCCAGCATTGCAGTTTGATTGGCAACTGGGTCATCCTGGGGGAGTGCCAAGAAATGAGGGAAGGGGAAGCAGCAGCACAGGTGCTTATCACCTGCTCAGGCAGTCTGTCTCTCCACAGGGCCAGAGTCCAAAAATAGGCAGTAGCAGGACAAAAACTAAGATAAAATTTGCTGAACTAATGACTACTAATTAAAATCATAGTAAAAAAAAAATGTTTTACCATCTACCGATACACACACCATTTTTTTCAGAGACAAATCACAATCCATCATATGTATCACATGCAAATATAGAAAATGGATGAGTGGGAAATTGATGTAATCTCAAGTGAGAAGAAGACTTAAGCAATTGACTTCATAGCATAAACACAAGAAAATTGTGTCATCAAGTCAGTGTTGACTCTTAAAAGCCACATTGATAGATCTTCTCCTGGATGGTCTGTCCCCAGAACAGCTTTCCCAGTCTCCCAACTGTGTAGCCATCATTGCTGTAATTAAGGCCATCCACCTTGTTCCTGGCTGCCCTCCTCCTTTTTTTCTTTCCACATTTCTCAAAATTAGCTACGTCTGTTTGGCTATCCAATGGTATTCTTGAAGACTTCTCCAACATACACATTCAAAAGTATCAATACTTTTTGTATACTATTTCTTCAAAGTCTAACATTCACTTTCACAGTGTGTCACAGGGAAAAACATCACTTGTACAATTCCGATCTTGTTGGTGCAGTCAGATTATGGCATAGAAGTATCTTTCCCAAGAATTTAATGCTGCATTGCCCTGCAGTACTAGTTCTTTTACTCTTTACTTGTTGATAGTTTGAGGAAGTGAATCTGGGACTGTTGTCTGCTACTGAGAAAAAGCAGCTGCAGCCAGGCAAAAACAGTTCCTAACCTACTTCTCTAAGGGTCAAGCACAGCTCATGCTTTTGCCCAAAGATCTGTAAAAATTTACAGTTCCAAAAACCTGAGAGATGGGCTCATACATTCATTCATTCATTCATTTACAAGTTTACTTACAAGCATCTGTGCTGGTGTTCCAGCTGCCTGGCTAAATGAGCTACACCATTTTCAAGGATGTGCCAACTTCCAGAGGCAGCCTCACTCCATCCAGGCCCTTAAGCTTACAAAAGACAGAGTGTGTGTGGGCGTGTAGAACAAAAAGAGATTTTAAAAATAGCAAGCAGACAGGGAAGCAGGAGGCAACCTTTGGAGATTGACAATAATTAGCAGGCAGGCAAGAGAGCTATCAAGCAGGCTAAGGACCATAAGCTATGGTAAGCAGCATATACTGGGGCGATTCCTGTCTAGGCTTGGGAGCTCAGCTAGAGTGCTCAAAAGCAACGTATCTTTTACTGGGTAAAATATAAGTGTGGTTTTACCAATGCTTTCTTCCACATGGTATGAAATGATGGCTCTTGTTATTGTCACTAACATATTGACATTGATCATTTACCTCTAGCATCCTCCTATATTATTGCTGCCCAAAGAACAGACCAAAAATCTAAAGTATATTTCCTTGTGAAAATAGCCACTGAGCTCAATACAACTTGTTACAGGATAAGCATTTCTATATTTACCCAATAAAAGTTTGCTAAACCCAGTCCAAAAACCTTCAAAAGCACATACATACCCATTCAAGAACTGATAAACAAACACAAAGTATTCTCTGCTATTAGTAGCTTAAATTCAAGTTTCAGTTACAGTGAATACAATTTCAGTTTGTTATCTATTTTGATTACAATTTTTAAAGAGTTAATAAAAACATGTTTTCTCACAAGGCTATTAACAAATGTATTTTCCCTCCCAGCTTCAAATTTCTCCTCCCCATTTTAAGATGATTTTTTAACTTCACAATATAAGCAATTCCAAAATAACTTCCATTTTTTTAATGCTATAATTTTGTATTCAGCTTTACTACCGATTACAGCTTGACCTATTCCATCACCTATCTCAGATCAAAGATATGTCCTCCCTCTTTCTAGTATGGTGGGCAAATTAAAAAAAAAAGTTCAGTTACCAGTCTCAGATTTCAAATGTATATTTTCATTAACTTAAAAAATGAATTTTTATGGCTATAGTTATTATTACATTCTGATTCTATAAAATTTTGATTACCTCATCTTTAAACTAACTTTAACTGTTTATACCTCAAAAAGGCTGGATTGAAAGAAGAAATTTAATATGTAACATCTTGAAACTTATCTACACATTCTAAAATCAAGTTCAGCTATGTATATGGTATCAAGACTATACTCATTTGAAAACTATCTTTGATCCCACTTAAAATCTTTATGTTAAAATGAGCCATACCTTTTTTATTGAGCGGTCGTTTTCGAACACATACACATATCCTGTGCTCATCAATCTTTTACAAAAAAAGAAACAAAATGGAAATGTAATGCATAAGTCAAAATTGTACTTGAAATTAAAACTCAAAGAGAAAGGTATTCAAGCAGTTGTATTTAAGGTTATAACTGTCTATTTTTAAAAATACCAATGATCTAAAATTCATTGTTATGTATACTTGTAGTTCAACATTTCACATTGAAAAATGTTTCAATTAGTTACAGGTTCCTATAGGCTTTCAAGATAAACCACTCCATGTGCTTTAGGCTAATTCTTTTGGCCAACTTGAATACCTCATCAACAATAGTGGATGAGTGATATATTTTATTATTCATATTGCTGTAAAAACTGCAGCTCCAAAACCAAGATGTGGTAAGTTACTCTAATATAAAAATATTTCTTAAAAGAGACATCATTTTATAATCTCCATTTAATTATTCTAATATCAAATGTACATTTAAACTCTTTTAGAAGCACAAGTTCTCATGGCTGAGATTTGCCAATTTCCCCCTCATAGCAGATAACACCAATTACACACAAAAGTTATATTTGAACTGGTTCCTAAACTTAGATTTGAATTGAATGAATGCAAAACCTTGTAATAACCTAAGTGTAAGGTTAATTACACTTACAATGTAAAGTTAAAGGCAACACATTACTGCAAATATTTCTTAAATAAATCAATTCAAGAAAACTGTCAAATAGTAAAAAAAAATATGGACGGTTTCTTTAAAATGAAGTGTTAAAGATTATTATTTAAGATTCAGTTCTCAAATAGATTCGCTAGAAAAGAAATCACTAAAAGTGAACATTTGTTTAAATACAACTACTCCAATTTCACAACTTATTCCCTGCTGACCATATGTTATCATTCAAAATGTCAGTAAAACTTCTTTTAATGATTGCATATTAACAAAACTTACAGGATCTGCAGTTGTTAGTGGTCTATAATCCAAACTTCCTCTGAAATCTTTGATCATACACATGATTTCATAATTTGGATTTGTGGCCTCTACATCCTAAGAGAAAAAAAATCATTACTAAAAGCATATTGCTCATGCCACTGTAAAACATAATTATCAAAAATATTACAAGAGAATCGGGAATGGAGATAATAGGTTTGCAAATATCCATTTTTCTTCTAAAATTCATGTATGATAAAGTAGACCCAAAAGTGACTTTTGATGGCTGTTACAATCAACATTTTTGGCAGTAGGTGGGGTAATGATGCAAGTGTTCCATGTCATGCACATGGTTGTCTATTATTACTTTGGAAAGAGAGTAAAAAGGAAAATGTGTTTTTCCTTTTTGTAATAAGATTTATTGCTCAGGTTTTATTTTTATGTATTCACTGTCATCATATTTTTACAACACCTATCCCACCTTTTCTACCTTTTCTAACATATGCCAGTGAAACATGGACACTAATCTCAGAATCGATACAAAAGCTACAATTGCTGCAAAGAGTAATGGAAAGATACATGCTCAGCATCACAAGACAAAATAGAAAGACCTGCATGTGGATTAGAGAACAAACAAAAAAATATTATGCCATCAAAAAAGTAAAAGAATTAAAATGGAAATGGACTGGTCACATAGCAAGGAGAACAGATGGTAGGTGGACTAAGGCAGTCATAGAATGGATCTGCACGCATATTACGAAAATACGTTACAAGGCCCCTGGGTGGGGCCCGACTAGTAATCAATACCAAATCCGGAGAAACAACTGGCCGCTGTGATACAATTCTGTTGTTGCAAATAATAATAATGATAATAACTTAATTATACAGTGACAATTGAAACATAACATATTAAAATACAGTCATCAACATTAAAACTCTTGAATTTATATCATAGAGACTTTTCAAAAACCAGGCAAGGAAGTTTTGAATTCAACAGAGAATCAATCACGTCATTGTATGAGGGCATATGAGCAACAATAAAACATATTAGGTCTGCAAATAACCTGTTTATTAGAATATCTTTAGATTCTGGCTTCCGCTGAAAGACATGAGCACGCTAAAGCTGATTTTGGCTGCAGTTGCGGGATTATTAGCATTTTTTTGTTAGACCGAGCACAGTGTTGTCATTATTGTCAGAGAAAATAGTGCATGTGGCTTGGGTTGGACTAAACCTAATAATAACCTAATATTCTTTATTTATATTGATAAAAAACTTTATAAGAAAGCCATGATGAACAACAGGAATTATTATCTTCACTATCTATTAACCCATACATAGTGTAGTAAATGGGAAGAATGAGAGAAGCAAATGTTTTAAACCATGAATTAACAGTAAAACGAGAGCAAGAAAACAACCATGTTGATTTTGTACAATTAACAGAAAGGGGAAAACTGAAGGTAGCCTGATTTTGAGCTGATGAATATATGATGGAAAGTGTAGATTTAATTATTGTGGTGGAACCTCCAGCTACGGTACACTGGAGGGAGGTGTTGGGGGGGAGGGGGCTGTCTTAGAATCCTTGCACTGCAGGAAGTTAACAAGCCTGACCTCCCCCACAATCCCTGAAGCCTTATTTGACCAATCCCAAAGGAATGCCTTCAGTCTGGTGAGATTCTCATATCATGGCTGACTAATAATGAAACTTCTGCTTGAGATTATTTATGAGTGGTTCTGATTCCTTGTGCCTGATAATTATGGAAGAATTAAGGAATGGTACCTATCACTATGAATTGATGTAATCTAGGATGGTATGGATGCATATTAAACTAGGAATCCTTAGGTTGGTGATAATTGCATGTTATACTCTAATTTGAGGAAAAAATGTCTAATATTCTGAATGATCCATATTATTCTACTAAGGGAGATAACATAAAAGAGGACCATTAAATAATTTAAGAATGACATGATTACTATCATAATTACTGATAAAGACTGAGAAATTAATAAGCTTATAAGAGTGAAAGTGGGACAGACTGTTTTATGGTAGTCAAAACTGATCTAATAAAACATGGTCATAGAAGGGAAAAAAGTTAGAAATTACTATGAAAATAAAATTACTTCAAGAAGTTAAAGTGCATTAAGATGCATTGTAAAAAAGATTAACCTCCCAATAGGGGGAATGGAAAATGATGTGAAAAAGAGGATATGGAAGCTGCTTAGAACAGTATAAAAAGATTTTGAAGATTCAATTCAATACATTATTTTAAATGGCTAGAAAAATATGAACTGTACACAGAAGCACTATGAATGAAAAAATTAAAAACCTGTGCTCGTTTCTCTCTAATTTCCTGTTGCTGTAATCTTCGTTTTTCACGCTTTTCTTGCAATTTTTCAACTTCTTTCACACAATTTGATTTTCTACGTGCTTAAAGAAGAAAGACAACTTTTGTTATACAATGTATTTCAAGTTTTCAGTTTTTTAATTAGTAAGATTGAGAACTGTTCGTGTTAATTTAATTCAATATAAATGGGTTTAAAAATTCCTAATATATAACCATCTTCTGAATAACAATTTTGAGCTGTGGGAGACAGTGTGAAGAAATTGCCAGAGAGCTTGATAATGTATTGTTCACATAGCCAGCCTGTAATATAATCTGGTTGCTACTTAACTGCACCATAGTTTGTACACCACCTGCAAACTAACAAATTCTGCTGGCTGCTCTCCCAGGGACAGAATTTTAATATAGGCCAGAGAGAGAGAAAAATTCTTAACTAAGGCTGAAAATAATCCTTCAACCGGTGCTTTTTTCATCATCCCACCCTCCTCCTTCCCTTATTTTGTAATGTTAAGCAATTATCTTATCATGGGCGTGTTACATAACAGTTAACAATACAGCATGTATTTTTAATTTGCAAATCTGTTGGCCTAGCTAAGTAACAGGGGACTCTTCGAGGAAATGTTTTCAATATTTATTTTATACTGTTTATGTCATAATCATTCTTGCTGGCCCTGGAGTACAAAAGAGGATAGCATGACTACTTAACAAGGAGTCCCCCACTTTCCACAAGGAAGACTATTTGAATTCTCTTCTATTAAGACTAATTGACTTAGAGGTCTCACCTAAAAGGCTAGTTCAGCTTGAAGATAGTGTGTCTACCTGTCTTATCTAGGCCAGCAGGATATGGCAAAAAATGAAGTGACAACACAGAAACAGCCACTGACTAATACATGTTACTCTCTTGGTTTGTCCTAATGTAAGATCTGGCCAATTTTAAACTCAGCTTGTTAGTAGAACAGAATTCTTGGTCTATTCTTATAGGACTATTGAAAAAATCATCACAATGATGTATTACAACAAGATATAATAAAGGTATCATTAAATCTCTATTTAAGCATTATGTAATCATCCAAGAGAGTCTACATGTAATGCCTAAAATAAATCCTTGATACATGGTTTACATACAAGGGGGTCCAAATTCCTTTTTTGCAGCTTGAACTGGAGATATATCTGAAACACTACCATTCTGTTGTGTAGATGATGACTGCTCAGGAAGCTGAGTAGGTCGTGCACGTGCAGAACCAATCACTGAAAAGATAAAAATCAAGAGTTTACTGAAAAGATTTAATAAAAAAATGAGGCAAAGTGGAAAAGAAATAAGTATAGTTGTTTCACAATTCAGTGACTTGTTAATGATAATTATACTCTTTATTAAATCTGATACTGTTTAATGAAGCAAATTATAGTTGGGAAAAATCAGCATATTTCTTGGAGACAAATCAAAACATAAGAATAGGTTACATAACAAATCAGTAGTTGAATTAATCTTTCACAAATGATTGTCAATCTTTATGCAAGAACTAAACTTCACACGTCACTCTGGCAGAACGGTATAAGTACACAAGTTTCAAGGCCAGTAGACCTATTCTGGTGGATCTTCCCTTGTGGCAATACAATCAACCAAAACAAATTACACAATTATAACTTTAAAAAGTTATAGATAAGATGTAATGGTAGTTGTTTACTCATATGTTCCACAAGAACTTGTTAGGCCCCATTGTCTACATATTAGCTCATGCATTACAGATTATGGGAGTGTCACAGTTCCAAGTAACATCCCCAAGGAAAGAAGACCCACACCTTATTCCAATAAAAATATTCATACCAGTAATGGGAGGTGATCAGAAAAACAATGAAGCAGAGGAGTATTAATCCTCTGGTAGAGATGAGGAAAAATGCAAGAGTCATGAGTAGAAATGTACTACATGAAAGTTTTCATTCTAGACCTGCAGATCATCCCTCACTAAAACTACTTGTGCTTCTGAAACTGTTCAAGAGATTTCTAAAAATAAATAAATATTCATTGCCGGACTTGTATTCTATTCCAATTATAATTGATTTTGTCCAGTTTATTTATCCTAGTCTACAAAATAAGGATTTTTTTAAAAAAAATAAAAAAGTATAAAAATCAGCAAGTAATAAACAACTCACAATTGTATATAAGGGAAATGAACACATTCAAAGAGAATATCCTAAGAGGGACCAATTGTTCCCAAGACTTGCTAGAAAAGCCAAGTTTGAATAATGTTTTGCAGCCCAGTAAGACTGGGGAGGCTGGATGGTAGGGGATCATCTTATCTTATCTGACAGGCAGAAATAACTAAAAAGGTGACAGTCCTCAAGCTACACAGGTTTCAAAGATGATGTCTAGCACCTTGGATTACATCTAGAAACAAACTAGGGCTATTAAAATAGAGGTGTTATATGGGGAAATTATGACAAACACACAAATTACTGCATTCTAAACTAGCTATACAGGTAGTGCTCAACTTAGGCCTACAATTGAGTCAGGAATCCCAATAGTTGGACAAAGTGTTGTTAAGCAAGGCATCATGTGACTACAGAAGGAAGCTCAGATTTTCAGGATCTGAGCTATGTTTCTGCACCACGCCAGAGGAGTTCAGTTCCCCTTAGCCAGCAGTTCTTTCTTCCACAAAATGAGAGGGAGTCCTCTCAGCAGGTGGTAGTAGCTTGCAATCTTCCCTGTTGGCTTCTCCATTGATATTCTGGGGAAAATAGCAATAGCAATAGCAGTAGACTTATATACCGCTTCATAGGGCTTTCAGCAGTCTCTAAGCGGTTTACAGAGAGTCAGCATATTGCCCCCAACAATCTGGGTCCTCATTTTACCCACCTCGGAAGGATGGAAGGCTGAGTCAACCCTGAGCCGGTGAGATTTGAACCGCTGAACTGCTGATCTAGCAGTAGCCTGCAGTGCTGCATTTAACCACTGCGCCACCTCGGCTCTGAACTGAAGAGAAAATTACAACTGGCAATCACAGAGCACTTGGCAACCAGTTGCAAGGGCAAACAGGTTGTCAAGCTCCCAAATCGCATTCACATGATTTCAGGGGAGGCCATGATGTTTTACGACAGTTAAAAGGGCTTTACGAGCCATAAAGCACCTTTCCCAAGGCTATCGTAACTTTGAACTGTTTTTAAATAAATGGTTGTAAGTTGAGCACTACTTGTAGTTTCCAAGTGGTCTTCAAATGCAGTCTCAGGTAGTATAGATTGTAGCAGTCCAAACAAGGAGTGGCCAAACATGTCCAAACATGAGTAACTAAATAGTGCCTCCTACTTCAGAAAATGTCCAAAACTTAAGAGGGAATCCCTATGGAGTCAGGTGGTTTCCTAAATTGTATAGGAACCCTAACCCTAACCCAAAACCATTCTACTTGGGATCATGTCTAGATTTATTCTGTGTATCCAGATTAGGGGTGAAGTTCAGCAGGTCTGGCAGGTTCTGGAGAACTGGTAGTAGAAATTTTGAGTAGTTCGGAGAACTGGCAAATACCACCTCTGACTGGCCCAAGAGTGGGGTGGGAATGGAGATTTTGCAATATATTTCCCCCAGGAGTGTGAAGGGAACTGGGATTTTGCAGTATTCTTCCCCCAGGAATGGGGTGGGAATGGAGATTTTGCAGGATCCTTCCCCTGCCATGCCTACCAAGCAACATCCACAGAACCGGTAGTTTTAAAAAATTGAATTTTACCACTAATCCAGATCCTATAAACCTCTGGCTATCAGAACAAGACTGAATCATCTGTTTGATTGGGGGTAAATATATAACTATATTTATAGGAATATAAAATTGGGTTATATTAGCATATTGATAACTGATCCCATATCAACATATCAATCCCAAACATCCTTGTGTGCGTGTTAAGTAGAAGCTGGAAAAGCATCAAGCCTGTGAAATACCATTAGCCAGAGGTCTCAGCTCAACTTCTTTCCTTTACACCAATTGGAACCAGATCATCACTGCAATACAGCGCCTACCAGCCCATGACTTCAGAAACTGTCCAGAAAAGTACCCAGAACCAGCTAACTAACTATAATTATATTGGGATCTGTATTACTTGGAATGTATTACATTGTTATTACTTGGAATGGAAAATAAAATTGCCATGCAAAGTTTTACAGAAGAGTAAGGCAGACATTTTTTTTTTAAATAGCTGGACAATTAAACTGGAATTAAATAAAAAGTATGCAAACTAACTTACCTCTGTTGTCTCTAGCAGGAGCTTCAATTTTAGAAGGAGCCACAGTTCTTCGATTCTAGAGAAAGGACAGACATTCTATAATTTGTTATCCACATCGAAACAAATTTGTTGGGAGATTTGAAGCCTTTCAGCAGCTAAAAGGAACAGCAAATCAGCAAAACTTATAAATTTGGGAAGTCCCTAAATTATTCTCAAAACCGTCTACAAAAGAAGTTCTACCCTTCTGACAAATGCAAAATAGAACTGCTGGGACTGAATGTCAGTACAGTAAACACAAAAATGAGGTAAGTATTTTCTAATTAACTATAATCTCTTTTGAGGGAGATGGGAAGTTTAGGAATGTGAAAACTAAATAAACTAACTACCACTCCCATCTGCACCAAATGTTATGTATCATATAACTCAGTGGTCCCCAACCCCCGGTCCGCGGACCGGTGCCAGGCCGTGGAGTACCTGGCACCGGGCCACGCAGCGACCGGGGGCCATGATCGCTGCAGCGGCCGGGGGACATAATCGCTGCAGCGCAAAGGCTCCTGGGCCGTGCGCAAAAGCTCCTGGGCCGTGCGCAAAGGCTCCAGGGAAGTTTAATCAAAACAATCTGATATATAAACAATCAATGTGTCGTCGCGAACAACGCCCCCCACCCCTGATATAACTAATTGGGGACGCAACTAAATTATCAACACAATAATGAAGACTGCAGAATAAGTGAAATACCATGTAAAAGTTATTAAAAATTAAAAGACAAAATATGTATCTTGCAAATTATCTTGGGCCCATGCATGTAAGTATTATTGCAGCTGTATTTGGAATACTGGTACAATACAAGAAGCCAATATGGAATTAATATGAAAGCTCAAAATGCAAATAGGACAAGATATTAATGACTATCAATCATTTTAGAACTGTAAATAGCAGTTACAAAGGAGTTCAATATTATATGACTATTGTTTTAGAGATATTTATTTGTTAGGTTTTTAACGTTTTAATGCTGAAAGCTGCCCAGAGTTGTTTCATTGCAAATGGGTGGCAAATAAAAATAAATGAATGAATGAATGAATAAATAAATAAATAGAGAGTTTAATTCTTGTCCTGCACTTGACCAGGGAAATCTTTCTCGCTCCTTCTTACCAAAGAGAAGATGAAAAGTCTACTCTCCATACCAATTAATTCTTTAGCTGATAAGATTATTTTTATTTAATAGAATATTTAGTTTAGCCTTACAATTTTGCTATGAACACATTGACACTATAATCCATATCGAAGTGACTTCCTGTTATTCAACTTTTTTACATAAAGGGTACTGTTACTATCTTCTGTAAGACTGGAATGGTTTCAGTATAGATGAAGAACTCTTGATGTAAAATATCCCTGACAGCTTGATCACACCCTTCCACTTAGTAATTTGTTATAAAGCATAGCTGTTGGGCTTTCACATGAGGTTCTATGGTAGACTAGAAGTAGCAAAGACAGCACTGTGAAAATGAACAGCAGCCATGGCTAAGGAAGTTTTTTTTCTGACTGGGAGATCGATCCACCTGCGTACTGAATTGCAATTTGTCAGATTGAAGAATGGAAGTCTAATGGTCTTCTCATGGGTAGAATGGCTGGGGGGGGGGAATAGCACACACACATACACACACATTGCACTTGCACACACAATGTGTAGCATTTTAAAGGACATTAAGTTCTACCAAAGCCTTGATTTACAGTAGAAAAGAGGTCTTTGAAAACAGCTGGACAAAGAAAACATTCTCCACAATTGGTGGAGACAGCAGTCACGTCCATCCAGTAACCAACAGGGCTGAGTCTAGAGAATAAAAGCCATCCTCCTTGCTGCTCTTCCCCAACTTTCGACTTAGCCAGTTTGGGGCATGTAGGTGACTTCTCTCTCTTCAAAAATTCATCTTTATTAATCGGACCTTTTAAGTTAAATTTAAACTTTACCCTCTGCCATCCTTAAGACCTTCTAGGCAGAGGGGAGTGATTTAAATCATCTGGCGCTTTGCCCCACACCACAGGACAACCGCGCGGCTGCTAAAAAAGCCTTTCCAAACCAGTGGTGGGTTTCAAAAGTTTTTGGAACCTCTTCTGTAAGTGTGGCCTGATTTCCGGGTCCACTGGTGGAACCTCTTCTAACTGGTTCGGTAGATTTGATGAACTGGTTCTACTGAATAGGTGTGAACTGGTTGGAACCCACCTCTGTTCCAAATGTTGGAGGCTTTTTTTTCTCTCGTAACAAGCTCCGGATGCTCCAAATCAGCAGCAGAGTGGTGCAGACGTTCCCTGAGGATTCCGGCTGGCTTGTGAGTACCCTGTTGGCATGCCCAAGGATGGTAATCCTGTGGCCTCTGTCTGCTGTTCGCGCCAAAATAAACTCCCACACTTTTTTTCTCTTGCCGCATTTTTGAAGTCCTCAGACCGGCTGGGAGCAGCCAGAAGTAGCTAGAAGATGACGGATGCCATTTTGAGGCAAGAGAAAAAAAAGTTTGGCAGTTTATTTTGGCACGAACAGCAGCGGGCACCATTTTGAAGCCAATGGTCAGTAACAGGGGCCCCTGTCAGCGTTAACCTTGAGGGTGGCTGTTTCCTTTGCCTTGATTATGGCTTCTAATGCAAGCCACCAGATAGCCCTGTGGCTGGTCCTTCCTCTGCTAAATCTTCCAAAAGAAGGGCAATAACCACCGAAGCAGCCTCCAGCAAAGACTCATAAGCCAGCCAAAAAGTGAGCCAGTCCCGTTCTATACCTGCAGCTCACAGAACTTCTTCTGACAAGCAAGGTGGCAGATAGAGCCCTCATCCATTCCAGGTGATCCCTGTCACTCATGATAGCTCTCCTCCTGTGGGTCTTCTGATTCCGAGGTTTCTCTTTCTGAACCTGGTTCTCCTTCTCAGATACGAGATGGTACAGGGATTTTTGATCCCCCTCAAAGTGAGGATGACTCCTTAGAGGATGCCGGCCCTTCTCCTGTGGCAGATCAGGTCTCCTCTTCCCCGGGGTTCTTGGGATTTGAACCAACCCCTGCTATTACCCCTGATGTAGCTGTCATTCTCTCTTCAGCAATTGAAAAAGGTATAGCTACGAGCCTCAAACATAAGAGATCCTCTAGCCACAGTTCTAAATCTAGATCTGAGGGATCTAAATCCAGAGTAAAAAGAAACACTCTTCTGGTAAGGATACTGCTGAACATTCTGCTTCTCGGTCTTCCATGGCAGGGGATGAGGATGAGCAGCCTCCCAGTGATTCTGACCTCTCTGAGGACGAGGATCCGGGCCCCGACCAACCAGCCTTTGTGGGGGTTTTTAAACCTGCTCTTTTCCAATCCTTGTTGTTTAAGGCAAAGAAGATTGCTGGCTTTAAGCCTACCCCGGCTCCTAAGCCTGCGGCCTCAGAAACAGGGGATTTGAGGATCCTCTTTTCCTAGAACCCACCTTTGAGAAGGAGGTGGTTCCTTCTCCTAGAATTTTTATGAACGTGGTGCAAAGGCAATGGGCCTCTCCTGGCACCGGTCCTCTTCCTAATTCTCTAGATAAGCCCTGTATAATATAGGCCCTGCCTTAGTTAAGGCTCTCGACCTGCCAGCCATAGACCTTCATGTGGTGGCTCTGGCTTCTCCTAATGCAGCTGCCACTGCTCCAGAGGATTCTCTTAAGCCTGAAGACAAGCGTTTGGAACAAATGCTTGTCAAGGGTCACCAGGCGTCTGCCTGGGCTATTAGGGCTTCCACTCCTTCCTCATTTTTTAGCGGATCTGCTCTCCTTTGACTAAAACAACTTCAGAGCAGGATTCCAAATAGAGACACTAGGGCCCACTGTGCAGGGAAAAGTGTTCCTCTCAGCAGATCGATGGAACAGCCTGCAGGAGCTGACCAAGACAATCCGGCGACATCACAGAGCCCAACTTCTCCAAGTTGTCTCATCTCTTGGGGAAAATGATGTCCTGCTTTTCCATTGTGCCATGGGCACGCCTCCACAGCCGTTGCCTGCAGTGGTACCTGTTACTTTACCAGAAAACCTCAGCTGCTCCCTGCACCCCCCCCCACACACACATGAAAAAGTCCCTGGGGTGATGGCTGTCATCGGCATTGACTCAAGGGACTCTCTTTCGAGAGGCGGTTCGTCTAACTCTCACCACAGATGCCAGCCTGATGGGGTGGGGGGCCCACCTTCTGTCAGGGATGACTCAGGGACTGTGGTCACAAGCCGATTGTGCCAACACCATCAATTGGCTGGAACTCGGGGCCATCCATCTAACCCTTTGGCGGTTCCAAAACATGGTGCGCAACACCCATGTCCTAGTCCTCATGGACAACACCACTACAAAGGCTGAAAGTCACATTATATTATAATCTAAAAGAAAATTTTGATAAAATAATATACTATTGCTATATGACTTTCAGAAAAATTATCTGAAATACAAAAAGGTACTTCAAATTTATGTTGGTAATATGACTAGCATGAAGAGACATTTTTATCATGCATGGTGGACATAAAAAATTTGGATTCAAATACATATACTGAAACAAACATTTTTAAAGTTTAAAGTGAAACTACAACTTTTTTATTGGGATTCACAAGCATGAAACTAGAAAAAAAAGTCATGGAAGATTATTTTATATATAACCACTATTGTGAGAGAAATATATGCACAAAAATGGAAAAATTCTGAAATACCAGAGGGATGATTAGTGAAAATGATGGAACAAGCAGTGGCAGCAAAAGTAGCTTGTTTGTTTAGACAAAGATCAACTACTTTTATTGGAATAAAGGAAAGAAAAGAAACTTTAACAAACAGACTATATATTTGACTATTAGAAAGGGTAGATATATGAAAATAAAAATACTTTGATGTAACGTTAGAGAAAATAAAGTGTAAAATATTTATAACTGTTGTTAAGGAGATGGGAATCCACTCCTTTATTATTTTGTTTTCTATTTCCTTTTTATTTTTTTCCTTATTTCATTTTCACTTTTCTATTAACTTTTCTGTTTTTCTTGTTTAACTTAAAATTTGCATTATTTTTCTCTACACTTCATCCACACATAAACACACACAAGCTGTCTTTAATCTATGCATCTAGGAAAAAGGAACATTTGCTGAACAGAGAACAAAGTTAAAGAAATCTTATTTCATTCTCTTTAACATTTATTTTTTTAAAAATCAGAACATTGTTAAATTTTCAATTCTAAAATAAAGTTAATTTTAAACCAAGAGGTACAATGAAATACAGTGATTTCAACTAAATAGACATTATATACATTACCAACCTTGACAATTTTGTTTACTTTTGCTAAAGGTGTGGGAGGTGGAGGAGTCTCTGGGCTAGGATCATCTTCTTCAGGAGCTAGGTCTGGGTTAAGTGAAAATATACTCTCCAAGTCAATCTTTTAAAAGAGAAAATAGTTTAAAATAAATACATTGAAGTATTTATTTGCCTTTTCTCAACAAACAGTCCTTATATAATATTGCCACCAAAATTAAAGGTTCAATCATGAAGCATAAAGGTCTTCTTTTTTTCTAAAAACAGCAGAACCTAATAAATTAGGCCAAAATGAATTTCTGACATTTTCTACTGACATAGAAAAGGAAGTGCTTCTTTTGCTCAATTCTGAGCAAAATTCAATTCTGAAATATTAGGGATTACAGCTGACTTCTGCCACATTCCTGATCAGCAGAGTCTCATCAGAGATATATCACTGCTTGATATAAGTCTAACTCCTCTATTTCCTTTTGATTTAGTTGATATATTGCCTTTCTACTCATACAAGTGACTATTTATCTTGATAATACAGGGGACTTGGATAATACAGGGGACAATATTTCTTTCCAACTGTGTTCCAGGTCCTTTTCCTTGAATAAAGGAAACTACATTTCAGATAATTAAAAAGATACAAGGAAGCATGCTAATAAGTGGTAAGTGGTCCTCGATGTACAGTGACCATTCAAAGTTACAATGGCATTGAAAAGACTGACTTATGACCGTTTTCAAAACCTATGACCATTGCAGCATTTCCATGGTCACATGATCAAAATTCAGGCATTTGGCAACTGACTCATATTTATGATTGTTGCAATGTCCTAGGGTCATGTGATCATCTTTTGCGACTTTCTGACAAAGTAAAAGCCAAGTTACTTAGCAACAGAAATACAGGACTGACTACTCGTATAGGGTCACGCTATTTCTTGCAAATTCAACTGGCGATGAAATTTTAATTATTTCTTCCATTAAGACTGATTTTTTTAAAAACATACAAAATACCATTGAACCACCTTCTTACGGTTTTTATTGAATGCAATTCATATTTAATATTTCTACAAATTGATACTGTATTTGTCTTTGAAGAATTTCATTTTTCATAACATTTAGATGGTTAAAAAAGCCATACCTCTTTTCCTTTAGTATCACCATTTTCAATCCATTCTACAGTAACACTTTCATTATCCTCATTTAGAGAGGTTACCATAGCTTCATGTATTCGACCTGGAAGGGAAGGATATTAAGCTTTAAAATGTGATCAAAAGATCCTTAAAAAGAGTCACAACGTATTGCAACATGGTGGCTCTCAATACCCAGGCTATTTACAAACAATAAATGGTTGGGAAAGTTTCATATACCTATTCCTTCTTTAACCAACTGAAAAAACCAGGCTGCCCTCTATTTGCCATTATGCTCTATCTAGGAGACTTTTTCTCCCTAAGCTGATAGTAGAAACTAACGTATCATTATACAGCATAAAAACCATTCTCCTAAGTCCTTCTCCTTCTATATATTTTATCTGAAAATATTTTCTTTTGAATCCTTGGTGCTTTCTGAGTTTGGCTGTTCGCAGGCAGACATTTCATTACTACCGTAACATCTTCAGTGTTAATGAATGTGGGGTTTGCACCTTTTTTACATACAGTTGCTTGCCTTGCCAATGATGGTGGGTACAGTTTTCTCCTTGGTAGTTCCTTGACTAGGGTAGTTTTCTGTTTGAATAGTTTATATGCTTTTCAGGCTGTAGGCTGCTAGAAACCATATGTTCTGGACTTTCTGTTTTTCTTTTTAGCTTTCTATAGTCCTCATTGAATAGTGTACAAATGTGTTTCTCTCTCTCTCTCTATGGGTAGCTGATTTGTCTAGGGTATTCACCGTTTCCCCATTGAAATTATGTATGTCTATCCATAGGGTGTGAGATTAAAGAATTTTCATCATGTCTTATGACTACTAGTTGATGTTCATCACTGAGCTCTACTAGGGAGAACACTTCCAGTGAGCAGATGAACTGACACCCCACATTTTGTGGAAGACATTGCAGTCAAAGGCAGCTGGATGTAGAATCCAAATAGTTATCTCTGAATTAAAGGGTGATTTTGAGATCACCCTTGTGTATTCCGATCAATTGGGAGTTTTTTGTGAACTCAATAGCAGAAACTGATATTTTTGTAGTCACTTGTGATCACTTGGGAGTCGTGGGTTTTATCATACTGAGCCATTAATGTGGCCATTTTAAAATTCAACGAAGTCCCATCTTTATAATCACCTTGGGTTTTAATTTATGACTTCTTCAAGATTTAAAAGCCTTCAAAATTGCTAGTTATGCATTTTCTGAGTGAGTCCCTCTTTAATCCGCTTAAAAAGAAATAAAAATATGTGTCTCCAGCTTGGTAAGCTTTTATTTCTTGTATTATACAGTAAAAGGATGACTATAGTGTTGTTTCTGGAAAGTTCTTAAAACATTAAGAATTTGGATGAAGTTTATTTAAAGACATGGAAATTAAGAAAAACTATCCTCTCTTATAGAAAAGAATTTGTGTTTATCAGTAGTTTATAAACTACTGATAAGAAGGCTTTGAAAGTTGATCACTGGATGATGGCTATGTTAAGACCTTTTAGACTCAAGGACTTCTAGACCAGTGGTAGTCAACCTGGTCCCTACCACCCACTAGTGGGCGTTCCAGCTTTCATGGTGGGCGGTAGGGGTTTGCTGTAACTCTGCTTTATAAATTTTATAAAGTTACTTCCCTACTTTATAAATCACCATTACTGTGGAACTGGTGGGCAGTTAGAAAATTTTACTACTAACAGAGATACAAAAGTGGGCGGTAGGTATAAAAAGGTTGACTACCCCTGTTCTAGACTCAAGAACTGTGTGATCTACTTAACCCAATATTGCAAACAAAACTACTGAAGAGAATCAAGTTTCTTTGAATCAAATTGAAAAGGATGTCATGGAAGATACCAAAATTATAACGTAAAAGAAGGAAATTATTGGATTTACAAATACAGCTTGTGTACTATTTAACAATCAAGAGAGATACACATACAAATAAGGTAACAAAAGAACAATGTGGAGTACTTATTTTAAATCAGAATATAAGAGAGTTAATATTTTAAAGACTTCTGGGAGGAAAAGGGGGGGGAAGCAAAATTGGTTTGTTGGATTATAGTTAAATAATAATGTAAAATCTCCATTCCCACTCCACTCCAGGGGAAGGATAGTGTAAAATCTTCATTTCCTCCAGATCAGCAGAGACTCGGGAGGCAGAGAATAGATGGGGGCATGGCCAGTCAGTGGTATTTACCGGTTCTCTGAACTACTCAAAATTTCCGCTACTGATTCTCCAGAACTGGTCAGAACCTGCTGAATACTACCTCTGCTCCTGATATATAAATAAAAACTTATCTTTGATAATGCTTAATGGTTTTGAATTTCTGTAAAGTTTAATTCTTAATTAAGATCAGATTTTCATTATTAAAGAGAGGTATTTGGATTTGATGTTAAACAGAAAATGGGACTATATATTCATGTTAGGTATTTTTGATAACTTTTATTGGATTTCTGTTGATTAATAAAGTGAGTTACAGATTTAGATAGTTTATAAAAATGGGTGAGGTATATAATGAAGATGTATTTGGTTGCTGGTGGTTATCAGCATTTTTGTGCGTTTGGAGTCATGGTTTCAGTTCACATTGTTTCAATTATTCCTTGAGGCTATATATGGTGCACTGGCATTTGTTAATGGCTAAGCCATGATATTAGATAATTAGCCTACATACGTGAACATCAAGTGCCTGTCAATAATATAAATGAAAAGAGAATAATACTGTTTAATTGTCAAGGAATCATAGCTTGAGGTTTTTCATAATTAACACAAATTGCAGCTATCTTCAGGAACTGGCATTTTTTAAGTCACAAACTAAACATTGGCTAAGTATATCATTTCCTTGTCCTTACATTATTTTTTTGTGGTTACAATCTATAAGAATATCTTTGCAAATCACCCAATAAAGCTTATAAACTATTCTTCATATATTGCGCTAAGTATAAGAGAGAATAAGGTTGAACATGCTTCAAAAAATTCAAAAAAGGTACTTCAGAATGAATGGAAAAATGAGCACAACACCTCTTTTAAAGCATCCAAAATTTTATTTTCAGAAATGGCAGCTTTGGGAGTCAACTGATTAGCAGACAGATCTTTTTTCTGAGTCACATGAATGCTTTAAAATTGCTGCTGTCTTAAAGAGATGCTATGTACACACATTCAGAAACACTTCTGAATTATTTTCAAACAATCCTAATACTAACACTTGGAAAAAAATATGGGAAAATAACAATTTCTACCACCATTCAATTTACAAAAACTTGCTTGCCTGCTTCTTGAAAGACAAGGATTGCTTGCCATGAGTAATTAATAATGAACATTTACAAATCTATTAAAGTACATAAAAGAATCTGATATTTAAAAATAAAAGTATTTTTCTTTAAAAACTACTAAAAAAGTAGAAATGTCATGAAATGTTCCAAATACGGTATATATACACATACCATATTTGGAACATTTGGTCAAACAGTAAAATTGGTTCTCCAATGATTTTACCAACTGCAGATTTTTTTTTCATGAACATAATTAAATTATTTTAGCCCATGGAATGGCTAACAAGAAGCACTCAATATTTACCTCTGTAGCAGGGGTATCAAACTCGCAGCGTCACATTGTTCTTACATGATGTATCACGACTTTTCCTCCCTTCGTTAAACTGGGGGTCAGCGTTGCCAGCCAGTGATGCATCCAGCCACGGGTTTAACACCCCTGCTCTATAGGATTTACACTCACCAAAAGAAAGCACTATTAAGAACCATGATTCCTCAAGAAAAAAACCCTCTCTAGTGTTTGTATTTTCTTTCATTTCAGATAACAATCAATCATACCTAATCATTTTCTAAATGACACAATACATAAAGCCAAAGAAAGCTCTGCTGCTTTCTCATTTATCAGATAAACAGCTGTTTTTCTTTTGGGAATTTTTTCTCCTTTGTACATGTTTACAGATTCATCTGGAGAAGTGTAAGGAAGTCAGGCTCATTTCCTTATTTGAATCCATTTCTTTGTTTCTCTGATAACAAACTCATTCAAAATAACTGCTGAAGACAAAACATATTTTTCTTCTTAGTGAATGAACTTAATTCAGTTGCTAGATAAAGTCTAGCCAGAGATTTAAGTTATCTCCTTCCAATAACATAACTACAGAAGCAAGAAGACTATGTTAAAACTGGGTGAAGTGACCTACTCTGAGATTCAAAGCATATCTATAAGAAAAGAAAAATATTAATAAAATCATAATTATTATTATATGAGCCTCGATGGCACAGTGATTAGAATGCAGTACTGCAAGCCACTTCTGCTGACTGCCAGCTGCCTGCAATTTGGCAGTTCAAATCTCATCAGGCTTAAGGTTGACTCAGCCTTCCAAGGTGGATAAAATGAGGACCCAGACTGGGAGGGGAGGAGCCGAAATCACGATGACACGACGTGCGATCTCAATGCTCTGAGATTGCAGTCGACACTTTTGCCTCTGGGTGGGCCAAATGGACCTAAACCGTCCCGTAGAGACGATGAACAGGAAGAATACATCTTGCTGATCACAGGGACATCGCAAAGTCTGTTTGATCCAAGAGAAGTTCTTCAAGCCAGTGACAAAAAATCCAGCCAAATGGCTGATGAGGTCGAGGCGGCTCCAAAACAGAAGGATATGGAAAGAGAAAGTGTTTTCAGCTGGTGAGGAATTTTTACTGTTTTAAAAGTGACTGCCTATAAAAAAACCTTAAAATTAATTTAAATTGGAGAACCGAATAAATAAGTGGCGGAATTCAATTTGGACTAGTTTTGAACAGTGGGTTATCTTACTTTTTAAATGCTATTTTTACGGATGGAATTTATGCAAGCCTTTTAAAATGAACGGATTAAGTTTCCTTATTCTATTTTTTTTTCTTTGACTATTCTCTGTAATCTATGGACTAAAACTCTCCTCTTTCATTACTGTAGGCGTTTTTCTAACTCATTTAAGAATCGGACTTTTTTTTAACTTGAAATACAAAAAGATACAAAAAGAAACAAAGAAATGGTAACATTGTAACGTAACGCTGCTACTCGGAAGCTAGAGGTTTATGTATTGGAAACGAAATACTTTTTTCACTGATCACCCTGGCTTGGCACTTCAAGGATTCACAGCTTGTTTACAAAGAGTGATAAGAAGAAGAAGAAAAGCACATAGATGTTCCTTTGAAGTAGATTTTTAACCAGAGAAAGGTGAAATGTTATTGTGATGCTTAATTCTGCTAAAACCTTCTAAGCTAGAGTAGCAGTATTTGTTAGCTGGAAATCATGGCGCAATTTCAACACCAGAAAGAAGTTTTAAATCTGCAAAAGATATTCTCAGAAATACAGAAATTATCAAATACAAGTGAGAGGATAGAGAAAAAGTTGGATTACTTAGTACATCTAACAGTAAAATATGACGGAGAAGTTGAAGATGTTCATCAAATGGAAAAAGTGGCGGTTAAAATCCAAAAAATCGAAGAGGAAAATGAATATAAAGAAATTAAAATTGCTGATATTTATGGTGATTGGTTTGTTCCTGAAAACGGAAAGAGTGGAATACAAAAGAGGAATTAAATGGAGGGGAAACCTACCCCAGATGGGAAGATACAGAAGAAGAAAAAATAAAAGAATTTATAGATTTAAAGAGAGCAATCTTATTAGCAATAGTTTTGATAATACCACCGACAATCAAAGATAAGCTGATTAAGGAAACAGAAGAAGGGCATCGAAATTACATAAGAGATCTTATAAGGAAAGAGTTGCTAAGAGGAGTCCATACAAAGCTGATTAAGGAGATGATTAGAGGATTGACGCCACAAATGGCAGAAGATATGACACTGTTTTGTTATTGGAAAGATATAGGTTGATAGATGGAAGAGTATAATTTAAAACTAGCTAAACTTAGCGAAATTTAGTAATAATAGATATAGTTAAATAAATAATTGATAATGATAATAATGTATACATAAAGCCAAAGAAAGCTCTGCTGCTGGACCCTTTTGGATTATATATATAGATTAATAACAACAATAAAAAAAGAATTAAGTTAGATTCAGTTAAGTCTTGATTACTAGGGGGGGAAATGATATGATGTAGGACATAGTTAAATAAAGGAGGGATAATGATAATAACATATGTATGTATGCACGTATGGGTACAATATAAGGAAATGAGATGTAAATTGTAAACAGTGATTTGGAAAGAAGGATAGAAAACTTTGTTATTAAATATTATGGATGTTTAGCTAGAATAGTACATAAGAATTTAGTATCATTGGAGGATTTTAGAAATAGTAAATGAAATGCCAGTATGTGGTTATGTATTAAATCTTGGTATATTTTTTGATGAAAGATGTTTAAACAACTATAGTCAAATGAAAATTGAGGTATGATGACGGTAACATGTATAAATATGTGAGTTAAAATACTTGAGTTAATATGAATTATTCTTGACGACTGTGGAAGAGATGCACAAAAGTCTTTTGTAACCAACTGATACACTTTCTATGGTATGTAAAAAATGAAGATTTTATGTGTTGTGTTTGTTTTGAAAATTAAAAATAAAAAAAAAACTTTATAAAAAAAATGAGGACCCAGATTGTTGGGGCAATATGTTGACTTTGTAAAACTGCTTAGAGTGGACTGTAAAGCACTATAAAGCAATATGTCTAAGTGCTAGTGCTATTTTAGAATAACTGGCATTTTCTCCATAAGAATTAAAAAGTATATTCTGTTGTCAGGAAAGCTACCCTATCTGATCTCGATGATCCTCAACTCCTGAGCCACAGCCCACCTCTAGGCATTGAGCCATATGGAACTGGGCCACGAAAGTAGTGGGAGAATGTGTGCGCATCCCCACTTGTGCAAAGATCAAGGTGAGCACAAAGCCAAAAAGGTTGGGGAACTCTACTGTAATACAATATTATACATATTAAGAAAATAACTAGTCATAAAAGACACTAAATTAAAAAATAATGATTTTCTGTCAGGATGGTTTATGGCAACAGCCTATATCATACATTAGGAATCTCCTCTCCCAATATTGACAATGTTTTTTGAGTTTAAAATTGTCAGTTTAAAAAATGGAGACATTAGATGAGAGAGGAACACCAATATTTTTGGCCCACAACAATCCACAGTATATAGAACTGAAAGAGATTCCATCACTTTTTTGGGGGTACATTTATTGTTTATACAGAGCAATTCAATGGAATTTATCACAAATGCAGACATTAATATTTCTATATGGAAATGAATCTCATAAACATGATATTTAAGATAACTGAAGCAAGTAGACAGAAGAATTTTTAAGAAATTATCAAACTAGGAAGTAACTTTCATTGAGACTATCTCTGTGATATGTGATCTCTATGTGATAAAAGGAAAAAAACTCTCGATCTTGATTCCTGATAACAACTTGGATAGACCCATTTAGATCTCTTAGCATCAATACGGAAGTGCCACTACCTTCTTTACAGGATCAGGTTTTTTTTCGTCTTCACAATCTACTCCATGGATTTTTTTATAATCCCTGTAAAGGATGAAGTTGGCAAGAGTGCAACCAATTTTCAGGCTAGACAGAATAATTATGGAAACACTGAACAGATGCCTCTAACCCTTAAGTCTGGGGAAAAAGTAACCACAAGTTTGACAACTCAAAACTTCAGCAAGAAAGAAACTGGAACAGATATACTGGGATGTGTGTGTGTGTGTGTGTGTGTGTGTGTACAATGGAGGGGGGAGTACCCCCACAGAAAATAAAATAAGAAAACCAACTATCCAACACTAAGATCTCATAAAACCCTAGCCTATATTCTTTCTCTTAAATGCATATTTTTTTTCAAAAGAGAAAAATACAACAACCTATTAAATAGATATAAATTTATACAATTTCATATTAAGATTCAACTTTTAAAAAACAAACTGTGATGATCTTTTCTGTTCATGCTTCTAATTCATTATACATTGATAAAACAACTTTTAGAGCCCAAGACACAAATATTTTTCCATGAATACACAATCATACATCTTGTAACCTCAATTCTCTATCCAGTTACTGATCACAACTGAATTGTGATCAAAAATATTCAGTAGCAAAAAAAGTCCTAAAATGAGACTTACATTCATACACCATAAAAAAATTAAGCCAAGACCAACCAATCCTTGTTTCTGTTAAAGATACCATTAATATATTATTACATGAAATAATAAAAACAGCAATAATTTATACTAATACTTTATATAAATATGGTTTCAAATGGATTAACATCTTCTGATAAATATCTTCTTCACCATCTTTTATTAGACATATACCACTCAACATAGTCATGAGGTTAAAAAAAATTCAGTTGTTCAACAAGGGTCAAAAATGATGAGAAAACCCTAGAAAAAAATGTTACAGAAAAAACACAACTTTTTTCTCTTATGAGACAAAAAGAACAGCAGGTGTATAGCGTCTCAATAGGTTCATGCATTAAAGATAGAGCAGCTTAGTTCTTTTATGTCATGCAAAAACAGAAAATAAAAATTAAGAAAATGGATTTCAAATTATAAACAGCAGTATTGTATTTCAGTAAGTGTACAACTACTTAAACGATGGCATCCATACTTTCTTCATAAATGAACTACATCAATTCCTGGGAGGAAATAGCAAGTAGGACACCCACCACTGCCAGTGCTATACCATATTCTTATAAATGAGCAAGGGTGTGAAACTCGTGGCCTGTCGGTCAGAGGAATCACGTGCTGCCCACGGCCACCCCGTTTAGCGAAGGGGAAAAAGTCACAATACGTCATGTGACAATGTTTGATACCCCTGACCTAGAGGAATGAAAAGTTGATTACTTTTGCAGCATTAAATTTGGAAGTTATGGCTTGTTGACAATGTATAAAAGAAAGCCCTGATGTATTAGTGGACCATCAACGGGTTGCCAATATAAGCATGTTGCATATTAAGCAAATCACTGCACCAAGATCAAAGGAAGTAATAAATACCACTATACTTTGTACAGGTTAGACCTACTTTAGCAACATTAAGATGTAAGATTTCAACTCCCAGAATTCTACAGCTAGTATGCTTTATGTTTGAAGAATTGAGCAAATAAGACATCAAAAAGTGTTGACTAAAATAGTACATACTAAAAAGTATTTTGACCGAATATTTTAAATTACTTTGAGACCTTTTTTAAAACAGGGTTTATGCAAAATTTTAAATATATAAATGGACATGGAAAAGCTAGAAATGTTTGTAAGAGAGGTGCTGGGTGGCTACATGCCTAACCTGCCAGAGAGAAGACTAGGGAACAGTACAGTAGCTGTCTACAAATATCTAAAAGGCTGTCACAAAAAACAGGGTGAAGACTCAGCTGTCTATTGAAGGTGAGTGTAGGACTAGAACTAAGAAATTGAAATTAAAATAAAGAATTCAGGCTAAATACTAGGGAGGAATTTCTTAATGGCAATAGCTGTTAAATAGTGCAACAATCAGCTCAGAAAGATTAATTGACTAACCTTCACTGGAAATTTTCAGTTAAAGGCTGGATAACTCTTTGTGGAGAGTGATTTGGCTGATGACTTATACCATGTGAATTAGAAAAGACCTTATAAGATTCTAGTTAGTGTGTTTGTATATGAACAACAATTTACAGGTCACAGAGAGCTGTATATATGGTGTTGATTAAGTAAGTATGCTAGTCACTAAATCATTTCTGAAAAAATATGAGTCTTGAACACCTAGCAAGCCTATTTGAGTTTTCTTCCAATAATGGGGTTTCTAATGACTTTCACACATTCAAAAGCTTTTATCTAAGGAATATCTCTTACAATATGGTCAATTCTACATTTAACTCCAAGCCTGGACTTCTTGTTATTCTAGTCACATCTTTATAAGAAATATGGCATTTTTTTCCTTTTGGCAAGCCTAAGCCTTTTGTAGTAATAACGAATGAAATATTCCCCAAAGAACTTTTTCAAAAATGAATGCTGAAGCTGTTGCAATAGTGCCTATGAAAAGGCTTAAAGATCAAACTATCTATAGGCATTAATGTTTAAACAGAATGCTCACCACTGTTTCTAAGCTAAATATTGAAATGATTCTAGGGCATGACAATTTCCAAAAATGCCATAGTTGGAATGTTACAAAAATAATACCATATCTTACACTCAGGTTTTGCAACTTCATACTGCATTTGCTGAGAGGGTTTATTATTCCTGAACTTTTTACTTCCTATGCTGAAAACTTTTAATACATGCTCTGTGGGAATGAAGGAATAGAGAAAATGCTAGGGATCTGGAGAGTCCACAAATCATAGTAGAAAATGATGCAACGAATTGCTTCTGTTCTCCAAAATGTCACTGTCAGATAATAAAGGGGCTGTTTTGAACTATACCTGATGGTCCAAAGACAGCTAATCCAATCCCAAATGAAAATCCATAGCAAGCAATGGAGTACAGGAATCACCAGAATCTGGCAAAGAGGAACCTGTGGAAAGCAACCTAAATTTTGAGGAAATAAATTATGGTGAAAATCTGCCAGTAATTTGAATAACAATACTAACGTGTGCCTGGCTTATCTTACTTCAACTTTTTCTCTCAGTAATATATTCTAGTTTACAACATTTTCTAATCAATTTTCATCTTAATGGATGAAAATGTGATCGGCCATCAATTATACCTACTCCTACATCTGGTTACATCATTCCATAGGCTGTTATTTTAGCAATTATTAAGTAAAGGCACCTAAACAAGAAAATCAGGTTTGATTATTTTTGATTTTCCTATAACTGTAACTGAACAATCCAGCAAATGGAAGTAACAATTAAAAGACAGTCTTTTCTCCTAGGGAAGGGGTCCTCAAACTACGGTCTGCTGAAGCCATTAATCCGGCCTGTGCGGGATGAGGCTGCCCCACCCATATTGCCCTGCCCACTCATCAGCCCCCACCCTTCAGCTGAGTGCAGTTCTCACCTTAGCGAACCCTGCGGGCTGGAGCTGGAAGGTAAGGCTGTTTTTGCCTGGTAGAGTGGTTCTGGGGGCCGGAGAGGCCAAAAACAGGAGGTGCAGAGGCCTCCACGCATCCCATTTTTGCCCGGCAGAGTGCTTCTGGGAGCCAGGGAGGCCAAAAATGGGATGCGCGGAGGCCTCGGAGCATCCAATTTTTGCCCACCAGAATGCTTCTGGGGACAAGGGAGGCCAAAACACAATGCGAAGATGCTCCAGACAGAGAAAACGGCACCCCTCGCCTCCACTTCTTAGCTCGGGCTTCCTACGCCCATCCACCCCGAGGCAAAAATGGGCAAAATGGACAGCTAAATTTGCCACTCCCACCCAGTCACATGATCACCTAGCCATGCCCACCCAGTCACATGATCACCTAGCCATGCCCACCCAGTCACATGATCACCTAGCCATCCCCACAGAGCCAGCCTAGCCCCCAAAACAATCTGAGGGATCGTGAATTGTCCCCCTATTTAAAAAATTTGAGGACCCCTGTCCTAGGGCAATGAATGGGAGCTGGAAGCCATCATACAAATAATGGTAAGAGAAGTAGAAACACTTATAAATTCCGGGTATTAGGATTCTAGGACCATCTATCCAATTATGGACACTATGTTTTAATGATTCAGACACTATTAGAGAAGAGCAAGAATAATGTTGAATAAGGAAACTGGAAGTAAGACCTATGAGAAATAGAATGATCTTTGTATGTTTAGCCTCCCCCCCCCAAAAAAATCAGTTTTTAAATACCCCAAATCATGCCACAAAGAAAATCAAGACCTATTTTGTCTCATTCCAGAAGGCAGGGCAATCAATTGAGGTTAAGGACCACAGATTCTGAGAGTAAGTTTTATCTGTCTGTCTGTCTGTGTACACACACACACACACACATTCTAGCAATCAGCAGCTGACTGGCCTACATGACCTTGATAGCTTAATAAACTTTTCTGCCATTTTGTATTGACAGGTACAGGTAGTCCTTGACCACAATTGAGTCCAACATTTCTGTTGCTAAGTGAAACATTTGTTAAGTGAATTTTGACCCATTTTATTACCTTTCTTGCTACAATTGTTAAGTGAATCACTGCAGTTGATAAGTTAGTAACACAATTGCTAACTGAGACTGGCTTCCCTATTGACTTTGCTTGTCAGAAGTTCACAAAAGTTGATCACATGACCACCGGACAATGCAGCCATAATAAATATGAGTTGATTGCCAAGCATCTGAATTTTGATCACGTGACCATGGGGATGCTGCAATAGTCATGTGAAAAATGGTCAAGTTACTTTTTTCACTGCCATTGTAACTTTGAATGGCCACTAAATGAACTGTTGTAAATCAAGGGATTACTTGTACATTACATTTCACCTCAGAGATACAACCATAGACTAAATAATTTACTCAATATCAAAGATTAATTTTTCTGAAGGGAACTGGATGAAAAAATGAGAAACCTGCACTCTAGAAAGAAAAACATGCAAAGAAAGTAGTTTGTATTTACCAGTAGAAATACAATGCTTGAAGAGGTTTCTATCCATTAAGGTGAGAATCCTTATTTGGTTCACATCTTTGTTAATCTAATTTTCACTTCTTACTAAAATGTGTAATGAAATAACATTATTCTTTAGAATGCATATTTCTTCTATTTTTACATTCAAAACTTGGGTGGAAAATATATGAATATATTTGAAACATTTTGAGGGTATAAATATGTTTCTTCGACTCAGGTAAGGCTGTGCAAATGAAGTGT
This sequence comes from Thamnophis sirtalis, assembly GCF_051295495.1. Classification (NCBI taxonomy): domain Eukaryota; kingdom Metazoa; phylum Chordata; class Lepidosauria; order Squamata; family Natricidae; genus Thamnophis; species Thamnophis sirtalis. The sequence goes on along the minus strand of NW_028261385.1, from coordinate 30,846,167 downwards.
AACTGAGTCATAAGAGCCAACTGCTTTGAGGGCCTTCCCAGTTCACATGTACATGCACAGAAAGCAATCAATTGGGTTTGGTACTGCAATGAATCAGCAAACACATAGCTTTGCTAAAATTCAGTAAAATTGTTGCTACAAAGCACTCCTTAGAATGATCTTAGCAGCCTTATTACTTACAATTTTATATAGAAATGCATTCAATCTTAATAGCTTTAATAGGTTGAGTTTCAGCATAATTTTGAATCTATTTACATCTAGAACTTCTACTGAAATTAACAGAGCTTAAACCCAAATGTCACTAGGGAAGAAAAGCTATAATTCTGGTCCTGAGCTCATGTATCTGCATTGGCTCTTCAGTAGAGGGCCAAGGATACAGTATTCAGTAGAATAACAGTAGCACTGAATGTGGTCCCAGTAACTAGAATATTCTAAAAATGGAAAAAAGATTAGACCAAAAGCCTATCCAATCAGATATTCTGTGCAAAAAGATTTAGATATTTTACGATAGTGGCTTTCTCCCCTATCCTCCTCATATTGTAGATGAACTGTTACCATAATTCCTTTTTAAACAGGAAAAACTACTTCAAGAAAAGGATCAAAGTCAGAGAATTAGGAAGGGAAATGAGTATTTAATCTTTTCTCTGCCTGTCATGTCTTTGCTATAAATAACCTTAAATTACCTGAATTCTAAATGGAAGCAATAGTACACATGGAATACTCAAGTAGACAGTGAGGTTGATTACATTTCAGGAGAAAGACCAATAACATTCTTGTACTATGGCAGAGTCTATGGCAGGGTCGGCAACCAATGGCTCTGGAGCTACATATGGCTCTGGAGCCACATGTGGCTCATTCATCCTTCTGCTCCACAATTGATAGAGCTTTCGATTATGACAATTAGCAGAAAAAGGACAGTCAGCTCCAGAATTGAATGGGGTGCTTCCAGTTAAGAGTTAGAACCTTTGTGGTACTTTGCATGTTTAAGGTTGCCAACCCCTGATCTATGGAAATGCAAACCATTGACAGACTGGTTAGATCCATGAGTACATGAAATGAGTTATAGTTTACCATGCCTTCCAAGTATTATAAATATCTAGTTGCTTTCTCAGAATCTCATCATTCTTTTATATTTGATGGGTGGCACTTTCATGTGGCACTGAACTATCAAGTGTGTGGTACAAAACTTAATATCTTATTGGCAAGTATCTTTTTAATTATTTAGACCTTCAGACATGTTCCAAAAAATGGTTTAAACATAAATTTCTTATATAAATTGTAACTCTGTACCTTCAAACTATTTTTCAAGGTACCTGAGGGTAGAACAAGAAGCAATGGGTGCAAACTAATCAAGGAGAGAAGCAACTTAGAACTGAGGAGAAATTTCCTGACAGTTAGAACAATTAATCAGTGGAACAGCTTGCCTCCAGAAGTTGTGAATGACCAACACTGGAAGTCTTTAAGATGATGTTGGATAGACATTTGTCTGAAACGATATAGGGTTTCCTGCCTAGGCAGGGGGTTGGACTAGAAGACCTCCAAGGTCCCTTCCAACTCTGCTATTGTATTGTATTGTATTGTATTGTATTGTATTGTATTGTATTTTGCTGCATTACAAACTTTAGCCAATTTATATCTGGAAGTATCTTAACACAATGCAATAAGTTAAACAAGCTTAAACAATAAAAACTATTATTCAATTCTTTACCAATCTTTAATCAACATTTATACAGGTAGTCCTCACTTATCAACCACAAGACAAAATGGCAATTCAGGTGCCAAATGGTATGGTAGTTAAGACTGATACCATGTGAAGTCAATTCAAGGGGTCAGTTCCAGGTGTGGTCATTAAGTGAATCATTGCAAGTTGCTAAGTGTAACATTACAACTGTAAGGAGCACCTTCCCTTAAACTTCTCGTTGATTTTGCTTGCCAAACGTCAGCTGAGAATGTCACAACGGAAATCATGTAGCCATGGGATACTGTGACTGTCATAAATGTGAACTAGCTGCCAAGGGCCCAAATCACAGTCATGTGAGCACAGGGATGAGATAGCCACAACTTCAAACATCAGGCTTGTTTTTCAGTGGCAATGTATATTACCTTCAAATAATCCCTGAATAAGTAGACAGCAAGTGAGGACTACCAGTAATCTGTCATGTGATTTTTTTTAAAATAACACGTGTATGCTGTTTCTTATTATAAAATTATATCAAAGTTCGGAATCTCACCAGCATACATATTTTATTGTTTCTTAATCCCCTAAATGACTTAAGTCATAGTGAGTCATAGTTATATTAGCAATGCATCCACTGCTTGGCTGATAGTTGGTTCATCTATGTTTTCTTTGCAATAGGAAGGAAGTGGTTTGCTTCTACATTCTTTCAGAATGCTTTTTCAACTTTCCTGATTAAAGTTAAATATTTCTTCCAATTCCTGCTTCATTACAGAATTAGAAGAAATAAAATCTACCAAAAGTCATATTTGTAAGCTAGCATTTACACTTTTTTCCAAACAGCAGGCAACAAGTCAACTACTTTGAAAAAAAACTTCAAAAAATTGGTGAGAGATGGATGACAATGGCCCTCCACAACACCAATATCGAAATCTAAGATTCCTTACAAAAATAAAACAATTTATTTGAAACTATTTGATAGTGTAGATCCGGGATGGCGAACCTATGGCACGTCTGCCACAAATGGCATGAGCCATTTGTCAGGGCACGCGAGGCGTTGCCCTGTCAGCTGGCCAGCGCGCAGCTGGGTTCAGCCTTTTTTAAAGCCATTTTTCACTCTCCCCGGGCTCCAGAGGATTTATAGGAGCCTGGGGAAGGCGAAAACAGCCTCCCCCCCCCCCCAGGCCCTCCAGAGGCTTCAGGAGCTTCCCTGAAACCTCCGGAGCGCAAAAAACAGCCCTACGGGCAAACCAGAAGTGACTTCTGGTATGTCCATTGGGTCATTTTTCATTCTCCAGAACCTTCAGGGAAGCCTCTGGAAGGTCCCTGAAGGTTCTGGAGGGCTTAAACCGGCCCTATGAGCAAACCGGAAGTCCATTCCTGAATTTCTGGTTTGCCCGTAGGGCCGGTTTTTTGTGCTCCAGAGGCTTCAGGGAAGCTCCCCCGCTTATGGCACGCGAGCCAAAAAAGGTTCACCATCGCTGGTATAGATATTAAACTATTTAAAGCCCATCAGGAACCTATCCAAACAAAGATACTCAGGAATTTTCATTCATCCCATCACTTTTTACCAGTAGTGGTAAGCAACTCTATAATTCTATTTCTTATAATTAGTATGATACAAGTGTCTTTTTAAAAGTTACAATGATCCCCAGACAGAAACAATTTGTTACAGACATATACTCATTTTTATCTTCTGTGGTAAAGAATGAACAAATTCCTTGAATTGCTTTGAAAATATAATAAAATCAAGAATTTTAACTCAATTCATTTAAGACTGCTTAACTATCGGTATAGGTTCCTCTGATAAACTCTAACAATATGAGTACCTGCAGTTAGAACTGCAGAATAAAAAGTGTAGGGAATGCAAATCAAAATGCTGAAAGAGAAAGCACAATTATCAAAAGTGTTTATTTCTTAGTCCTATTATGAAAACCTTCAATTTCTAGACAGGTGAGGAGCTCCTGAATTTCACAAATATTAAGCAGCATCGGATAGGTACCCTTCCAGAAGGAATTTAAATCTGACCTCATCCCAGCGTCATCAAAAATAACTAGGAGCATCCAATGGCATCTCACATTCATCATGGCTGAGCAAAAAGATTCATTTTGCATGCAACCCTCCACACACTGTTATCCACACCAGGCAAGTGTAATCTCACCAAAGCTTCCCACGCCTACAAACTTCATCAGCAACGTTAAGAAAGCTTTTCACACACTGTTGCCACGAGACACAGGGCAGAAATGGGAAAAGAAAGGGAAAAAAAGGAAGAGGGAAAAAACCCGGGATCGACTCAGGAACTTCACCTTCCCGGGGGAGAAGTATGCAAGTATGCAGCTATCAGAACGAGAGAATTAGCAATCCTATTTTATTTAAATTAAATGCTGCACGCTATATATGACATTGTTCCGAATAGTGGAATGTCACTCCATTTGCTTTTGCTTTTGAATTAGAAGGAAAGCTGACCGCACTCGGGCTTCAGAATACAGGTTTGCACCTCGGAGAAGCCGCACGTGAGACCTGCCTGCATTCTCCTTGGGTCTCCCGCACATGCTTCCCCATCGCCCGACGAAAATACTCCTGTTGCTACCCCCAAGTTTCCGCGCGCAGCTTTTGCAACCGGCCGGCCTCGGCCTCGCGGGCCACGCCCTTCCCGAGCCTCCCCATCCCCGGGGCGGCTTCCCCTACAACTCCGCACCCCCAAAACCCTCCCCGCGGCTCCGCGCCCTCCCTTCCCCACGGCACTGCAGCAACCTCCCTCTTTCTCTGCCGCCTTCAGCGGCGCGACCGCGCAGGTCTGCCACTCCGGGTGCCTCACCGCCCCATCCGCGCCGCAAGAGGCGACATAAAAATCTCCTTAACGACCGCGGGCCGACGCCACAGGCCCCGGCGCCGACGCCGCTCCTTCTCGGGGCCCGCGCCCACCTTCGGCCCCGGTTGAGGAGGGCGGGCCCCTCCACTCAAGCTCCCCCGCGGCATCGCTTCCACCCATTCATCGGTTTGCTGCCGTCCTCTGCCTCCCCTCCCCCTTCCCCGGCTCACCATCGCTGCGCTTGATCTCCACGTAGATCCCTATCTGGATCTTGCCGAAGTTGGCCGTTGCCATCGCGTCATCGAGTGAAAGGGAGGGGGAGACACCGAAGATGAGGCGGCGAAGCGGGGGACGCCCGGCTGAAGAAAAAGGAGAAGCGGGAGAGGCGGCGGCGGCGGCGGCCACAGCAGTTTCTACGGGAAAAGGGGAGGGGGAAGGAAGGAGGAGGAGGAGAAAAAGGCGCCGGCCGGATACAACAGTCGCCGGGAGCCGCTGCCGCTGCGCACACAATGGAGGCGTCACGGCAGGATCGGTTGAAGGAGTGGGAGGAGCAGAGGCGGGCGGCGGGCTTTCAGAGTTTGGCGTGGGGCGCCGCGGAGGCCGCCGCCGCCGTCCGCCCGCCGGCTTCCAGGCGCTTCCTCGGCGGCGCTTTCTGTGGTGGCTACGGCGCCGCCGCGCTGAGCGGGAGGGGGACGGGCTCTGCTCTCCGCCTCCTGAACTCCAGCCCCCGGCTTCGCTTCCTCGGCGGCAGCGTGCTGAGGTTTACGAGGGAGTCTATTCGACCAGGGGCATTTGGGGCCTTGGTCCTTCGAGCGGACTCCCGGGTGGCGGAGTTGAGGTTACTGTATTTCTCCCAGTTTTGCAGAGGAGGCCGCGAGAGTGAGGGGAGCCGGACGGGCAGAAGCCCGATCGGAAGGCGGGTTCAGTTCTCGTTCTGTCCGTTGTTACCTCGTGTGGGATTTTGATGCCTTGAATGAAAAAGAAGCTTCTTCATTGAGGCATTGTCACCCCAACTCGTACTTAGACTTACTTGTCATTCCTCCAAAGGGTCGTGTATCAAGTTGAATCTATCTACTATATTTAAGATGCTGCAACCTCACCCTACCTGCCCTCTTAATAGCATAAGCCTGTTACCTTCCCAGTAGTTACATCAGTTTGTTTTGAGGCTAGTTCTGGGCTGAACCTGATCTAGAACCGCTTCTATAGCTGCTGTTACAACTTTTAAACTGTGTGCTTGATATGTCTGATCCCTCACATTTTCTCAAGTCATTTTTATTGCCTCTAGCCATCAGAAGAATATAGTTGGTGTATTGAGTTAGCCCTAGGCTTTGTATGGAAAACTGAAATGTTTGTAGGTTTTTTTCCCCTTTTGGTTAAAATTGTTGTTGTTTTTTAAATAAAAAAAATCTATGGGGGAATTGTCAGGGTATGCATCACAACATCCAGGAATGTGTATTCACTTCATCACTTTGGCTTCCTGTAAGGGTGCCCACAAATGAAAATGGCAACATTAGGACAAATTCCTAATGAATGTGGCTCTTTCTCAGAAAGGAAATAGGTGGATTGATTAAACCTCCCCCTCCCTTAATATGCTGTTTAGGTTTTGCAAAAGCCTAGAAGAATTATTTTAATCTGTGGTGTTGTGGAACCTTAATTTTGGAATTTAAGCCTAGTACTGTATACATTCCAGTTCTGGGACTTTAAAAAAGTTGCTTATTATATTCACAACATAGTATAACATAGTAATTGAATAGCTATGTATCACAGTTGAAAGTGCATAGCTGGATTGTAGCAACCAAAAATGAAAACAATTTAGTTATATATTATAATTAAGCATATTTTTGAGTTCAAAATCAGACAAAACAGCATAAAATGGAATAGGGAAAAAGCAAGTAAATTTAAAAAGTTTTGAGGGCTGAAATTCAAAATATGTTGCAACTGAATGCACAGTTAATACTCATTTCTTCAGTGGTGATTTATTTATTTTATTCTATTTATATAGCCCCTCTTATCTCAGCAACTCTGGTCAGCAAGCACAATTAAAACATCAATATAATAACAAACAACAATTTAAAAACACAGAAGCAAACAATGGCAACTGATGATTAACTGTCAGCAGTAAGTGAACAGCACCTCACAGGCTCAATGACCTCCTGACCCTGATGCTTGAGGACAGCCAAGTCTTAAGAGCTTACTGAAAGGGCAGCAGGATTCTGGTTAAACTAATCTCAGGTGGAATGATGTGTTATAAGGCACTACAGCAGAGAAGGCATACTTCCTGGTTCACATGGATGACAATCTTTAATCAATGAGATACACAACAATTTTACTGTACCATCCAACCATTGTGCTGGTATAACTAGGGAGTCAGGCTTTGTATTGCCTCAACAATGTTGATTTGTAACATCACCTCCTTTTTAAGGATGTTTCAAACCATTCTTAGAATAAGAATACTTAGAATAACAGAGTTGGAAGGGATCTTGGAGATCTTCTAGTCCAACCCCTGCAACCGTTCTTCATATGTTTTAGTCTCCACTCTCCTAATCATCTTTGTTGCTCTTTCCTTTCTAGAGTCTCCACATCTTTTTTACATCGTGGCGACCAAAACTGGATGCAGTATTCCAAGTGTGGCCTTACCAAGGCATTATAAAGTGGTATTAAACACTTCACATGATCTTGATTCTACCCCTCTGTTTAGGCAGCCTAGAACTGTGTTAACTTTTTTGGCAGCTGCTGCACGCTGCTGGCTCATATTTAAGTGATTGTCCACTAGGACTCCAAGATCCCTCTCACAGTAATCATTTGAGCAAGGTACTACATATACTGTACCTGTGCATTTTTTTTCTTGTCTAAGAACCTTACTACTATACTTGTTGAACCTTACTTTTTTCACCATTGAATTTTATTTTGTTAGATAGCACCCAATGCTGAAGTCTGTCAAGATCCTTCTGTATCTTAAGCCTATCTTCCGGAGTGTTGGCTATTCCTGGTAGCTTGGTGTCATCTGCAAATTTGATGGGTTCCCCATCTATCCTCTCATCCAAATCATTGATGAAGATGTTGAAGAGTACTGGGCTTAAAACAGAGTCCTGGGGTAACCCACTGCATACCTTCCTTCATGTAGATGCAGTTCCATTGAGGACTACACATTGAGTGCAGTTGGTCAGCCAGTTACAAATCCATCTGGTGGTGATGCTGTCTAACCCACATTTTTCTATTTTATCAAGTAGAAGGTTATGGACTACTTTATAAAATGCCTTACTGAAGTCCAAGTAAATTATATGGACAGCATTCCTCTCGTCAACTAATTTTGTCACTGTCAAAGAATGCAATAAGATTAGTCTGGCATGATCTGTTTTTGACAACCCCATGTTGGCTTTTGATTATTACTTTGTTTGCTTCTAGGTGTTTGTTGATTCATTGCTTGATTATCTTTTCCAGAATCTTCCCTGGTATTGAGGTCAGACTAATGGGTGTGTAGTTTCTTGGATCTATTTTTTTTTCTTTTTCTTTTTTTGAATATGAGAACTACATCAGCTCTTTTCCAGTCCTCTGGCATTTTCTGTTGCTCCGGAATCTTTGAAAGATATAGTTCAGTGGTTCTGAGATCACATCTGCAAGTTCCTTCAGAACCCTGGGGTGTAATCCATCTGGTCCTGGTGATTTGAACTTGTCTAGGGTAGACAGGTGTTCACTTACCATTTTCTTCCCTATTTTAACTTGTATTCCTAATCTGTTTTTTGTTAAGTACTATTTTTGATAGGTTGGACTGTTTTTTCTCATTTGTGTAAAGACAGATGTAAAAAATGAGTTAAGTAGTTCTGCTTTCTCCCTGTTGCTTGTCACCTTCTTGCACTTTTTCCCAACCAATTGTTTCCTTGACATTTTCTTGTTTTTAACTTATTGGAAGAAGCTTTCTAAAAAAGGGAAAGACTTTCAGCACTTGGGCTTATCTTCTTATGACCAACTTAAACAGAAATAATGAAACATTGCAATCTATATATCAAGAAAACTGGACAGTAATTTTGGTTGCCACACTAAATATAAATTAAGAATAATTGGGTGGTGTTACAGAATAGTTAAAGGAAATAGACTCCACATAAGGTTTATTCAAATTCTATAATATTATATAATGTATAAAATAATTATAATTATGAGCCAAGGTGGCGCAGTGGTTAAATGCAGCACTGCAGGCTGACTGCTAGATCAGCAGTTCAGTGGTTCAAATCTCACCGGCTCAGGGTTGACTCAGCCTTCCATCCTTCCGAGGTGGGTAAAATGAGGACCCGGATTGTTGTTGGGGGCAATATGCTGACTCTGTAAACCGCTTAGAGAGGGCTGAAAGCCCTATGAAGCGGTATATAAGTCTACTGTTATTATAATACTATGGAAACATTCTGTAGCTTATTCCCAATCTTATTGGGGGGGGGGGATCTCTCAATTTCATAATCACGACCTCATATTTTTTCAGGAATACTATGGAAGTGGATTACCATTGTCCTCAATATTATATTAGCTATGGTATTTCCTAGTAGTCTTTCATCCAAATACTAACCAGATCCAACTCTATTTAACTTTCCAAATTTAATCAAGGTTATTTAGGTACTGCCGTCTACATGGATTTTCCTTTAAAATCCCCTTTCAAAATGAGCATTTTCAAATAAATGTTGGTTTATTGGGGGGGGGGGGGGAATCCTGTTAACATCCGGCAATAAATGTTTATTAAATATTGTTTAATAAATATAGTGGTAGTGGGAGAAAAGATCTAAAATTCAAAGGCTTTTTAGAGGTCACTACCTCACTTTCTTTTAAGGATGAGTATTCTGGCCATGAGAGTAATATTTCTATGTTCCATATAATATATGTGGGTATACATATAATTTTGTATTTATTTTGTCATATTTGTAGTGTATATTGTCATGTTTGTAGTGTATATTGGAGATTAAGAACTCTATGCAACAAAATTTCATTTTAATGTATGCCAATTAGTGTACATTCAAAGTGACAATAAAGCTATTCTATACTATTCTATGCTTCTTAACAAATTCTTCAAAAGGATGGATCAGGGAGGTTCTTATTGTGCTTGTGTATCTGAGCTGAGGTGGCGCAGTGGTTAAATGCAGCACTGCAGGCTACTTCAGCTGACTGCAGTTCTGCAGTTCGGCTGTTCAAATCTCACCGGCTCAGGGTTGACTCAGCCTTCCATCCTTCCGAGGTGGGTAAAATGAGAACCCAGATTGTTGTTGGGGGCAATATGCTGACTCTGTAAACAGCTTAGAGAGGGCTGAAAGCCCTATGAAGCGGTATATAAGTCTAACTGCTATTGCTATTGCTATTGCTATATCTCCTTCAAAGGGGAAATGATACATGTATTGTTAATTTAAGTGAAAGATTATTAGAACAATTTCGGTTCAAACCAACTACAGGATATTGTTTATAATTAGGTAGTAAGTATGCCTACATGTATCTTATTCAATTTGCTTTTAGGGTGCTTTACTCAGATAAACTGGTTTTTTTTAAAAAAGAAGAAAAACCTATAAGCAGATATTAACAATGTTTAATTTAAGAGAGAGGGATAGGCATGATAGCCTAGTGATGAAGATGCTCACCTCCTACTGGGAAAGTTGAGAATTTAATCATAGGCAGATGTTTCTTTCCTAGGGAACAAAGAAAAAAAACCCTACTGCAAACACTTCAGACACATCAAGAAGGACTTATTAAAATATATTCTGTGTGTGTGTGTGTGTGTACACATACATACATATAAGCATGCATATATACATACAGATATGTCTGTATGTTTTCAGGGTCCTAAATACAGTTTTTATTTTAGGGATGGAGGGATAAAATCTTGTATAGTACTAGTTCTCAACACTGTTGATATCTTCTTTCACATATATAAATTCTCATCATTCTGTTTCAGTTTTTCCTATTCAGCAGCTATTGTTGTAAAGCACTGTAAGCAGTATATAAGTCTAAGTGCTATTGCTGTTTTCATAGCAAAACAAATAACTTGGTGCCTGTTCCTACCTAAACAATTTAAACTTATTAAAATAGAAGAACTGTTAATTATGCAAAATATCATAATGCATATCTGCTAACCCATTTTTATACTTAAGACTCTGTATCATATATGTAGCATATACATATGAGAATAGCAAAATCTTATGGCAGAGAACTTTTCAGTAACAGCCTGCGTTATTATCAATCTTATCACAGCCATGCCGAGTTCCCTTGCATTCTTCTCACTGCTGCTGAAGTGCCTTTAAACATTTCTTTCACCATATGAAAGCCACTCCCAACTGTGTATATACATTTCATTAATAACATGTTGGATAGCATGGATGAATAGGAATAATAGGGAACAAGCCCACAAAGTAGTGCAAATAAAATAACAGCTATATCTACATAGATAGATGTATGACTAAATATTTATTACTGTTCCTCGGGAAAAAATACATTTTTCTTTTACTTTTCATACATAAAAAAAAAATTCCTACAATCCCTTCTGAAAAGAATTTTGATACAAATGCTAACATTTTTCCATCTTGGCAATATTACAAATCTCTTTATGATACAGCCATATAAAATTCCCCAATTATTTTTAGAAATAAAAAATGGATCTCTAAAAATCATGGATTTAGGAGTTTGAAGGGTAATAAATCACATTTACCTTTGATATATAGTCATCACTGCAACATACTATATATGCAGTGTTTGACTATTTCTACCAAGAGAGAACAAGTGCATAGTATTTCAATTTGTAAAGATTTTTATTCTTTCCAAAACACATATACATATCTGCATATATATAACAAATTTATACAATTGGCTAACTCACATGACATAAGTGACTCCTTTCTCTGTAGACAATCTCTCCACACCCCACACTCACATTCCTCTTCCCTCTAGTCTGCCTCCTCCCTCCATCAGAGAAATGTCACAGGTCTTTGACAAAGCTAGGGGTAGGAGCATCCTGAACAGGAGGGAATACAGTTATGCAAGCTTTTGGAATAGTTTTCCTTTGTCTTCCTTCAAGATCCTTCCCACAAAGGAGTTGGGAAGGAGGAGTGCAACTAATTGCTGCCTTCCTTCAAGGAAATTTTCTTCCTTCAGGAAATTGGTGGCCATGGTACTGTCAATGTAGGATAAGCTATCTGGAATTGGATATGGCCAGATCAGAATATAGAAGGTCCTTGTCTTTCACATTGGTGGGGATAGTGTAGAAGTTGACCAGGCTGAGCTTGAGGGAGGGGTCAAATGTTTCATCAGTCTTGAGTCCCTTCATGCCTATAAGAGATCTAAGTCCAGCCTACCTTGAATTCCATTGACTTATCTACTGCTAATTTACTTTGACTCTTAGTAGTTCAGATTCTTGTAGAGAACTTAAGCTTGCAATAAACCTTTATATTTATTTGAATCTCCTGGATTTCCGGATTTCCTTGGCATCTGACAGATCGTTATCTAACTATGGGTGGAATATGGAGTTGTAATCAACGTATTTGTGCCATAAGTCTTAACTATCTGGTCAGATAGAAGTGATTAGGTTAAAAGTGATTTGTGACAAAATTATAAGTCTTAAACTATCAAGAAGTTCCAAGATGGCAGTCCATATTCTTTAAAAGATTTGGTCCCTCTCCATATGGCTGAGCATAGAGTGAGAACCTCCTCTTTTTCCAGTCATTTCTTATATTGCAGAATACTTAAAAGAGCTTATCTTTTTATAGGGGTTGGATAAATACAGTAGATCCATTCCTCTTGCAGATTGTCTGGAATGTGCAGAATGTGAGGAAGTGATTGGCTCCATTATACTAGGTTTGGAAACACAAAGCAAACTTTCTAACCCTTATGCCTTCAAAACTTGCAGATCACTTCCCCACCCCCACAGAATCCCTTGCTCCTTGGAGTCTCTTTATTATATGCGTACTTTGATATGGTGAATGTTTTATTTTTCATAGCTTCCTGTAAATGTATTATTGCTGTAGCTTATGAAGGAAATAAATAAATTGAGCTGAGTAGTATTTTAGTACAAAATACAAGGAGGGAAATCCTAACTTAATATAAAATAATTTCCAGCAATATATATTTAGTAATCTCAATTATTAATAAGTATTACTGTATTTTCACTATTAATATTTCTGCTTTTTCAGTTAACTGTAGCCATACAAAGTTTGCTATGTTAAGTATTCTCTTGCTTTTAGAAATATACAATGGCCTTTATGCTGTGGAAAGTTATTACCCAGCCTTCTCCCAGAAAAATGAAATATCCTAGGAAATATTGAAAAGGTGGAATATTTCTCTGGATGTGAAAAGAAAGAAACATGTTTTAAAAGACAGAATAGCTGCCTGTAGCTTCCTGCCCATCCCCACTTTGTCAATGGGCCATTAAGGCCAAGCTAGTCCCTTTACATAATAAAGAGTTCTCCACTTCAGCTCCAGGGGAATGGGATTAAGGCATGATAATATTGGCACTTTACCCAACTCACCACATGGCATCTGAGAATTCAACCAAACCTGGATTCAAAACACAGCCTAGAGAGTTGCCCCTGCATGGCCCCATGTGAGTCTGACAACAAATCAGAATACAAGCTCAAGATCAAAGGCCAGAGAGGGCATAAAACCAGGGACTCAGCATCTCAGTTCTTCCTTCTCTTTTCTCCACCAACATTGAAGCATGTGATCACCTTTTCTGTTCAGGACTCAAGCCATGTGGTCCTGTCCACAAATAAACCATCTTTCCAAGCAGCCTTCATGTCTCCAGTGTCTTTTTCCCCACTTGGAGCCGAACCCAGAAGGACATTTCTTTCATCAATGTATCTGAAAGTTCTAATTTTATTTCTTGTTAAAAGACAACAGGGTTCTAAATGATTCATGTGTGCGGCTCCAGAAGCTTTTCTAATATCAGCAAATGTTTTGATTACTTTTTCAAAGAAATAAATATCTTTATTACCATCTTCATTAATGAAACAAGTTTTTAAAAACAAGCTGAGAAAATATTCTATGTACTTTAACTTGAAGCCCAATACTATATTTAATTTATTCAAATTAATAATTTAATGATATTAGTATTAAAATCAACTAGCAGCTTTCTCCAACTTGTTGTTCCTAAAATCTGTTGATACTAAAGTTAGGGCCAATGAATCTATCTATATGCTGGCTGACAATTCAGGAAGTCATAATCCCAACACACAGGACACATGGTAGTCTAAATATTTATTCTGTCTGATGATTAAAAATAATTGTATTCCTAGTCAAACAAGTAGGATAATGAACTTGAGAGTGGGGCTGCTTCATAAAGCAATTTCTCAAAGTAAAGTATCAGTTTTGTGATTGCTTTAAATCACTGGTTTTTGTAGCTATTATTTGCACTGGACCATAATTTAAAGTTACTTTTAAAGTTTTTAAAAACAGCATCTATCATCTAAAATGTGTTTAGTCACATTTATGAAACGCTGATTCTTTGTGGAAATGTTTGGCTAATCCATCCTTCTAATGTATCTTCCAATTTGGCTCAGTGTTTGTCTCTGACCAAGCCATTAATAAAATATTAAATAGGACTAGCAAAGATCTTTCCAAAGAGGACATGATCTAAATTGTTCAAACCTCTCAGCCTTCCTATTTGGGGGAAATGATTGTTGAATATTAGCAAGATAAAAGCAGCCTCAGCTGAAGAAAAATTGCATTCAGTATGTCTAGAAAGTCCTTTTGACAATTTAGAAAGTAAGCAGATATCCACATTCTCTAGCACATCCATGTTCCTTTGTTCCTATTTGAAAGAAAGACAGGATATAAATCAGTGGCTCCCAACATGGGGCCCATGCCCCACAGGGGGGCAATTTGATTTTTAATGGGGGAAATTTGAACCTTGTTTAAGCCAAGTTAATGGCCTTTTAAGCTTCCTCCACCTGAGTAGGGTTCACTTTTTGTGTAAAGTAAGAATTATATGTCACGGGGAGGGGGGATAGCAGGATTTTAGAGATTCTTAGGTGGGACATGGCCAAAAACAGGTTGGGAATCACTGATACAAATCTAACAAAAAGTCAAACTAGACAACTGAATTCTTGCATCTTCCATAATACTTAAAATTGTTTTCAAGCACTAGGATATAATTTCATTTCTCTTCTTTCAAATCTTGACATCTTAAAGAATTAGAAATTAAAGCACTGTTAGAAGTTGTTCTTCTTGTTCAAGCATTAATCATATTTTAGCCAAGGTAGAAACAGATTATCTTTTTTGATGGAGAAAAGCATCCTGTTGCATTCATCCATTATGTTAATCTTTGATCATTGTTGAGCCAGTCACTCTTTCTCAGCCCAAATTATTTCACAGGGAGGTTGTTGTGGGAAAAATAAGAGGAGGAAGATTGCTGCCTTGAGTTATTTGAAAAAATAATAAAGGTGGGATATAGATAAAGTTTATAAACTTTATTTATTTAATGAAATTAAATAAAATGTAATGAGTGGGAGAGTATTGACCCACTGGATATTACCACAGGATACCTCAGCAGAGAAGGGAATTATTAGGTAACCCAGGTTGGGTAAAGATAGCCTGCAATTGAAAGAGTGTTTCTGTTTCATTGTGTCAAAACCACAAGACAAACCTTTAACATTAAGGCAAGATACCACCAAGACCTGTATGTCAGCTTGTGCAAAAATTCCCAATTCATAGTGAGTCTGTTTTCCATCCTGTGATTAAGATTTATAAAATTGTATATCTTATCTGAATATAAGAATCTAAGTACTTATCAAGCAAGGGTTATGCTGGTTTGAACTTTCCTGTTTAAGTTAAAAGAAAAGGCTTGTTTTATTCACATATGTACATGCATTTTTATTTGCATACACATATCCTGAATGACAACTCAAATATCAAATGTTAATTCCAATTTTTCTCATGCTGAGGTTGCTAAATTAATACTGCCATACTTTTTGTTAGAATAATTATTGATAATATCCTATCTATCACTAATCATTTTTTTAAAAAAATTCCCTTTTCTCTTTTCCCTCAGAATAAGAAGGGAGAGTGGGGAAAATCTTTCTTCTGTCTGATCCTTTACTGATAGTTCAAATCCTGTAGTGAAAAAAAAATATATTTGCACATTTCCTAGAGAATGTGTAAAAATGACCTTCAATTATCCAGCTGGTCAAAAGTGAAGAATCAGAATTCCTACTCAGTTGAGCAATGTTTTTCTCTCCTTCTATCCTGTTTTCTTTAATGGAAAGAAACTAAGCCATTTTCCACTATATTAGCCAGCAAAAATGACCCAAAGCACTGTACAGAACATGATTCTTTTTCTGTTTCTTTCTCTCATTAACCAAAAGTCATTCTTGCCTTTTTCATGTAGAAAGCAGCCTTTATTCTCAACCTCCTGTGCCTCCATTTTAGCATTTTTATGTGTGAATGCTACATTTTAAGAATATCTTATCTTTGCTGTGGCAAGCAGTTTTAACATGACATTTATTTATTTTTTGCTTTTCCTGTCAGTGGCTGAATTCTCCATATATTTGCATTAAAGTAAATTGTGTCCTAAAATCTTCTGCTTCCCATCTTTATTTAAACTCACCACTTCTCTTCTCTCTATATACCAACGACTGCATTTCAAAAGACCCCTCTGTTAAAGTACTGAAGTTTGCAGATGATACAACAGCGATTGGTCTCATTCAAGAGAATGATGAATCTGCATACAGACAGGAGGTTGAAACACTAGGCTTATGGTGGGACCGGAACAAACTTGAACTAAACACACTCAAAACTATAGAAATGATGCTAGATTATAGGAGAAACACTCCTATATTACAACAACTTACAATACTAGGCAACACAGTATCAACAGTAGAGACCTTCAAATTTCTAGGTTCTATCATATCTCAAGACCTAAAATGGACACCTAACATCAAAAATGTCATCAAAAAAGCACAACAAAGAATGTTCTTTCTACTCCAACTCAGAAAGCTCAGACTGCCAAAGGAACTGCTGATTCAGTTCTGCAGAGGAATTATTGAGTCTGTCATCTGTACCTCTATAACTATCTGGTTTGGCTCTGCAACCAAACAAGACAGACACAGATTTCAACAGATAATTAGAACTGCAGAAAAAACAATAGCTACCAACCTGCCTTCCATTGAGGACCTGTACACTGCATGAGTCAAAAAGAGGGCAATGAAAATATCTACAGACCCCTCACATACTAGACATAAATTGTTTCAACTCCTACCCTCAAAACGATGCTATAGGGTGTTGCACACCAGAACAACTGGACACAAGGACCCCCCCCCCATGCCATCACTCTGCTAAACAACTAATTCCCACAACACTGTCAAAACTATTTAATAAGGTTGTATTACTATTATTCTCATCTTTTCTATTACCTATCTCCTTTTCTATGGTTATATGGCTAGGTTATATGGCTATAACCAGAGGTGGGTATTTACCAGTTTGGACCAGTTCAGTTAAACCAGTAGTAACTTGGCGGCCTGGGTCACTGGAACCGGCAGTGACCGAGGCCTACCACACCCCCAAACCGATTCTCTTGGCGGTGCCATAGCTGCTGCCATCTTATTTTGCCTTCTATGCATGCATATGTGCAGCGCATCCCTGAGCGCAATAGCAGTAGCGGCAGCTGAGACCCACCCCTGGCTATAACTTTGTTGTTTTTATCTTTACAATTTGTATTGTTTTATTTAGTTTCCTAGTCTGATTTATAGTGATTGCTTATTTAATATTCTCTGACTATCACTAAGTGTTGTATCTTATGATTTATGATGAATTATTTTATGATGACTATGATCATGATTTATCATTTACAGATTTTATGTATACTGAGAGCTTATGCACTGAAGACAAATTCCTTGTGTGTCCAGTTGCACTTCTCTCAATAAAGTATTCTAGATTTCTTTCCCTCAATAAATGAAAAGTATTGAATCTCTCTTAGCCTCTTAACTCAATATTGTATGCTACTAGCCTCAACTTTTGTTTAATATAACTTTTTATTTACTATGGTCTCTACTTTATGGTTGTTTTAGTGCTGCCATGCTGCCAAGCCGCTGCCCAGAGTATCAGTAGACCAGTCCTGCCCTAGCTTTCCTGAAGCCAGTTAGACTGGTCCCTCTATTGGCTGCTGGAGAGCAGTCAGCTGTAGTAAAGCCACCAAGAAATTGGAAGTCATTCCCACTTTCACTAGATTTTGGGTTGTTTTTTTTTTGCTCTTGGTCATTTTGTTTCTGTTTAGAAAAGAAATATTTCTGAAACAATGATCCAATAAGTCAAGGATTTTTAAGTACAGTTTTAGTAGTTGTACGCTACTAAAGCTAGTATTCATAGATTGCTCTTTTCCTTCAGTGAGTTGAAAATTGTAAACATACATTGAAAATAAAGTAATGCTTTCATCTCACTTCGGAATCTGACAGTAGCAATTATATACATTTATTTGTTGTTTGTATTAAACCCCCCCACTTTATTATTTTTACAACTTAAGGAAATGAACATATGCAACACACCTTCCTCCTCCCATTGTCACAACAACAACCTAGTGAGGTAGCATGAGATAAGCTGAGAAGAACTGGCCCAAGGCCACTCAGCTGGCTTTTATGGTAAAAAAAGGAATAGTAGATTTATCTATAGATCAGAAACTATGTGTGCTTAAGCCTCCAATTCCAATGAGATAAAGATTCTGTCCCTGGCACGGGTTTTGTGTGTGTACATGTGTGTACCTTCAAGTCAGGTTTTTGATTACAGGTATCCCTGCAGTTTTCTTGGCAAGATTTCACCCTAAAGATTGGGTTGGATTGGCTCTTTCCAAATGTAGGAGGTTGGACAAACACTATTGTTGATGGAATTTTATTATTGTTATATATCATATACTGTACTTCGACATCATAGCCTATTGTTTTTGTTTTTGTATTGGATTTTCAATTCTGCCCAGTGTCATTTGTTATTTGAATGAATGGATGGATGGATGTCACAGAATAGCTGGCTAGGATTAAGGTGGCATGCTGTGCTTTGCAACAATCATAGCATAATCTCTTTCTGAGAACTGATATTTGAACATGTTGAAACTTAACACCACCATATGTACACACTTTTAGTAGAAAAACTACAAGTTACAGTCACTTTAACATAGCTTCCATTTTTCATGTGTTTCCTCAATTGTTCTTTGTGACTTTTAACATAATCAAACTTTCCTAGGCAGCACTTACAGACTATTATCCTATCCAGGAAACATCTCAAAAATTGGTCTGTAGCTGTAGACTTGGGTATGATTGTGACTACAGTTATTTTTTATGGCAACTGACAAGCCCTTGGAAAGGTTCGTTTTTGGCAAACTTGAATATGTTGCATTAAGATACTATAAACAATTGCATCTGTCAGCTACAGTTGCATTGGAGACTATAGAAAAATGTCAAACTACAAGTTGGCAGCTATGTAGTAGAGATTTCTGTTCAAAATAACTTGGCCCAAGGAATATTATGATTGTTTTGAAATTTTGAGGATTCTCTTCTGCATATGAGTGTTTCGATAATAACCAGATGTATAATATTGTCAAAAATAATTTCTTCCTTATTAACAGTGGCAGTGTGTGATTATCATAACTCCATTATCACTGACTTCAGCAATTTGAAAAGCTCTTTGGAGCATAATGAGGAAGTTTACAGCTTAACTCCAATATATTTCACCGTTGCCCTTTCTGGAATTTAGAAGTACGTTGATGACTCAGATCTTCAATGTGAATTAAGAGCATTAAAATTGAGAAGCTTATATTCCAGCAGTCTACTAAAGTCCGTGAGTGGCATCACAGGGCTTGATTTGTGCTTGGACAAGGTGATATTACAGTTTATGTTTATTTCTTTATTTAGAAGTAAGTATAATTGTATGCAGTATTTTTCTTTTGTAGACAGTTTCCTTTAAATCTCTCATCTAGACAACTTCAAGAGTGTTGTCACCCTCTGGCTATACTCTGAGATGTCAATTCATTCAAAGCTAGAGAAAGAAGTGTCTGTCAATGTCACTATTTTGTTACTATGCTATAACCTGAAATTGGTTCTTCTAAATTGTGTAACTTCATCCCTCATTAGTTTAAACTCAGCAATTGTTTTTCCTGTTATAAGTTGAATGGCAAAAGAGTAGTTTGTGTTTACAGACTGCTAATAGCATCAAGCCACATTTTGGCCAATTCAGCAACATAGTATCACAGCACATTGGTGGTTCTTCTCGGTAATTTTTTCTTCTCCGAGTAGGTGGAGTTATCATCCAGGCATGGGTATGACTCCGTCAGGATCCAATACGACTGGGTCTACAAGTATTAAAGACATGCCCACTAGGCTCCTCCCCAGAAATAGACTCAGTTGATCCTTCGATTAGCTGTGTCTCCGTATCTCTCCTTGCTACTTAATCCCTTAATTTCTAAAATCTTTCCAAAATTCTCTAATTGGCTTTCTCTCAAACTTGTGTTTCGATTGGCCTTACTTCTTCTCTCCTTTAAGGCGATGTAGCCTCTAGGAGGCTTTTGCTTCTCTCTGACTCGCTGCCTCAGCCTACGAGGTTTTCCCTCAGGCTCCTTTCATTGTCTCTCGCTGCTTCCATGCTGCCCGAAAGGCCAATCTCTCAACCGCGCCACCCGACGAGACGATCGCTGCAGCCACACTGCCAGAAAAGCCGCTTCTAATCGCGGCAGCCACAAGAAGTGTTTCGCACCATGCCGCCTCTCCTTGCCACCCCCACAGCGTCCTTCATACGGCTTCAATTCTGCTCCAGACGTTTGGCGGGCAGCAAATTGGCGATAAGCTGCCATTCCTCAGGGCCCGGTATTCCTGGGCAGCAGTTGGATTTTGGTGCGATATCTGTCTGTGGTGGCCATTTTGTTTAGGCGGGAAGCCTACAACGATGCTGTGGGACGCTTCGGTAACCATGAGTAATGGCGACCAACGAGACCACGGTTTCCCAGGGGGAGGATTCACCAATTCCAGTTGTCCCTTCTATTCTGGTCCCCTCTGAGACTAGAAGCAAAAAGAGAGATTATAGCTCCAAGCCTTCTGCTGCCAAGCCTGCTAAGGCCCCTAGGCCTACTCCTCCTCAAGAGGCCCAAAATGTGACTACTCCTAGTGCAGTTCCTGATAAGGCCTCTGACCCGACTCCATGAAAGGCCACTTCTAAATCCAATCATTGTTCTACTCCTAGGGTTTCTCCTCCATCAAATTTCAATCCCATGGAGGATCTCTCCACTGATACCAATGGGGATATCCCCCCACCGGCTTCTCCTTTAAACCCAGAGGATGGAATTGGATTTCAAGGTGATTCTGACTCTGAAGGGGATGGTAGTGTTACCACGGACATAGATGTGGGTTCTCCTGCCCCCAGAGCGTCTCCATTAACCCTAATGATATGGCTGACATCATAGCAGCTGCCATTGAGCAGGGAATTGCTGCAGGCCTTCAACAGCGGCCTCCTGCTGCTACCACTCCTCATTGCTCCACTTCTAACAAATCAAAGAGGGGGCATTCTAACCAGGCTCAAGGGGCCACTTCTGCAAGCGCTTCTCCGCCTTCTGCTGGGGACCCCGAGGAACAGGTCACTCATGATTCTGACCTGTCAGAAGATGAGGACTTGACTCCTGCTCCTTCTGCCTTATTGGGCCTGTTCAAGCCTGCCTTGTTTTGCTCCCTCTTGTTTAAGGCCAAAAAGGTCTCTGGTATTCCGGCCTCAAAACCATCCTCCTCTGCAGAGGTAGACAAATCTGACACCACAGATCCCCTCTTTCCACGTCCACCCATCGAAAAGGATATAGTTCCTTCCCCAAAACTATTCCTGGAAGTAATTCAAAATCAGTGGGTTTCTCCGGGGTCAGGATCCCTCCCTTTGACTCTGGACAAACAGTTGTACAATGTCAGACCAAAGCTCTCTAAACTTTTGGAGGTTCTTTCTATTGATCTTCCCATGGTTTCTCTGTCATCTTCCAACATGGCCACCAATGCTCCAGAAGACGCTCTCCGTCCTAAGGACAAACGCTTTGAGCAATCACTGGTAAAGGGCTATCAGTCCGCCGCATGGGCTTCCTTTTTCAACAGGCGACTCTTCGTTGGCTGAAGCAGATGCAGGACAGGATCCCTCCTGGTGATTCCCGTGCTCACCAGGACATCAACAAGCTCAAAGCGGCGATGGAGTACGTGGCGGATGCCTCTCTGGATGCAGCTCGTTTCTCCTCCAGGTCGATGGTTTCTACAATCACCACGAGGCGTCTTCTTTGGTGGAAGCAGTGGCATGCAGAGGCCAGAGCAAAGTGGCGTTTGGCATCTGCCCCTTTCTCACTCAGCCTGCTCTTTGGTCCACCTTTGGAACCTCTCTTGGTAGAGTCCAAGGCCAAGCGCAAGGTGATTCCTTCTGCAAACCGCAAGACTGACCCTAAACCTTCTTCTTTCTTCCGCAGGTCATCTTTTCGTGGGACGGACAGGGGATTTGCCTACCCCGGTCCTCAGCACCAGGCTCCCCCGCGACAGGGCCATCAGTTCCAGGACAGGTTCAACCGGAACTCCCAGCATTTCTCCTATTGAAAGCCCTTCAAGGGTGACTCAAACCGTACCTTTCGAAAGCAGAAGTGAAATTTCTGAAAACCTCCCTATTGGGGGGCCGCCTGTCAGCCTTTGCTGATTACTGGGATGACATCACCAGCGACTCCTGGATCAGGCGTACTGTCCGTTTTGGCCTGGCCCTGAAATTTCTCTCCAGTCCCCCGCATTCTTTCGTACCATTTGCTGTCTCCAGAGATAGTTCCAAAAAACATCTGGTTGAACTAGCTATCGGTCATCTCCTCCAAATTCAGGCCATCGAGGAAGTGCCCCTTGAGCAACAGGGGCGGGGGTTTTATTCCCGTCTCTTCATAGTGCCTAATCTTCAGGGGGTTGGAGAGCAATTCTCTACCTCAAATTTCTAAACAAATTTATAGTCTACCGGAGGTTTAAAATGCATTCTCTGCTGTCCATTCTGGAGAGCATTCGGCCCAATGACCTCTCCTCCATTTACCTCACAGAGGCATACCTCCATATCCCTATTCTTCCAGATCACAGGAAATTTCTCCATTTTCTTATGAAGGGAATCATTTCCAATACTGTGTGCTCCCATTCGGCTTATTCTCGGCCCCGAGGGTTTTTACTAAGATCCTTGCTGCTCTGGCTGCCCATCTCAGATCTCTGCCGGTTAGAATTCTCTGTTATCTTGATGATATTTTGTTACTATCCAGGTCGTCATATCAGGCCCACCGGGACGTCCAGCTCACCCTTCAGGCCCTAGAGGACCACGGCTTTCTGGTCAACTTGAAGAAGAGTCATCTGCAGCCCACGACTCGTCTCACACACCTGGGGGCAGTGATAGACACTTCTCAGGTATTCTTATCTCCAGAAAGGCAGGTGAGCATTCACAACCTGGTATCATCCATCCGCAGCCAACAGGTGGTTCCTCTCATTCAACTGTCTCAACTTCTGGGAAAGATGGTGTCCACTTTCCACATCATTCCGTGGGCCAGATTCCACAGTCGCCAGCTACAATGGCTGCTGCTCCCGTATCAGAAAGCGGGCTGCAGTTGCTCAACACACAGAATTCGCTTGACCCCTCGAGGTAAGGCGCTCCCTGCACTGGTGGCTCTCCCCTGCTGTGGAACAGGGATCTCTATTTTGCAACCCCCTCCCAATGCATCATTCTAACGATGAACGCAAGTCTGCAAGGCTGGGGAGCTCATATTCTATCACACACGGCCCAAGGCCTTTGGTCACGCTCCAACCAGAGGAACAGTATCAGCAGGTTGGAGCTAAGAGCTGTGTTTCTCACTCTGCTTCAGTTCGTATCTCTCATGGCCAATGTGCAGGTGCTCATCCTTACGGAAAATACCACCATCAAGGCACACATAAGCCGGCAGGGTGGGACAAAATCCCGGCATCTAATGACTCTGTCTTTCCAACTGATATCTTGGGTGGAGACCCATCTGTTGTCTCTCCGGGCCGAGCACATATCAGGGGCCCAAAACACTCAGGCAGATGACCTCAGGCACATGCACATCGATCCAGCAGAATGGAGCTTACATCATCGCATCTTCCAACAACTGACGGTCAGGTTTGGACTTCTGGTTCTCGACCTCTTTGCCTCCCAGGACAACACTCAGCTACCAAGGTACTTTGCATGCTATGCGACTCCAGGGGCGGAGGGCGTGGATGCTCTGAGGAGCGAGTGGCCTCTGGACCTTCTGCATGCCTTTCCTCCTATCCCTCTCATTCAGTGAGTGATGCCAAAACTGCTGGTGGAAAGGCAGAACTAATCTTAATTGCGCCCTGGTGGCCCCGCAGGACCTGGTTTGCCGATCTCATGAACCTCTAGGTAGCTCCACCATGGCAACTGACTCAATTCCCCTCACTGCTCCTCCAAGTATTGTTCCAACATCCTGACCTACCTTGGTTACGTCTCACCGCTTGGAGGTTGAGCAGGAAGCTCTAAGGACTGCGAACCTATCTGCTGAGGTCATTCACACAATTCAAGCCTCCAGGCGCTCTTCTACTAACCGCATTTACGATGCCACTTGGACTCAATTCTCTGTCTGATGTTATACAAAGGACATTGTTCCTCTACAGGCTTCTATTCCTCATATTCTTCAGTTTCTGCAACAGGGGCTGGATCTGGGACTTTCGCCAAATACTCTTCACTGCCAGGTCGCGACTCTGTCCTCAGTCCTCTCTCTGACTTCTGCTCAGCCCCTCTCTCGTGAACCTCTTATTCATCATTTCTTGAGGGGTGCCACAAACATCAAGCCACCTACAATACACAAGTTCCCGACCTGGGATGTCTCCAAAGTCCTGGAATCCTTAACTCGGTCTCCATTTGAGCCTTTGCATTGTGTGTCTTTGCATGATTTAACATTAAAAGTGGTTTTTCTTGTAGCCATTACCTCAGCGAGACGAGTTTCCACTTTGGCGGCCTTGTCCATCAGACAAGATTTATGCATCTTTCATCCGGATAAGGTAGTCCTTTGGCTTGACCCGGCCTTTGTACCTAAGGTAAATTCTGTATTCCATAGAACCCAGGAATTGGTGCTCCCCGACGTCTGTCCTCAGCCATCACACAAGCTAAAAAAAGTAAGTGGCACTACCTTGATGTACGACGTGCTTTACGTATTTATATTAAACGAACTGCTACTTTCAGGTGGTCTGAGGCTCTTTTTCTCAAGTTCCAGTCTGGAGGTAAGAGAGGCTCCAAGGCCTCCTCATTGGACATTGGTCGTTGGGTATGGGCAGTTATTTCTAGGGCGTATTCTACTCTTTGCCAGTTCCATCTCATACCACGGCGCACTCCTCACGCAGCGCAGCCACCTCTGCAGCCTGGTCATCTCAAGCTTCGCTGGAGGAGATATGCCAAGCTGCCATATGGACCTGAATTTCTCCGTTCATCCGACACTACAAGCTTGATAGATACGTCTCAGCAGACGCTTCATTCGGACGGCGTGTGTTGCAGCATGTGGTTTCTCCTTAAAATTTCTTATCTTATTCCATTCCCTCCCGATGGGACTATTGGGCTTTGTATTGTTCCATGCCTGGATGATGTCTCCACCTACTTGGAGAATGGGCGTTGGTTCCTACCCTTTCTCAGGACGGTGGAGACATCATCCAGCCCCACCCTGTTACTTTGACTTTCTCCTGGTTTTTCTTCTCCACTGTTTTCTTTGGGGAGAAATAATATCTATCGTTTCAGATCGTTTGCACAGCGGTCTACAAGTCACTCCTTCATCTATTTCTGGGGAGGAGCCTAGTGGGCGTGTCTTTAATACTTGTAGACCCAGTCGTATTGGATCCTGACGGAGTCATACCCATACCTGGATGATGTCTCCACCGTCCTGAGAAAGGGCGTATCGGGTAGGAACCAACGCCCATTTTTCAGGAGTATTACAAGCTGGGAGTGGGCAAAGATTTTCTTGTTTTAACTGATTTATAAATCAGTCCCATGGACTTCTGTTTAAAGAGTTGGCTACAAACTTTGTGAGTATATGGATATTGTCTGTGAAATCTTACCTAGCAATTACAAATAGATAAAATTATTTGGGTTTCTCTGTTTCCCCAAAATAAACCCCTTGTCAATAGCTATTAAATACCTTAATGAATCTCCAGCTTTATTGCTATTGTATCACTATTTAGCTGCTAATACCAGTTGCTGGCACTGCCTTCATTTTTCCACTATAGTCATCTGTGGATTTTAAAAATAAGAATGGAGCAGTTTAACAAATAGGAACTGGACTTCGTTGAAAAGGTTTTTATATATGACATTAGCTTTAATATTTGATTTAATAAATGTACATATCAGTTGTTACACTAGATGGCAGTATGGGGTATCTTTGTTCTCTTTTCCCAGTATCACTGCTAATTTAATTTTGTTTCAAACACAAATCTGTAGCTCCTTGTAGTTGTATTAACTCCACTATCATTTGCACATGATAGAGCCAAGGTGGCGCAGTGGTTAAATGCAGCACTGCAGGCTACTGCTAGATCAGCAGTTCAGCGGTTCAAATCCCACCGGCTCAGGGTTGACTCAGCCTTCCATCCTTCCGAGGTGGGTAAAATGAGGACCCAGATTGTTGGGGGCAATATGCTGACTCTCTGTAAACCGCTTAGAGAGGGCTGAAAGCCCTATGAAGCGGTATATAAGTCTACTGCTATTGCTATTGCACATCCTATAAAATAGTTCTTAATAATAATAATAATAATAATAAAAAAAAATAAAAAAAATAAAATAAAAGATAAAGTGGACAGTGAACAAACTTGGTTATGGTTAACAACAGGTACATTAAAGAAAGAAACAGAGTCACTGGCTGCGCAAGAACAAGCTATCCGCACAAATGCCATTAAGGCCAAAATCGAAAAATCCTCTGATGATGCCAAATGCAGACTTTGCAAAGAAGCTGATGAAACTGTTGATCACATACTCAGCTGCTGTAAAAAAATCGCTCAGACTGATTATAAATTGCGGCACAATTCAGTAGCACAAATGATCCATTGGAATTTGTGCAAAAATTATAATATTAAAACAGCAACAAACTGGTGGGAACATCAGCCTGAAAAAGTCACCGAAAATCAGATGGTCAAGATCTTGTGGGATTTCCGTATACAAACCGACAAAATACTGGCACATAATACACCAGACATCACACTGGTTGAGAAAAATAAGGTCACACTCATAGACATCGCAATACCAGGTGATAGCAGGGTCGCCGAGAAGGAACATGAAAAAATCGCAAGATACCAGGACTTAAAAATCGAAATTCAACGACTATGGCACAAACCAGCAGTGATAATTCCAGTGGTAATTGGCACACTGGGTGCTATTCCAAAAGCACTGGAATTACATTTAAAACAGTTAAAAATTGACAAAATCACCATCAGTCAAATGCAAAAAGCCGCACTGCTTGGATCTGCACGCATATTACGAAAATACGTTACAACGTCCTAGGCCCCTGGGTGGGGCCCGACTAGTAACCAATGCCAAATCCGGCGAAACAACTGGCCGCTGTGATACAATTGTATAATCATCATCATCATCATCATCATCATCATCATCATCATCATCATCAAGATCTTGTGGGATTTTCGCATACAAAACAGACAAAATACTGGCGCATAATACACCAGACATCACACTGGTTGAGAAAAATAAGGTCACAATCATAGACATCGCAATACCAGGTGATAGCAGGGTCGCTGAGAAGGAACATGAAAAAATTGCAAAATACCTGGACTTAAAAATCGAAATTCAACGACTATGGCACAAACCAGCAGTGGTAATTCCAGTGGTAATTGGCACACTGGGTGCTATTCCAAAAGAACTAGAATTACATTTAAAACAGTTAAAAATTGACAAAATCACTATCAGTCAAATGCAAAAAGTCGCACTGCTTGGATCTGCACGCATATTACGAAAATACGTTACGACGTCCTAGGCCCCTGGGTGGGGCCCGACTAGTAACCAATGCCAAATCCGGCGAAACAACTGGCCACTGTGATACAATTGTATAATAATAATAATAATAATAATCAGTGGCTAAGATGCTGAGTTTGTTGATTAGAAAGGTTGGCAGTTTGGTGATTCGAATCCCTAGTGCCGCATAATGGAGTGAGCTCCCGTTACTTATCCCAGCATCTGCCAACCTAGTTGTTCGAAAGCATGTAAAAAATGCAAGTAGAAAAATAGGGACCACCTTTGATGGGAAGGTAACAGCGTTCTGTGCGCCTTTGGTGTTTAGTCATGTCGGCCACATGACCACGGAGACAGCTAACAGCGCTGGCTCTTCAGCATTGAAACAGAGATGAGCACTGCCCCCTAGAGTCGGGAACAATTAGCACATATATGTGAGGGTAACTTTTACTTTTAATCAGAATGAGATTAAAGGAAGTTGCACAAATTGAAATCTCTGCTAAATAAAAGTCCTGAGGACTTTCTGCAGGAAGCCTGGGGAAGTGTGTGTTGTGTTGTTTCTTTGTTTCTTGTTCCTTTGAGAGGAAAGCATGGCTTCCCACCATGCTTTCCTCTCAAAGGTAAATCTTTTCCAAAAACAAAAGGAAGTAAGCGGGAAGATTCAAGACCATTCCTGTGTGAGGAACCAGAAGACGGCTGAGGATTATAAAAAAATGACTCAGGAGCTCCATCTACCAATCTCTGTTGGGATGATAGTTTAATAAAATTCAACAAGGCAAGACCACTAACAGATGATGAAGCAGATTCCAGGAGAAGGTTGGGGTGGGGGAAGATCGGAGGTAGAAAGGAAGTAGAGCAGGAATAGAATATTAGTAGCAGAGTATAAAGTGGCATAATATAGGACTAAATAATATAATAGATTAAGACTATAGGATTATACCACATATAATATAAAAATATAGGACATTGGGTTAGATACAAACTGCTACCCCCATTAGGTAGATCAGACAAATCAATTTAAGAAGGCTAAATCAACTTTTATGAGGTTAGCTATAACAACAGAAACTTGCAGTCTAATTGTGCTGTACATTTTCCTACCTATAATTCAGAGGAGTCTGGCTGAGTCACTTGTGAACACTATCTTGATGTTCTGAACTTTAAAAATGTTTCAGTCCTTGTTGCCTTGGCAACAATACATATTTCTATCAAAGTAATCTTCCTTACTTTCTACACAAATCGAATTATTGTTTGTAATTTGTCTGTAATTTTGTTGCTCCTTTGTAGTTCTGTGTAATACACATTGTGTATAACATGCCTTTCTTTTAGTAAACAAAAAAAAACACCTCTTACTGTGCCAGGTACTTGACAGGGCTTCACTGAATCTAGGGATAGCTTGATTGACAGAAACAAAAAACCTTCCCACAAATCTAAAACTGGATATAGATCTAGGAAAGTTGGATTAAAAGAAGATGAACGTAAACTGGAGAAAGAAACATCAGTAACCTGCAGTGTGTTGATGATACTTCTCTAATAGTGGAAATGATCTGAAGCTCAAGTAATTAAAGTTATGGAGAAAAGTATAAAATGAGATAAAACATTTTTTTAAAAACAAATTAATGACAGCAAGTACAGAAACCTTTAGAATTAAATATTAGAATTAATACTTAATAGAAGTCTTTAGAATTAATTATTGTAGTAGTGGATAGTTTCTGCCTTTAAAGATCAACTACCAATAGTAAAGAACCAACACTCTAGAATTTGATAGAGTAGCAATGAAGATCTCAGAAAATATATTCAGATGCCATGATCTGCAAAGATTGTGCAGGTGCTGGTTTTTCTATGGAATTGAAAGAAATGTAATCCTTTCCCTAGATACAATCAAATAAAAATCAATCCAAAGAGCAACTGTCCAATTTCCAGTAACAGAGTCACCCAACAAGTAGGTAGATAGAAGATAGACAGTAGATGGATGGATGGAGATTTCTCCCAGAATGGCATTCTGAACTAGCAACGCAATCCTCTCATATTTAGAGATAACTTTAGTGAAGGATAGAAAACATTAAAAAAGTCAAAAACAATCCAGTCCTGGTGAAGAAGATATGAGAAATAAATTCAAAAGAATGCCATCACAGTACTGTCTAATGTCTATCAATATTTACCCATGTAGTATGCCTGTATTATCTATCTCATCGTTTCGTCCCACTTTCTCTTATTGGTAACATTATTATGATTATATTACTTTGTTGTTTGTATGTACAACGAGAGCATCAGCACAAGAAACATTTTTTTGTGTATCTAAACACACTTGGCCAATAAAGAATTCTATTCTATTCTGCAGGTCATTCTGCTAAGCTTTCAAAATGTTCTTATTTATCCAACAACAGTAAAGAACCATTCATGAAATGCTTGCTCTTTCTTCTGACCTAACCCTAACCCTCAAGTAGTCAAACAACAACAAACAGGCAGAGACAAAGGTAGGAAATGCAAATGTTACTTTGTGGAAAGCCAGTCACAAAGATATCTCTTTTACACATAGTACTATCATAGTCCATAGTCCATAGTACTATGGACTAAATGCCTGAGTCATCCCTCTTTCTTTCAAGTGAATCTCCTACTTCCTTCACTCTTTTCTTAATCTGCAAGGTGTTGCTGGGCTTGGTTCTTGCCTAGCTCAGACACACCCTTCACCTTTGAAAGACAGACCGATCCCTAACAAGAAGTGGAGACAAAGATAAGCGTCTACTGGCGATAATTTCCCATGTGTCCAGGTGATGGCGCTGTAACTCCTTTCACAGAAAAAAAATGATTATTACAATTCCGAAAAATAAAATGTTTTGGTCCATTCCCCTTTTGAATATCAGAAAGTAAATGCTTGCAGGTTTAAATCAGCACTGAAAAGAAGGCATTGCTTAGGGGGGAAAGGCAGTTTTTAATTTTTTTTATAGTACCAAGTACTTTTCTGAGCAGAAAAATCTTCATAATTTTCTTCATTAATCTTAAATTTTTATGACAAAAAAGGCAAAATGTGTCTGCTTTCAAGAAGCCAAGAAAGTAGATGGATGGATGGACGGACAGAATGAATGAATGAATATTGAAGGGCAGTGTTTGGTCCCACTTGGAGTAACATTTTTATGAATGACTGCAGAGAAAAAAGGCTTTAGCTTTAGAACAATATTTTAATTAGGTAATACACCAAGATGACATTCAAAGCCCACCCACCCATCCACCTAGTGGTAACAGAACATTCTCTGGGAGAGTTTTGTAAAACGCGAAAGGCCACTTTAATTTCCATCTATTATTTATTAGTTTAATACATTATTAGTATACTTATTAAATGTTTTCGATACTAACTACTGAAGTTTCTCAGTGTTCTTTAATCAAATTTGCTTTTCACAAATATATCTTATTTTAGAGACTTCATAAAAGGTGACACAAAAATTGGTTCCCCACCGCAGTATAGAGGGAAGGACAGCCAGAAACCAGAATGTCTGCAGGGCATGGTTAAAAAGTCAAGATGATATCCACAACTGTACTTGAAGATATCCATGCCTGAAACCCAGCACAACTCCTAAATCATCATTAGAAGTTTAAAATAACAGAATTGGAAGGGACCTTGGAGGTCTTCTAGTCCAACCCCCTGCTTAGGCAGGATACCCTATACCACATCAGACAAATGGTTATTCAATCTCTTCTTTAAAACTTCTAGTTTTGCAGCATTTACAACTTCTGGAGGCAAGTTGTTCCACTGATTAATTGTTCTAACTGTTGCTTCTCTCCTTGAATAATTTCCACCCATTGCTTCTTGTCCTGACCTCAGGTGCTTTGGAGAATAGCTTGACTCCCTCTTCTTTGTGGCAGCCCCTGAGATATTGAAACACTGCTATCATGTCTCCCCTAGTCCTTCTTTTCATCAGACTAGACATACCCAGTTCCAGAAACCGTTCTTTATATGTTTCAGCCTCCAGTCTCCTAATCTTTGTTGCTCTTCTCTGCACTCTTTCTAGAGTCTCAGCATCTTTTTTACATCGTGGTCACCGAAACTGAATGCAGTATTTCAACTGTGGCCTTACCAAGGCATTATAAAGTGGTATAAACACTTCACGTGATCTTGATTCTATCCCTCTGTTTATGCAGCCTAGAACTGTAGAACTGTGTTGGCTTTTTTGGCAGCTGCTGCACACTGCTGGCTCATATTTAAGTGATTGTCCACTAGGACCCCAAGATCCCTCTCACAGTTACTACTATTGAGTAAGGTACTGGGGTAGGTTGCAGGTGGTACGTACTGGAGCCTGCCCAGAGCACCGGGTAATGTTCCAGTATGGTGCTCCGGAGGGCCCACCCGTCTGCCTGAGCTCCTTATCTGTCCTTTAAAGTCTTCGGTGCTTACATGCATGGGCATAGCGTGTACAGCAGCTGGGCGATGCACCGCCAAGCAGCTGGAGCAGTGCGGAGGCTTGCGGAGGCATCGCTGGAAGGTATGACACATGCACGTGTGTGCACATGTGCTGTGCACGTCCATGTGGGCAATGCCAGGAACCCACCAGAACCCACCACTGGCAAGGTACCACATATACTGTTCCTGTGCATTTTGCGCAGTATTATGCATACCTCAGCGAGCAGCAGTGCTGGAGGTGAATGAAGGATCAGACTGAAGAAGACTTTCCTTCAAGTAATCCAGACAGATCAACTGAATTATCTACTTAGCTTACTTTTCTCAATTTTTTCTTTGTCCCTTCTTTAAATCTTCTGACCCTTTTCTTCCTCCTTTAAATATCACTAGACCAGCATTGTTGTTATTCTGCCAAAGTTATATAACTTGGACAATTGTGTTACTTTTGCATTTATTATCTCATTATTTTATTCTCCTTTGAAGGATTGCAAACATGCACAGTTCTTGATTTTGGAGGTCAGTGCTGCTCTTCCAGCAGTTTTAAATTATTTAGGCTTTGGAGTTTAGTTAAATATAATAGCATTTTATTATCACTTCTCTTAGTGCTGCTGTCCTGTGTGAGTTCATTCAAAAATATGTTCCACTGTGTACAATTAACTTTCTCTCAAAGAAGCAGACATAAGATTGCAGCAATTATTCCAGATGTTAAATAAATAAATAAACTC
Source organism: Thamnophis sirtalis (assembly GCF_051295495.1). Classification (NCBI taxonomy): domain Eukaryota; kingdom Metazoa; phylum Chordata; class Lepidosauria; order Squamata; family Natricidae; genus Thamnophis; species Thamnophis sirtalis. Next base: position 30,813,636 of record NW_028261385.1, on the reverse strand, counting down.
AAATATCAGGCAGTGAACAGTCCCTGGAATAACCAAATAGTAAAAGTCAACCTGCATAGAATTCTTTGTTCCATTCATCGTGTGTGTGTCTGTGTGTGTGTGTGTGTGTATGTGTGTGTGTGTGTGTGTGTGTATACACTAGCTAATTTACAATAAAGAAATTGGTGATTCCCGTAGCTTCTCATCATTAGTCTAGAAGAGGGAGCTTAATGGTAAACAATGGTCTAGCTCAATTAAGACCCTCTGATTTTAATTTACTTTATTAAGAAAAATATTGCCATACCAGTATTCCTTCATTGCTCTTTTTTTTAAAAGATGCTAGAAATAGCAATTTTATCACATTTATAATTAACTAGAAATATAGCACTTCTGGTAATAGTACTTTAACAGAAGCACCATTTTTCTAGTAAGGATATGACTACATAAAGTGTAACTTCAGGAAAACTACAGAGAATTTAATGATATCAATTGATACAGTAATTCCTAACTTCTTATTTATTTATCTATCTATCTATCTATCTATCTATCTATCTATCTATCTATCTATCTATCTATCTATCTATCTATCTATTTAGTGATCACATTTATATAGTTGCCCATCTCACCCAAGGTGACTCTGAGTGGCGCACAACAAACAAAATCACATATTTAAAAAAATCACAGGTACAAAAAATATATAAAAATCACATTAATAGTAAATATTATAAAACAGAAATATAAACCTTAGGCAAAGAAGGAATAAAAATAGCCAGCTGAACAATGAAGCCATCTAAGCATGCTTCCAGCTCACCAGGAGTCCCAGCCTTGATAATAGAATCAGGTCTTGGCTTACTATTTTTTAAAAAAGAAAAAGAATTACAAACAAAAGCATTTTTCCACAGGAAGGATTCTTATAAATAATTCCAAAATCTTATTTCAAATTTATCTGGACCCTTAGTCCACAATAACTTTCTAAAATCAAAGCTTTTATCATCCTTTTGCTATTTATTCAAAAATATTTTAAGTCCTTAAATTTTCAGTTAAAACTTCTTTCACTAAGGAGTGAAGGAAACTCATTTGGTGTTGTAAACCATGTTTCCTAATAGCTGAAAAGCAATTAGCAAACAATTTCCAAAAGTGATTAGAAAAGGAAATAAGGATGTCCTTTTTTTTTTCAAAGATGTTAACCACAGTTTGAGCAAATTGGCTATTCCCTTGTCTTTCAAATGGCTCTAAAACTTCCAGAGGTCGCCATCTTGCAATGTCCTTATAAGGAGCAACTACCTAGAGTACTTGTGGATCAGTGGTGGGTTATGACCAGTATGCCCTGGTACCAGCATACCGGCGCCTGCCATGAGCACTGGGTACCATTCCAGTATGGTGCTCCGGAGGGCCTGCCCACACGCCCACGCTCCTTACCTGTATTTGAGCTCTTCGGCACTTTCGCACATGGCACCTATGTGACACCCCACCAAGGAGCTGAAGCGTTGCGGAGGTGTTGAGGAGTGTCACAGGAGGTAAGGACGCATGCACGCGCTGCATGCGTGTGCATGCATGCAGCGTGCATTCATGTGGTGGACGCCAGGCCCCTTTGCACTGTACTGGTTGCAATGGGATCCAGAACCCACCACTGTTGTTGATGATCTGAAATCCTCTCCTTCTTTGGCGAGAAATTATCAAAAACCTAGTCTACTCACTGCCTCTTCATTCCACCATGATTGTTGACCCCATTTTTCATGGAGCTATCTTCAGATCACAATTTCTTCCCAGACGTCCTCCAGTTCTTAACCACTTCTGAAGGGCTTACAAATCAATCATGCATAAACAAGATTTAAACAGAAATAAGAAATAAAACCAAATAAATAACAAACATACCACCCACGGATTTCAGGTTCAAGAATATACAACAAATTCATATACGAAGAAATTGTCTCTCAATTTATCTCCCCCTCGGAAATCTGTTATAATAAGCAGATTTTGGTCGCTTTCTTAAATTTCCATAATATTGGGGCAACTCAAATTTTCAGGAGAAATGTTTCAAAGAAGGGGAACAGCAATCTAGAGTTCACTAGTAACAGTAACAGAGTTGGAAGGGACCTTGGAGGTCATCTAGTTCAACCCCCTGCTCACGCAGGAACTAGGGATTCAAACCGCTGAACTGCTGAACTTTCTGATTGACAAGCTCAGTGTTTTAGCCACTGAGCCACCTAGTCAGGCATTTAACCCCTTTAAAGTTGCTAATCCCACCTTGAATTTAAACACCCTCATTTATTAAATTCCCAGTTATCTCAATGCTTAGGATGTTCTCCTCAATTCCTCTGAATCAGGGGTGGGTTGCTACTGGCGTGGGTTGCTGCTGCTGGCAACCCAGTTCCAATTTCCATTATCCATTTGCCCAAACTGGTATGAACTGGTAGCAACTCACCTTTGCTCTGAATGTACAGTAAATAAGCAGATATATATATATTAAGACGCTGCTCCACTTGTTCTTTTATTTTAGAATAAGCAAAATAGCAATAGCACTTACACTTACATACAGTTTCATAGTGCCTTACAACCCTCTCTAAGTGGTTTACAGAATCAGCATATTGCCCCCAACAATCTAGGTCCTTATTTTCTGGACCTTGGATGGATGGAAGGCTGAGTCAACCTTGAGCTGGTCAGGATCAAACTACTAGCAGTCGGCAGAATTAGCCTGCAATACCTAGTTCTAACCACTGTCCTTAATTCCGAGATAAAGATCTCTCAATTCACTATCCTATTACCAACCACATGCGGTGGTGCATGCGCACACATGGAGGGTGTGGGAGCATGCACACATGCATGGGGATGGGAGCATGCGGGGAGTGCATGCACGCACAGGGAGGCCATGCGCACATGTGCATTGCCTTTTAGGGGTTAGTGTGCGCTTTGGGCACTTGGTCTGTAAAAGGTTAGCCATCACTGCTCTAGTCTTTGTAATTCTTTGGGGGTGCCTTTCCTCTATCTATACTTCTTGCCAAAGAACAGAAGGCGTAATAAAGCCATTGCATATTCTAGATTTTATCTCCTTTCTTGTGATTGAAAGCCTTTGTACTTTAGACCTTCAGAATGGAGACTGTGGTTTAAAATCTTCAGAGCATTAAAATCTATATTTCACATAAGAAGCAAGAACAAATCTCAGGATGTCTAACTGAAATTCCTCACATTTCTCCCTCCCTCCCTTGTTATTGATGTTTGCAGTTTCATTTCACTCTAATTATTCCCACTGGTGAGAAGCGGCAGGTACTCAGTCACCACGGATGGATGTGTAGCCGCCATGGCAGCTTTCTCTTGATTATGAAATTTAATGGTTCACATGGGGAAAAAATAATCTTTCCTTTTAAAATAAAAGTTTTAAAAAGTGTTGACAGTTTGAGAATTAGCACCAGAGCTACTGTCTAACTACCAGTTCTTTAAGTTGTCACTTTAAACCGTTCACAGTACTATATCTTGCTTACTTCTCGGTAAATTTGTTGGCTTTAAGTGGATTTATACTCGTGTGGGGAAAAAGAAATAGATTTTTACTCACTGCTCCTGTAAAATGGACAAGGTATAATATGCTGTTTTAATAGAGACCTCTCGTAGTTAGGAAAGATTTTTCTACCCCATGTAAAATAGTTTTGAATTGATTTCCCCCCACCCAATTTTGGCCAATTTTTTTTTTTGGCCCAACTATTCAAAGAGCTGTAGAGGCAGAGAGAGCATTGTAGAGATAGTCCTTGACTTATGACTGGTCACAGTCAACATTCCAGGTTACAACAGAACCTCCCCCCCCCAAAATACTTACGGCCTGGTTCTGAAGTGTCAATGGCTGCCCTCTCCACATGGTCACATGACTACATTTTGGTGCTCAGCAATTGACCTGCATTTATGGCTGTCTTCAGTGTCTCACAGTCACATGACTGCAAATTACAATGGTTTTTTTTTAGCAAATATCTCCCATAAAAAGCAAAAGGTTGACTTTATGACCTTGGCTTTTGCTTAATGACCACTATAACAAAAAAGTAAAATCAGTGTTTACTTTATGACTGTCATATTCTAGGTTCATAATTGGCAGCCTCCATTAGAGTCATTAGTCAAAGACTGCCTGTATGTGGCCTTGAACTCTTGGGGGTAAAATAAGATTAATGTTGGGGTTCTAAGTAAAGCCCCTAGCAAAACAAGACTTTGAGGCTTGAGTTTCCTCAAAGTTCCATTTTATTAGAGATGTCATATTGGCATATCTGGGAAAACCCGAATCTGAAAGTTTCGAGGTTTTCCCAGTCCAAAATAAAGTTCAAATCCCTGCCCAGCACCCACGTGATCTAATCAGTTACCATCCAAAACAGGAGATGCCTCCTAGTCACCTTATCGCAGCTGCAAGGCCAGATGACCTTGACTTTCCGAGAAAGAATGTTGTTATAGCTATGTATCACCCACACTTTGTATAACCCCCCCTCCCATTTTCCTACTGTAGAAAATGTGACAGGCCTGAAGTCCAAAAGGTAAAAGATGGCTTCCAGCTCCGACAATTAGTTAATTAGGGACCATTAAGTCCAGCTTGATTCAAAGTGACCACGTACAAACATTTTATCTCCTGTAACAATGTGTAGCTCTCCCTAGTTCATCTCTTGGACCCCATCCATCCCTTTTATGCATTGTTGTGTTCTTTTTCTACCTCCCTCAATCTTGGCAAGCATAATCATTTTTTTCCTAGTCCACCATATGTTCGTCATCTCAAAGGAGCCGCCAGCCTTTATTTATTTTAGATTGGTTGATTTGTCCTTCTTGTAGTCCAAGATACTATTAGTAACCATTGGGCTATATATTTAATGTTATACCTAGAAGTAACAGGTTTTTCTCACTTTTGTAAATAAATTGGATACATGTATATTGAAGGACATAAAATCTATTTATTAAGTAAATAATTAAAAAGAGAAGAAAACAGTTAACCATCAGATTCTGGGAGGAATGTTTAGGTAAAACTTAATTGAACAAAAATTTGTGTTTTCTCTCTTCAGGCTGTTTCTTGGTCTAGAGAAGAGGGTCTCAACCTTCCTAATGCTGTGACCCTTTAATAAGTTCCTCATGTTGTGGTGACCCCCAACTATAAAATTATTTTATGTTTTCCATTTTTTTAAAATACATGTTTTCTGATGGTCTTAGCAACCCCTGTGAAAGGGCCACTCGATCCCCAAAGGGGTCCCGACCCACAGGTTGAGAACCACTGGTCTAGAGCAATTCTTTGGAGTGTGCCTTGAACTACTGAATAACCATTCTAGTAATGGAATAACTAACTTTATGTTGTTTGAATGCAACAGCTAATGGAAAAGCACCAAAAGTAGCAAAAATAGGAGAGATATGACTTTAAACTATTAAAAACAATAATCTGAAGCAAAACTTCAACATATTATTCAGTGTAATAGAGCCGTTCCTGTAAATAGGATAGGAAACCATGGTGAGAGTGGACTTTAAGGTAAAAAGTGTCAAGATGATGGCTTTGCATTTACTTCTTAGACAGAATAGTATGAGACTGATGTTGGGTATGAAAACTGGGAAATCTCATTTCAGAAGAAAAAAATCTTGAAGAACAATAACACAAAAACTATGCAAGGTTGTATAGGGTCTAAGTTTTGAAAAACAGAAAGTGAACAAGACAATTTAACACACTAAATCGTTAGAC